>NW_027526361.1:92895142-93326139 GCF_048455015.1 Haemaphysalis longicornis
TCACCTGATTGATCGTGTGAGTATGGCCCATTGTTGAATAGCCTTTACGGAGCCCTGCTTGTTCTATAGGTTGACTGAAATCTAAGGTTGTAGATACTCTGTTGGCGATGACCTTGGTAAGTACCTTGTAGAAGACTGACAGTAAGCTGATCGGCCTGTAATTTTTCAAGTCCTTCATGTCATCTTTCTTATGGATTAGGATAATGTTCGCGTTCTTCCAAGATTCCGGTACCCTTGCGGTCATTAGGCATTGCGTATAAAGGTTTGCCAGTTTTTCAAGTACAGTTTCTCCGCCATCCTTCAAGAGGTCTGCTGTTATCTGATCCTCACCAGGTTCTTTGTCCCCTCTGATTTCTTTCAAAGCCTTCCTTACTTCTTCTGTCGTTACTGGTGAGATGTCTATCTCCTCTGAACTACTTTCTCGTTCGGCATTATCTTGGATGTCCCGGCTACTGTACAGATCCCTATAAAGCTCCTTGGATACTGTGACTATTTTATCCCTATTTGTCATGACATTGCCTTGCTTGTCTTTAAGTGCATACATCTGATTCTTCCCCACGCCAAGACGCCTCTTCACAGCTTTCAGGCTGCCTCTGTTCTTTACATCGTATTCGATCCTCTCAATATTATATTTCCGCATGTCATCTGTCTTACGCTTATTGGTTAATTTCGAGGCTCCGCTGGTTCTATTCTGTCAGCTGGCTGGATTGTCGTGATTTGACGTTTGCTAATTAGATCTTTTAGAGAGAGAAACATCTTTAATGAACAAGTGTCTACTGGGAAGGTTTACCAGTATCCTGTCTGGCCATCGTGCCCCCGACTTCTACTGCACACTCCGTGATAATGCGTGTAAGGTTGTCGCTGGCTTCCTGTGTCGTAAACTCTGCTTCCTCGATAAAAGCTGAATATCGTTTCTGCAGCACGATCCTGAATTCTTCTACTTTACGTCTTACTGTTAGCTCATTAATCGGCTTCTTTCGTACTAGGTTGTTGCGGTCCCTCCTCAAATCTAGCCTAATTCGAGATCTTACCATACGGTGGTCGCTGAACCTTACCCTTCCGAGCACTTGCACATCCTTCACGACGCCAGGGTTATCACATAATATGAGGTCTAGTTCATTTTTATGCTCCCCATTCGGGCTGCTCCACGTCCACTTCCGGCTTTCCCGTTTGCAGAGGAATGTATTCATGATGCGTCGGTTATTCCGTTCTGCGAACTCGACTAGTAGGTCCCCCCTGCTATTTCTATAGCCCCGACCATAGTCCCCAAGTGCCTTGTCTCCATCCTGATCCTTGCCTACTTTAGCATTGAGGCATCCCATACCTACGGTATACTGTGTTTTTACTTTAGCCACTGCCGATTCCACATCCTCATAGAGGCGTTCCACTACCTGGTCGTCGTGGCTGGATGTAGGGGCATAGCCCTGTACCACCTTCAGCTTGTACCTCTTATTGAGCCTAATTACAAGACCTGCTGCCCTTTCGTTAAGGCTGTGGTGTTCTTCTGTGTTGCCAGCTACGCTTTTATTGACTAGACATCCCACCCCCAGTTCTCTCCTCTCCACTAGACCAGGGTAACATCCATTTTTCAGCACCGTAAAGGTTTCACCTGTCCTCCTAACCTCACTAAGCCCTATGACATCCCATTTGATGCCCTTTAATTCCTCGAACAACACCTCTAGACTCGCTTCGCTAGATATGGTTCTCGTGTTAGACGTTTCCAGGTTCAGACTCCAATGGCGGCCTGTGCGGGTCCATGGATTCTTAGCACCCCCTGCTGCGTCACAGGTCTGACCGCCGCCGTGGTCAGTTGCTTCGCAGCCACTGTAGACTGAGGGCCGTGGGCTAATTGGCGTATTCATGGGAGGTTGTGGCCGTTACTACCCAGGGTGGCCAATCCTGCTCTGGTGAGAGAGTGCGTTGCCGGCAATGGTCGCCGGGGTCAGGCCGCACCCCAAGCCCCATTCTGCAATTCCATCGATACTCGGATTTTTTTTTTAAATCTGGTGGAAATTGTCCGGCACCGGGATTCGAGCCACGGTCCTTCTGCTCGCGAGGTGGATGCTCTACCTCAACGCCACCGCTGCACTTCTGGTTCAGTGGTAAAATACTCGCCTGCCACGTTTAGTGTACCTCTATTTTTGTTTATAAGGTTGTGGGGAATACGTCTATTCCACATTTACTTGCCTTTCTAAGGCCGCGATGAAAATAAAAATTTAAAAAATAGTCGCCATCCCACCCTGCGAAAGTGGATAGCAAAGCTGTTGTAAGCTACTACAAATGCTGATGGGGGAGAGAGTATGAAACGTTTCTCGTCGTCTCAATGGTCTTGTCGCTTGCGCTCGGCTTTTCTGGCTGTAAATGCTGGGTCCTGCCTAGCCTGACGCATGCGCTCGGCGTCTTGGGCAAGAACTGGTCTAATCAGTGACACTAGTCCTGCCTAGCCTTCAAACATATTCTGCAAACATAATCTTTACCACGAACACATGAGGGGTTTCCCATTGATTGATTGTAGGGTTTAACACGCCGACGCAACGCAGGCGATGAGGCGCTCCGTAGTGGAGGGCTCCGGATTAATTTTTGACCACCTGGGGTTCTTTAACGTGCGCCTAAATCTCGTACACACGGGCGTTTTTGCTGTTCACCTCCATCAGAAAAGCGGCCACCGCGTCCGGGAATCGAACCCGCGAACTCAGCAGCACAACGCCTTGTCATCCCATTGTTCGCAGGTGCCGTGTCATCGATAATGCGGTCTCGATGCTTGTTTTGTGGTTTTTTGAACGAATACTGATCTCTATGATGTATGTCTGATTAGCCTAACGTATGCTCTCGCCGTCTTAGGCAATAACTGCTGGGTCCGGTAAGGAATTTTGTTTACGACATGAAATTTCCCGACCAACCAGAGGCTAAGAGCTGCGCTGTAAAGAAGGGAATATTAATAAGCGAATTATTGTTAGAGTGGTCATTCTTGCGGTGAAGGCGCACGCAACTTTTTTATAAGGGTTGGTTACACGCACATCAGTTCAGTACACGCACGTTTTGAGTCCAGCTTTCTTGCAAGACTTATCTGTCCCGCGAAAGAGACAACCCAATAGTCCAGGCTCCGCATAGAGATAGATCGGGAAAGGCTACATGCATGAGCCAATATCAAGTTTTAGAACATCGCCAAGAATATCAAGAAAAGGGGAAAAATAATTTTCAGAAAGCTGCGCGCACGTTTGTAATGAAAACGGCTGCTCTAAAAGAATGCGCCTGTCTTACTAATCATTCGGCATTCGTATGGAGTTATGCACTTGCTGCACGGCATTTCCTCTTTTCTTTTCTTGCTTCAAGACGCCTTCAGCCTTGTTCAAATATAAATAGCGGAACTAACGACCCCACAAGTACTTGCGGGTTTGACGCTTCATCAAGAAGAGTCACTGTTGTTGCCAGAACGTGTTCAAACAAACAACCAAGACTGTTGTGGCTGGCCCTCCCAGCGCTGTCTCCAATGTTGCGACTCGCATCCCAGCTTGTCACCGATGTTGGGAATCAGCCATCCCGACGCTGTCGCCACTGTTGGGACTGGGCATCCCACCTTTGCCACCAATGTTGCGACTGGCCATCCCGACGCCGTCACTGGTGTAACGGCGTTGCCATGCTCCGTCCGCTATCGACGCGGCGCAGAGCAGAGCGATGCAGTTCTCGAGCCGACGAAAAGTTGAAGCAACATTTATACACAGTATGTACAAGGGTAACAAAGCGTTACATGGCTCGCACAAAGGCGACAGCACCTCTCCAGTCGGTGCCCCCGAAAAGTGCCGCCGAAGAATGCCGCAAAGAATGCCGACGATAAGTGCCTCCGGGCGGGTTTTTATACCCCCGGAAGTTCGTTGTGGCCCCGAGAAGTTCGTTGTGGCCCCGAGACGAATGGAGGCGAAGGGGTTGCGTCAGCCCAGCCGCCACGATGGGGAAAGGAAGGGCGACGCTGTCGCCGTCTCCGCGAAGCCGCCTCCAGGCAAGCAGCGGCCTGCCGGTTGCCGGTCGTTCACCCGATGCATGATTCGGCCGAGCCGCCGCGACGCGAAAGGAGAGGCGACTCAGCGGCGGTGCAAGTTTGAGCCTGTCGGCCGCGGGCGGTTTGGTCTGTTTTGGACGAGGCGCGAATCGGCCCCGCTGTCGGCGCGTCGCCCCGTGCAGCGAATTTGGGCTGGGTGCTCGGGCACAACAAGACAGACAGACAGACAGACAGACAGACAGACAGACAGATAAATAAACAAACAATCTGGTCGCACGCGCCGGGTGGCGAAGGATACATTGTATGCTTTCGTCGCCTTCGTTCTCAATACCAACGGACCGAAGCACATCTTCTTTGGACCGCGCAGTACTCGCACTCTGTTCCCTAATCCTCTTCCCTACCAAAAATCCTTTACCCCGCCCGGCGTAAGTCTAGAACTATCCTGAAATAAACATTTCAAACAAAACAAACAAACAAATGACTATGAAGGGCAAACAAGCAAGCAAGAAAATTCGCCAAAAGTCAACAAACAGGGTAACAGTCATGTGTTAGTCCTCGAGTGCTAACTAGTGTTCGAGGGGCAATTTACGGGAAGTGAAAAGATCTATGAATGAATGAAATAAGTGGTAAAAAACCAGACTGGTATTATCTTGGCAGATTCGAGCACCATGCTGCGAATGTTCAACGAAACCGTAATTTACACAGTTTGTAATGCATGTGGGAAAGTGAAGTAAAAAAAAATTGGTCTTATACAACAATGCGGCAAGCCACACATAATCACCATAGTTTAGGATTTTAATAGGTGGAAGTGACGTGATTCACATATTTCGACTAGCGTTTAAACAGTTAGGTGATCACACTTCATTACTGGCAGTCAGCCGTGCCGTTACTTCGCCTTTCTTGAGCTTCGTTCAGTCCGGTTTGTATTTTAGTGGTAGTGTTCCATTTCCCGCTGACCACCCGTACGATCAGGTATAGCAGACAAACATCGCCGGGTCATGTGACAGCCTGCCCTCTGAAGTTCTACGTCTCTCGCGAACTGATGACGTCAATCACAGCGGCATATCGGATTTCTCTTCTTCCTGTACCGCAGGAAACATTGCTCGCCTGGGCATTGCATGGCCAACGGACGTGACTTCGATTGCAAGGTGTTGTTTGCGGTGTTAAGCTGTGGTTTCTAACCCTACCCATCGGCTAGCCTACAATTCTTTTTGTTCACTTGCCATCGATTTTGATTGTGTCTCTTTCTCTACTTTTCTGTTGTCATGAACGTCGCGTGATCGACAGAGTGCACCTACGTTTCCGCTCGATTACAGTGCGTCCTTCTTCATTGCTCTATGTTGTTTCTGTACCCACGCTTATGTAATTTACTAATTTACGAAACTTCTCGTTTTTTTTTCTACTTTGCGATCGATAATGATTGGCTGGACATCAGTCCGATGAAACTCATCTGTCCTCATAGGCATCCCCCGAAATCTTAATTACCGAAGGACTTTTGTTATATCGCGTCCCCACAGCATCAGAGCTTGGTAATCGGAAACCGACGTTGCATTGCATTTTTACGTAAGTATGCCCGCTGAGCTTTACGAAACGGCATTGAAGAAATAACAGGGCAAAACAAGCAAAGCAGCATCGGCCAGGGCTTGTTTCGTGTTGCGTGCTTAAACGGAATCATGAAACGTGAAACAGCGCGAAATCGAGTCACATGCAGCCGCACGAGACACAGAAGCATGGCGTTTACTGCCAAAACAACCTTGACGCCATCAGCCAATCAACGTTGATGCTTTCAAGGTCGTCGGGCTACGGAACGGCACCGCACTTCACGCTGGGGTTGAAGACGGAGAATGTTTCACGCTAATATAGAAACGATCAGTATAAGTCCATCCGAAGGTCATCGAACGGTACACGGCCGACAAGCCGATATGGGCCATGCTCTTGCTATTCGCCGCGAGATTGACCTATTGGCGGTGAGCGCGAGCACGGGCGGCGCTGCGAAGCGCGCCTCCGTGACGTCGGCTTATGGATTCTCGCATATGTCGTCTGCTTCACTCGGGCTCGCTCTCCCTGCTGTTTCATTGCGTTCTGTTGGCGTCTGAGGATTTTCCGCACCAGATTTTGCGTGTGCGTAACTTTTTATCATAATAATAGACTTAAAATCGCATGCACTAGCTCAAGGTGTGATTTGGATACAGCAGCGGAGAAACATTGTCGGCGTCACCCCATTCCTTGCGAAGCCGTTCCTGTGCGCTAAGCATCAGCTTCTGTTTTCAACAATATTTAGAACAAATTTAAGGGAACAGCCAGCTGCTAGTAATCGACAACAGCGAAAATACAAGACCAAAACAAATTCCAGGCCATCGGGGCTGTCGGCTTTGGCAGAAGGCATTGCGATTCCCGGTATGTAACGTAAAACCGTTTCTGCAACCTTGCCGAACACTCGAAAGTATTGTATCACACGACTTTACGTTGCCATGGCATGAAAGTATGCCGACATGCACTATGGGCTGCAAAAACTGTAGGTTTAGTTCCAAATAACCCACTGTGTGTATAGGCGCATGCTGGTTTAATACCAGGCTTCAAACCAGTATGGAGGTTTATTAGCAAAACGAGTCACGTCTACGGTAAAGATACAGTAACACTATGCTTGTTCAGACCAGGTGGGATAGTTCGGTACATTTCCCACAGCCATATCTTCCTAATATTTAGATATGCGTTATAGGAAAACCACTCCAGAGGAAGAGGAGGAGGAGGAGGAGTGGTGGTGGTGGTGGTAAAAACATTTATTTGAGGAGGAGGAAAATAAAACTTTATTTAGCAGTAAAATTGAGCTGATTAATGGGCCGGGTCCAGGACAAGAGAGTAATGAATGATGATGAATAAACTTTATTGGAGACCAGGTGCTGATGTTAGGGCACCCGCCCGGTGGGAGGCTTCCTTAGTCCGGGATGCCTTGGGCTATGCTGGCCATCCGTGCCCTCTCCACCAATCGTCGCTGGTGTGGAAGGTCGGTGCTGGTCAGCAGCTCCACCCACTGCTCATAGGTAGGGTTGGGGTTAGGGGTGAGGGAAGGGGATTGCTGGCACTCCCATACAATGTGGTACAGGGTGCTTGGGTGGGGGCAGGATTTGCTTGTGGCAGGGTATTGGTTGGGATACACGGCATGCAACTGCAGGGTGCTATATGGGTAGGAGCCTGTCTGTAGTTGCCGGAAGGTAGTAGCTTCATCGCGAGAGAGGTTCGGGTGGGGGAATGGGCATTTGCGACGCTCGTTCCTGTAGTGGGCGAGTATTTCGGCGTATGTTTGCAGCGGTGCAGCGGGGTGGGCTTAACTGTTGCTTCCGATGGGGGTTCGTGGCCCTCGTGGGAAACGGCCCGGTGTGAATGAGCGCGGGCAGCGGCGTGTGCCGCCTCGTTACCCCCGAGGGATTCGTGACCTGGAGTCCAAATTATTTGCAGTTCTGGGAGTAGTTTCGCTTGTTGCAGAATTTTCAAGGCGGGTTGTGATATGCGTCCTTTTAGGTAGTTCCTGCAAGCGGCTTGGCAGTCAGTAACAATGGTTAAAAAGTCTTGGCCTGTTGTGGCGGCAAGGGCAATGGCAACCTCTTCAGCTGTTTCGGTGGAGTTGGTGAAAACAGACACTGCAGCGAGCTCAGTTCCTCTGGCATTAACCCTGCTGGCGGCTTGTGCAGATTTGTGGGGGTATGGCGATGCATCCGTATATCGGGTGCCGGGGAGGTGGTGGTATTGATTGTAAATGGTGCGGGATCTTGCTGCTCGGCGTGTTGCGCTGCTGAGCACGAGGTCGCGGGCTCGATTCCCGGCCGCGGCGGCCGCTTTTCTGATGGAGGCGAAAAGCAAAAACGCCCGTGTGTACGAGATTTCGGCGCACGTTAAGGATCCCCAGGTGGTCAAAATTAATCCGGAGCCCTCCACTACGGCGCGCCTCATCGCCTGCGTTGCGTCGGCGCGTTAAACCCCGCAATCAATCAATCAATCAATCAAGCTGCTCGGCGGGCTTTGTTGTAGGTGGGGTGCATATTTCTTGGGATTGGAGCAACGCGAATGGTTTGTCGTATAGCCAAAGGGATGCGAATTTTCTGGTCGTGGTTGGGCGGTATAGAGTATTGAAGTTTCAAGAGGGGGGGGGGGGGGGGAAACAACATCTTTACTCGCCGGCTAAAAGGTCACGGTGGCTCTCACTCCCTCGCTAGGAGGGGGGTGCCGGCCGCGACTGCTGGCGTGTGATCGCCGCCAGCGCAAACTGCGCGGCGGCTTTCTGTGTGTCCTTGTCCGTCTCTCGCACCGCACGCGCGAGATGGGGCGGTAGTATATTCGTTCCCGCTTCCGCGTCGTTGCAATCCCACATCATGTGGGTGCGTTGCCCAACCCGTTGAAGTTAGTTTAAGCCGCTGTATTTGAGAAGTGTGGTGTGCCTCTTCGATTTCTTCCCATGTGTTGTGGACGCCAAGCTGTAGGAGTTGAATAGTCGCTGTCTTGGGAGGGAGACCCAGGGCTGTCTTGTATGCTTGGCGGATCGCTGAGTTAAGTTTAAGGATCTCGGCTGGTTTAAGGATTAGGTATGGAGCACCATATACTATCCCGCTGATGAGGATGGCTTGTATTAGGCGAAGCGTGTCGGTTTCTTTGAGGCCGAAGCGACGATGGGAGACGCTATGTATGAGGTGCATGAGCTGTGCGAGGGTCCGCTGTAGGGGGAGGATCGTTTGGGAACCTGAGCCATCCTTTGGAATGGTTAGTCCCAATATACGGAGGTAGGGGACGTTGGGGACTGGCTGGTTGTTGATCTTGAGTTCCGGGTCGGGTATATCTTGCGCGTTTCTCCTGGTTGTTCTTTTGCTGAGTGCTAAAAGGGACGATTTTTCTGGAGCACATTCAAGACCGCGGGCTTGGAGGTATTGCTGTGTCACATGTATTGCAGTTTGGAGGGCCTCTTCTTGGGCACCGATGGATCCCTAAGAGTAATTTTTTTTCAATTCATAGAACGCCATCCCGAATAGACCAGGATTTGTTCTTTACGCCTGGAAGGGTTGGAAAACAATAAAGAGCTGCTTGGTAATATTAATCGGTTTAGATTCTTGTAATATATGCGCGTACACTATTTAGTACGTTCGTTAGCTAGTATACCAAGTCTTCAACACCGTAATCATATCATACTTGTTCGGGTTGAGAGTCAGTTCGTTATGGTAACGATGGTTACGACAGAAATTCGGAGCACAAAAGCCGCCTTCGAGTATTCTGGACTATGTTGTCTGGAGCGCGATCGCGGTGGCTTAGCACAAACCTCCTCATTGTACTTGCATGTGAATAAACAACGCACGTTGCGGATATGCACCTTGTTGCACACAGCCGTAAAGAGAGCAAATTTGTGAAGAAGGGAATGTATGCCATACAGCCAGACGAAAATATCCACATGATCTTTGTGAGCCTCCCAAACATCCCCAAACCTATTAATAAGACGTTCGTGAC
Organism: Haemaphysalis longicornis; assembly: GCF_048455015.1. Taxonomy (NCBI): domain Eukaryota; kingdom Metazoa; phylum Arthropoda; class Arachnida; order Ixodida; family Ixodidae; genus Haemaphysalis; species Haemaphysalis longicornis. The sequence goes on from NW_027526361.1 coordinate 92,904,627, forward strand.
GGTGCAGAAGAATTAATGCGTTGGGCAAGAAAAAAAAAACATTCATCTGATACAAGTCCACAACAACGAAAGAAATAGAAGAAAGCCATTTTATTTCCTGTTGTTCGATGCGTGTATAGGGGCCCGCTGCTTGGTATATACGTAGCAGTAGACTGTTGAGTCTTCGTAAGAACATCTCAAAAATACTGTAGGGAAGCCTACGCATTTTGAATTCTTATCGAGGAGCCCTGAACGCTGAACCTCGCGAATAACCTAGAAAGAACGAGTTACACATGATCGTCCGACCGATGCTCTGAAGAAAGTTGTTCTCTCTCTCCTGGTGTGTTGCAAACTTGTGAAGGACGCAGCTTGAAATTATTCAGTTATGTCAGAAGCTGGCAAAAATAACTGAATTACTAGAAATGCGCTTTTTAATGCACTAAAGCATCAAAGCGGGCGATTTCTAGCACAGGCACCGCTGCCCCTCACAACGCCGCCTGTATAATCATTGCCTAACGCGTGAGCGAAAAATGGCCAAACAGCCACTCTCCCGTCGCTCTCTCCTACCCTTTCCCGCTCCGTAACCTTCCTGCGTGCTTTCATGTCCGCCGGCGAGCGCCGCTTCTCGGAAACTATGCAAAATAGTTGAAAGTTTGTTTAGCGCATAGAGTTTCTTACAATATACACTAGAGAGGAATCCGGCGCTAGCGTCTAAGCGGCTCATATCAAGGCCGTCTGTGTCGTCATGGACCGCCATTATACATCGCGCTCGCCTTAGTTTCATCATTGGCTTGGATTGAAACGTTTTAGTGACCGCAAATTTAAACAAAGTGCCACAAAAACGCGAATAGTGTGCAATTATGTAAGTGGAAAATCAAAACAGGCTGATTTAAAACTAAGGAAAAGGGAAGTAAAGCGTATTTTTGCCGGAACGGTAGTGCCTGCTGTTCCGCTGGCCAAGGTTGTAGTTACGAACAAGGTTAATATTTGGGGGGGGGGGGGGGGGGGGAACTCATTAGAGACTCTGATTTTATTAATTTTACCATTATTGCAAATAATAAGTTGCTTGAAGAGTTTGGAAAGTTTTTTGAGCGTGCCTATTTAAACGTTGCCTTCGTGGTGAACCGGTGGTGAACCGACCGTGGTGAACCGACCGCCAACTAGCTTAACAAAAAAAAGAAAACGTGGCGTTAAACAATCGTACACGTCGTGCACGATGACAAGATAGGACGCATACAAGCGCCCGTATCTGTCGTATCCCCGTGGTCGTATCTTGTCTTCGTCGAAGTACGTTTTGTTTCTTTTGGTCGGCTACGAATTTCCCGGCGGCATATTACCCGCTCAGTCATGCGTCCTTCGATTGCGGCATGAGCAACGTCAGGTGCGATCACGCACTGCCTGCTGTTTCACCGAACACGGCTACCACAGAACAGGAAGGATTTCGGCTTCCTTGCAGCTCGTAAGCGTGTTAATGCATAGTGAAGAAAGCAAATCCCCAAAACCGCTTAACAATCCAATTGTCACGCCAGGCCCAAGTCAAAAAGAGGGTCTTCCCATGAACCCCCATGACGACATGGCTTACAAGGCGCAGTTTCCTGTATAGTATACTTACTAAGAAACTCTATGGTTTAGCGTTCCCCAGGCGGCCTCCTACGCCTTCTTTTTCACCATGCCTGCCTGTCTTGGTCTGTCGCCGCTGATAAAACCGCCTTTGCCTCGGAGCAAAATCACTTGTGCTGCCGCAGGCTGATGCGGGCTTTGCGCGCTCATCTACTTGAATCACGGGCCCCGAAATTTTCCTAGTGGGGCATCCTCCCTCTGTCCCCTCCGCATTTCGGACTTGTTTTGTCCCCGCTGTTCGCACTACGCATGGGTACGCACTTTTAAAATGGAGGACTGTTCTGTGGAAGCGCCCGGACGGCGTGGCGGACCGCCAGCTGCTTATTCCTTTGTTTTCTATAATCTTCTAAAATTTACAAGCACGTGATATTTTTGGAAGGTAATGGTAAAAGTGAGCGCCTGAACAAAAAATGCGCACGCAATTTTTTCTTCCCTAAATCTTCCAGAGAGAAAAAAATCAGTAAAATATTGGCTGTACCATCCGAAAATATCGTTTTTCTGTCCGCTATTTGTCTACCCGACATGTGTTCTTACACTATTTAAGTTCGCCTCCGTCAGTTATCTTTGGAAAAATGGAGCATGTATGAAGCGAGTGACAAGTTGAACGAGATCCCCAGTGCGCCCCAGAACTAACGCCCCGTCGCGGCTAAGATATGAGCGAAACGGCTCTTGAAACCCAGCAGGCAAGCTGACAGACACACGTCTTAGAAGTGGGTGCAGCGTTCGCGACTCGCGAGCAGTGACGTAAGGCCAGATGTCCGCCGGCGGGCGCCACATAGCGGATGAGTGCTTGAACTAAGCGTCCCTACCCTTCCCGTTGAAAAGCGCGCGACACGGCAATGTTCATACAGGCGGCATTGCCCCTCACAAGCGGAGTGTAGCAGACGACAGCGGCGCGAGTCCCTTTCCTCCATGACCTAAGCTGACGTCAGAGCCAGGGGGCGCCACTCAAACATCTCACCGCCAATAGGTGGCGGCAGCGTCGTGCTGCTTGTGTGGATGCTCTCCTGAGCGGTAGCGGGAGAATGCATACTGTGGGCGCGCTTCGTGCCTTTTTTTTTTTTTTTGTGCCGTATGTGCGCATGGAAGGCGCAGTCAAGAGTGGTGTGCTGTAGTTCGGATCCTCGACGTTCAATGTATTGCATGGAAGCGGCAATAAGCTTTCGTTACTACGTCGAAAAAGCGGCAACCTACCGGGAATCTCAGAACGGCCGAAATAATGAAAATGAACCTGTACGCCATGGCTCGTAGCAAGCTCGACCTTTCCCGAGTATGATTTTGAACCTTCAATAAAAACACAAATAGGGGCAAATCAGGATGCCTCGACCTATGGATGTCAGTTTACGACAACAGTTTCAATCGCTTCTATTGGTAGCATATGACGCATTGTATACCATTTGTGGGATGCCCTGAAACGGTAACAGCACTTCACTGCCCCGACATTTCTTGTAAGAGCTTACGATATTTTTCGCGTGTTTGAAAGGCAACGTAGAATTTTTAGATTTGAACCAGCGCAGAGATATAAATTGCAACGTTCAAACGGGTCATTTACGCGCAGCTTTAGTTAAGTGAAATTTTAGCGACTTTGAAGGCCGGTGTAGTTAATAACGGTGTCGGACCACTTATTGAAAGCCCTCATTGCAAGTGAAATTGCGAATTGTATTGCTAACTCGTGCAGTACAATCAATATCTCGTGTTTAGCTAGATTTTTGCTAAGTGGGATATAATGTGTAAACCAAGCTTCTTGGGCGTCACAGTGAGCACAAATTTTCTCTAACGGCTGCGCTGTTGAAAACGTGCGTTCATTTTAAAATCTTACAGATGCCTAGAAAAGCGAGATGTGATTTCAATCTTGCGTAATGTCGCTTACGAAGACAGGTAAACAACAGTCAATCACCAAACCAGAAAGATAGCAAATGAGAGAGAGAGAGAGAGAGAGAGAGAGAGAGAGAGAGAGAGAGAGAGAGAGAGAGAGAGAGAGAGAGAGAGAGAGAGAGAGAGAGAGAGAGAGAGAGAGAGAGAGAGAGAGAGAGAGAGAGAGAGAGAGAGAGAGAGAGATAGGGGGGGGGGGGGGAGAACGACTTTAATGAAAGCTGAAGAGGTCAGTCCTAAGTTGCCCTGTTACAGATATGGTACAACGCACCTGTTTACATTTCGTTACGAAATAACGCAGCGGTTTCCCGGTAACTGCATTGTGTTTTCAGTTGAACGTTGCTTTTGTATTGGCGTTTAATTCTTGGGTATTGGTTTAAAAAAGGCACAGATAAAAGTTTTGGGTGGTTTTCTGTGCTTTGGGTTCCTGCCAATGTTCCAAACGCAGTGACGAGAGAACGCATGCAAAGCGAAAAGCCAGAAGTCTGCGGTCAGTATTACTTGCAGTTGGAAGTATCTTAGGCATCGTGTTTCGTAGCGGTGAAAAAGCTGTACTTTAACAAGTAACCGTCAGTATTTTAAAAACTGATTAGCCCCCTTTTGGTTCGAGACTGCCCAGGAACTGCGGCTAGCCTTTTACAAAATGCTATTTAAAGCAAGCATTGTGGGAAGAAAAGAAAAAAAAAAAAAAACAGCGAGTCGGTGCACACACCCTGTGTGCATGGGCCACAACGTTTATTAAATTACGCGATTTTTAATTCTTCTTTAAACTTAGGTCCACTTTAATGGGTTAAGGCCTGACCATATTAGACATTCGGTTATACTGAGTGAAACACGTTTTTGGACAAGGCGATTCATGTCGTGATTTGAAAATGGGATATATAAAACGACGCACAAAATGCCACAGGGCAGACGCAAAGCCATACTAATTAATTTTACCCAGAAATCCCCCGAAATACTGTTGCGCATGCACAGAAACGTACTTTGAATATTACATAAAAATTAGCAAGGATGTCGCACAGTGCAAGCAATGACTGTCCAAAAATGTTGCTTATTTTACAAAAAGATACGGATAGAATTCCCCCTGACATAGGCTCTTGCATGTGTGAAACACGCTTTTCTCCTCCTCCTCCTTCGTCCCCGTTAATGTATTGGCGATAGCGCAAGGGTCGCGTATTTGGTAAGTTTTTTCTTCTTTCGAAAAGGGCTTAGCGCCGTTTTAGAAGAGTGTGGCAAATGTACGGGTATGCACGGGTTTCTCACCTGTTTCATGTAGTTGCTTTTTTCTTTAAATAACCACCACGCCACCATCAAAAAGCACCCTTTGACGTTCCCTAAACGGCAGGCGACTGCCCTGACCACGGCGGCGATATTTTGTGGAGCTAAACTAGCGCATTATCCCGCAACGGCCGCTGATTATTGCGTTTATAGATTAAATCCGTAAGCATAGGCAACTGTGTCATTGCTTGCTGCCAAACAAGTGCACAAGTTCGTTTTTTTTTTTATCATGTGCAGCACGCGTCTTGCGCCGCGCGCAACGTGAACGAGCAGACGACGCGAAAGCGTCATCCACACTAGGAGCGGTTCATCCCGCCACCGCCCGGGGCCGACTGTGTTCGATCTCGGGGCGAATACAGCTTGCTTACCCTATACCCAATACGTATGTCACGTCGCAAAGCCATAATACATTTTTTTAAAGCGACGCTTCCTATGTCACACTGATGGCGTTCGATGTCACGCCGAAACTAACTGCAGGAAAGCCAACTTGCCAGCTCCTCAAGAACAAACGCTTCCCGCGGTCATAACCGCGGTCAGAACCGAGCCGCGGTCAGAACCGAGCGTTAGGGATCCGGCGTCTATTCGATTGTGCCATTCCGACACGGTCGAAGGCGTTTGGATTTTGGGCTTCGACTCAGGTTCCGTGAGAGAAATCCTCGCGTTTTAACCACCTTTCCCTTCGGAAAGGGGCTTTGAATTTTTATCGAAATATTTGGTGTATACTGGGCTCCAAGAAATAAAAAAATTCTGTGGGTACGTACGTCGCGGCGCATTTTGATTATCATCGGAATCATCATCGTTGTCATCATCATCATCATAGAGGTCTCTTCACAAGGTGTGCAGCAGATTCTGAGGTGTCTGTGAAATGTTTGCTCCGCTCCGCTCAGAAATTGTTGGAGCACACTTACAATACAATACAATACGTTTATTTCATCATCATTACATGATGACAGGGGCCCGCAGTAAAAGCTGCAAAAGCTCAAAAGAAAGCTCCAGGAAACGCTCCAAAAAACAGCTTGACTGAAGCTGCTGACCGCTGCTGACTTTGAGGAAGCATCATTAGACAGGCCCACGGAAAACAAGTTTTGTCTTTCTGCGATACTATATTGTACGCACAGAAATTCTTGTATCTTTCTTATAATTTCCCGCTGATTTAGGCCCTATTGAGTAATAACTTCTTTACATTTTTTTTAAATTCCTACTGCTGTTGATTGATTGATTGTAGGGTTTAACGCGCCGACGCAACGCAGGCGATGAGGCGCGCCGTAGTGGAGGACTCCGGATTAATTCTGACCAACTGGGGATGTCTAACGTGCGCCGAATTCTCGTACACACGGGCGTTTTTGCTTTTCGCTTCCATCAGAAAAGCGGCCGCCGCGCCGCCGCGCCGACCCGCGTCCTCGTGCTCATTCCTACTGCTGTTGCCCCTACGGAAATTTATTCTGGGGCTGTGAGCAGGTCATGCACACGGTTTCTCCTTTTTCTCGCAGTCTTTTCAACCTCTTCAGGTATACAGATTTTTTTTAAAAAATAAAAGGAATTTTAGTTGGGCGTTTGGGTGCTCTCTAAGCAGAGGAAGTTCCATAGCGGGCTGGGCGGACAGATTCGGGCACACTGCCGAGGCCGGTGATCTGAGCTGTCCTTGCGACATTTCGAAGAGTGCCCAGGCAAGTTTCAAGCATAATCTCACCCGCGATTCGACCAAGAGGTCACGCATGTGGCATTGCGTGTGTCACGCAAAGTTTTCACTGAGGCTGCGGCCAGTGCCCAGGACGGACTACCCACCGGCGGCACGAACAGTAACACATTGTAAAGAGCGGGAATTTCATTTTCAGCGCCGTTGGCGTGAAACTTCAGAGCATGCCGTGTGCAGCTATTTTTTGCTCCAAAGGCATATTGTGCCAAAGCCGAGCTTGTAGGAGCAATATTCCGTGACCCGGAGCCGGAACACCCACTTGTGTTGATTGTCTTTGCACATCTTGCCTTTATTTTCTCATATGAGGTGTAGTAGCGCAAACGCAAAGAAGCAAGAATTAAACAAACTGGTCACGGAAAGCAATTAGCCTAACGTGTGTACCACTCCCGCCCGTGACCCGGCTTCGCGACGTCCCAGTGACGCCGACGTACCGTCATGACCGCGTCATTGTTGCTGGGGGTGGCGCTCAATATAATATTGAGCGTCGGTCACGGTTTTCTGCTGAGAAAAATGACGCACGCGTGTGGTACGGGATCGTCAGTAATAGTAAATGCGCGCACAACACTGCTTTCTTCTGGCGTGCATTCACGTTTTCATCGTCGATATTTCTGTCTGCCTTTCATTGTCCTTCGAAACTCAGATTTCTGAGACGTGGGGCTCTCCGAACTCACATCGGCATCGTGAATGCTTCTTAGAACTGTAGATTTGCAGCAGAACATTCTGCTTCGATCTTCATGTGATATCTCAGTGCATACAAAACTGCTTGATAATTTGCTGTTCACGATACGGCACAGAGGTGACGGAATTTTGAACACCGGTACGAATTCACTTATTGGGTCCTAAATAATCAGGACAAGTCAATGAAGCACGGTGTAATGATAGAGTCCTTTTAACGGCCGACTTCTATCAAATTTTTGTTAGGTAAAGTTTGAAAAAAACGAGAATTGCAGCCGTTTTCTGTAACCGTGTCCATGTGTTGACAGCGGACGGGAATTCTGTACTATCTACAACATTCCCTTGGAGTGACTAAGACTATTAAATGAAATTGGGAAATTAAATGAAAATTTCCCAGAGCTTTTGCGATAATGTTAGCTTTTCCGCAAGGCGTTTGTGCTCGTGCACATAGAAATTGAACAGAACCCTAGCATTATAAAGCTCAGGTCTAAAAAACGATTGAACGGCTTTGGTCCTTTAAAAAAAAGTACGTAGGTTAACCACGTGTACAGACTCTGCCACGTGCAGCATAAGGAAGGAAAGAAGGAGAGTTCTGATAAGGTCTGTTGCGGGGCTGCACCCATGCAGAAAGAGTTTAGAAAAGATAGCACCAGAGCGTGGGCACGGGACTGTTCCTATTGGTGAAAAGCAACATGATATCAGCTCAGGCAACGTAATATGTTTGCGAACCCATGCCCAGCGATGACTCGGTGCAGCTGGCAGAAAATTGAAGTCTTCAGCCACGTTTACATGGTTCCGACAGAAGCGCAATGAACCCGGTTCCCGCCGTGTCGCCGTCATGTAAACGACAGGAGTCGCTCGGAAGGCGCAGTCAAGTCATTGCGCCAGCAGACAGGGGCTCTCTTGCCGCTGCGCTTGATCGCTGCGATGCGATTCTGTCGCGGCCATGTAGCTGTGACATGGGAGCAAGGAGAAAGATATGAATCTTGCTCCGTGCATGGGTGACTCGAGCACCCGGTTTGAAAAATTACACTCGAAAGGACCCTGCAACACTTCTTTGAACTTCTTTTTGACATCTTAGATGCTTGCAGAGCGTAGTCAATCAAAAAATTCAGTACTTAGATCAGGGAGTCGCGAAGTATACTCAGCAAAAAATTACTGCTTTACGCCAATCAGATAACTTGAAAACTTGCTCAAAGAATTTTTGTCTCTTTCCCGGAGTTGGTGTTATTCTACCGCAGTAATTCCGTCATTGCAGTGGTGGAGCGGCTATTGGCTGGTTTTCCTTCAGTTGCAGCAACGCATTCGATAGCCACTTTAAAAAGAAAGCCACAAAAGCAAAGCAGAAACGGAAGGTGTATCTGCAGCGGCGAGCAAATCACGCAGTGCCGCTCCGTGCTGGCGATACATAGATTTCACAGTTGCTGCAGATGCGAAGGCAAGAGTGAAAGCGCTTATCGGAAGTATGGTCCTTAGAAATATTTTCGGAAGTGCTGCAGAGTCCCTTTAAAAAGCAAGCGTGCAGCACTGTCTGTTAATTGGGCGTCACTTCCTGACGACGCATCGCGTCCAATATCTGCACTTGCTGACGGATCATTCCCAGACTAATGGTGGTAAAAACAGAGCTGATACGTTTCATTAGTTCCTTGTTGACTGAACACTTAAAAGCCGTGCGTCATGCAGCCATAGGTGCAGACTGTACGACAACGCCAGCTTCGCGGCTGCTGCGTGCACAGTCATGGACAATTCAAGTGCGAACCGCGGAGCCCATGGCTTATAAGATACCGGTGCCGTCACCTGGCAGTGGCCGTGGAAAACGCACGGACATGCGCAGTTGAGATGACGGGACCGAGGCTGCGTGTCCCACTGCGATATGTTGCCCTCTCCTCGTTCGCATGCTTGCCTTGTCGCCATGCCGCCAGAGCGCTGAAAACAATTGTTAGCGATGCGGCGCGAGATAAGAGTTTTAGCATAACGGCTCCCGTACGCTACGCTAAGGTTAGCGGGTAGTGGGACCGGATTGCGCATGCGCGCGCGGGGAGTGTGAGAAGGTTGCCCCTCAGCGGAGGGAAAGAGCGGGCATGGCGAAGGCAGGCCGCGCGGAACTAATCCACCCCACCGTGACCAATTTGCTCTCCCCAGTCGCGCCCCGCTACCCGCCGCCGTAGCGTTAGCGGACGGAGCACGCTATGCTAAAACTCTCGCGACTGTGTGCTCGGCTCACATGAGCGCCTGCTCCCCGTGTGTGCCGGCGACACATTGCCGACATAGCTTTGCATGTGGAAGGCAGTAACTTGATTAAATAACGATGGACACCTGGGTAACGCCCACACCATGCTCAGTAATGCCCGCTCCGCGGTTTTCTACAAGAACTGAGGTGCCTGCCAACAACAACAACAAAAAAATCGGGCTGTCAAAATTGATGTGCAAGGGCAACTGGCCTATAGAATGGTTGGACCTGCATATCTTCTTAATTTTTGTGAATATTAGAATTCCTCCAGTGATTTTCCAAGCCCACACAATGCTTGCAGTTAATGTATATGATTGGATACGAATTCGTGTGGTATATCTATTTGCTACAAGCACTGAATCCGCCAAGTGACTCATTCATGACTCCGTCGCACAAAGGCGCATTCTTGTTGGCGGCCGGCTCATTGTTCAATTCCCGAGCCACTGCACCATGGACGCAAAACAATGCAGTGTCATCAGAAGTTAGGCGGCATGCATTTATTTTTGTCTTCATTTATGCGCGCTGGTTTTCTTCAAGAAAGCATGATGAGCTCAACAGTATGCCTTGCGAGAGCGTGCACACGTTTCCCACGCAAGCACTGGCCACATCCGCAAGACCTTATGCGAAATTGCTTGGTGATCTAGCAACACTGATGTAAACGAGACCGTCGGCCATATTGGTACGGGCGCCGATCGGGAAGTCTCGTATTGTTTACTCTGGAAGAGTAGGTGACGGTAACGCGGTATGGCTCAAACTGGACGGCGTTTTCCGTGCGACTCGCAGTAAGACACACAACACGTGCGACTCGCAGTAAGTAAATCCTTATGTGTTTTTTACTTGACGCGAGTTAACCGGTATGAGCATTTGTATAGCACTTTGTTCACTTTTTTTTTTTTATTGCGAAAGTTCACCGTTGTTTACCATGCAAATGCGTAGCGGCGACCCTGAAAGAGTAAAGCGACAATCGCCAGACCGTACCGCTAGTGGGTGGATTAGGTATTTTCAAATGCTGTACATCGAATTTACGAGATGATTTTTGGCGAAGATGTTTACGGAAAGGTTGCGGCCGTTTTTCGTGACGGTCGTCCGCCCGCGCGTTTCCCGCAAAGCAATCGCGCTTTGCGGCGAAGTCGAATACAAAAGCCCACATACGCCTTGAATTTTCTTTTTTTGTGTGTTTTCATTATTTATTGCGCATGTTCTGCCGCAAAAATCTATTTGTGTGTCTTTCTTCTCCTTTTAGTTGTGTTTGTTTCTAAAACGCATGTTTTTGGTGTGCACGAATAGATAATACGGTAAAACTTCGTTAGCTCGAACTCACTGAACTATAAGATTTTTTTAATTCGATGGGCCATCGGTGTAGCCCGAATGTTTACCTGTTTATCTCGAAAGGTTCTGGAAGTGAGTTCCAGATAATCATATTATTCCTTGCTTAAGTTATGACGAACACGATTATGCGGGTACTGGTATCATTACCCATGGTGAGGTTTTTAAATGTTAAACTTCCTTCTCTTGAAAATGCATTAACAAAGCATGCAGAGATACTTGCACGCTCGAACTTGACAAACAATTTTGACATCATTGCTGTTTGAGGTGTAGATTATTGCCCTTGCAACAGTGTTAAGCAAGACACAAAATCTGGTCATTTTGAGTCTGTTCCTTGCGGCCACTGCTTTCTGCTCTGTCCCTTTACCATAAACTGTAGCGGACTAGTCCTGTTCTTCCCTGAGCGCTATTTTCTGTTACTCTCTCTGTTCTTGCAGGTTGGGCCTCATCCATGCGCTCAGCAGCTGCTTTCGCTCCCAGAAGAAAAGTGGCCGGCCCTATGTTGTGTGCCTCACCTTTGAGACGGACAGTGGGGCGATTGTGAGGCAGCGTGCGATTGCCCGGCGGGTTGCAGTGGGGCATGGAGTCATATCCTGACTGCTGTGCACCTGCTCGCCCTCTTGCAAGCCGAAGGTTTTAAGAGGCGCCACCGGAGCTTGCGTGCACTGAGCTGCCACAACAGTGGGGACGTCCGAGACAGCAGGGCATCAAGCCAGCGAGTGTCCAAGACATTGACTGGAGAAGCCCGCGAGAAAATGGACCCTCCCTTCCCTTGCCAATGCGTCTGTTCGAGGCACGTCGAGTACAGGAGCAATGCGAGCAGCAACAAAGTGCCGTGCAGGCGCTTGGGAGAAAACTTGGTAGCCTTCGGAATGGGTTTTTTGCCCCAGTTGTGCTGGCCTCCCCCCCCCCCCCCCCTCCCTCACCCCCCCTCAGTGACAGAAACAAGGACTGGCATGGCACCTGAAGGGTCACCTATGAGCTACCAGCAAGCATTCATGCCACATTTCGCCGTGGTCATCTCGCGAGCACGGAGAGGCTGGACAACGTCGTGTTTACTAGACCGCGGCATGCAGGGGTGCGCGAATGCTTCCATTTGTTCCATTTATATCCGCAGTTTGCTATACTGTACGCGCTTTAAATCAGCGAAGTAGTTTAATTTACTGGGATTTTCACTGTGGATACAAAAAATGCGAAAGCACTCAAGCTGATGCGCGGCGGCCTGATGCAACTCTGGCCGTTTTCCTTTTTTTTTTTTTTTGAATAAAACTTAAAAATTGTCTCAGCTACCTACATCAATGGCCACTAGCATTACGTCGGAGGCATGCATGCAGCATGTGACAAACTAGAGGAGTGAGTGTGTATTTTAGTCGCAAAATATTCGACAGTAAATACATCGTGGCTGAAATGACAACGGGCACCAAGTTAACTTGACGTGACAACAAACCTTTCAGCCCGGAAAATCGGGAACCAAGTGAAAAAGTTCGATTTTTCCACTGTTAGATCATCATAAAACAGTGTACGCCACTTCTGCAACGACACGCGGATAAATGCAACGTAAAAGAAACCACCCGCCGCGGTGGCTCAGTGGCTAAGGCGTTCAGCTGCTGAGCACGAAGTCGCGGGTTCGATTCCCGGCCGCGGCGGCCGCTTTTCTGATGGAGGCGAAAGGCAAAAACGCCCGTGTGTACGAGATTTCGGCGCACGTTAAAGATCCCCAAGTGGTCTAAATTAATCCGGAGCCCTCCACTACGGCGCGCCTCATCGCCTGCGTTGCGTCGGCGCGTTAAACCCTACAATCAATCAAAAGAAACCAACAACAGCAACAACATACCGTGCGCACTCGCCACAGAGGAAATTTTCAACCGCGCCGTGACGGCGTAGTGCGGCAAGAAAAGTTTGTTTACAGTCCTAGGTAAGATAAAGGCTCGTGTAGGGGCTAAGCGGCACCATTTAACAATGAAATGAAGCGGGCGCAGAGCCACAGGGACGAGTAAAGAAACAGCCTAATTTTGGCAACGTTTGGTACTGTTTTCCCGGTCGAGCGCCGCTGTCAGTCGCATGAATAGGTGGCGCACGCTCAGGCTTCATTTAGAATACAAAGGCTGGACCACAGAACTCCAACGCAGCTGTATTTTTCATCCGGACAGCGACTACGAAATCCCGCGCTTAGCGAACCAACGACAAATATTCGCTCCCAGCGCACCGCACCCAGCGTTTCACAAATGTTGCTCGCGCCGGCATAGTTCGCGTCAGAAAGTTCGTTCGGGAGTGTGGAACTTCACGAGTGTGGAACTTTCCTCCATTTGGACCGGTATTTCCGCATTGCGTGCACTGCGGCACGAAGCAATGCTCCGGCATTGTAGTCCATCACCAGGAGCGGTCAATGCCCGCTTTCTATGTTTTGCTAAATGGTTTCGGTTTCCAACGACCGTACCAAAATGGCGGACCTAGTTACCGGAGTCGACGTGAGATGGCGGGGCGCATTTTGCATAGGGTCTATTACGCGCCGCATTGCTCTCAACGCGACCAACACCCTCAGCTGCAGTGGCGATAGTACATGCAGTGCTTGCAGCGCTCTTGCGACATGGCGACAAGGCAAGCATGCGAGCGAGGAGAGGGCATCACATAGCAGTGGGACGCGCAGCCTCGCTCCCGTCATCTCAACTGCGCATGTCCGTGCGTTTTCCACGACCGCTGCCAGGTGACGGCACCAGTATCTTCATCCATGCGCTCCGCGGTTCGCATTTGAATTGTCCATGACTGTACGTTCTCGCGTCTTTCTGCCTTGTACCCCGGCCTAAAGCGCCTACATCGACGCCCTCTGAGGGACGGCAGCGTCTGCGGCACTCTATCTTCCTATTCAGCCGCACTTGACAGGGACTCTGCAACCAGTGTTTATCAATATCACCTACAGGGGAAAGTGTCGCTGCGATCACACGCCGCCATGGGAATTGTGGGTACCCGGAGAATTGAATTGGCAGCAAGTGGCTAGTACAAAGGGCTACGGATTAGACTTGTCGGTTCTGAAGTGTTTGTTTTAGTTCTGTTTTCGGCATGCCATATTCTGGCATTCAATGTCTATCACAGGTATGCCTAAATAACTACGTGATTAGCACTTAGCGCACGTGCTCGCGTTAGCGGCGAAGTTTCTAAAGATGAAAGGGTGATTACATGCAGTGACGGCAACAAGCGACGCTGGAAAAGTATAAGGTACAACAAACAGATAGTGTGGGCGACAGCGACAAACGAAAAAAAAATAATATACTGCCGCCAATGTCCTCCCTTGTCGTCGCTCGTCGCTACAGTTCACTGTATCGTCGCTGCCGCCCGCTTGTGGGCTGCTTCGGGCCGGAAAAAAGCGAGCGAGGGTCCCGGCGTCCTGTGTATGCGACTTGCCGCCGTCGCCCACACTATCCGTTAGTTGTACCCATTGAGTTACGATTTTTGTGTCGCTCGTCGCCGTCGATGCATGCGCGCGGGTACCCCTTGAAGCATTCACTGACAGGCGCAATGAGGCAACATTTATGGCGACTCGGCAAGCCGGTATTTATTCGCCATATGAAGCATTAACGCAATTTCATGATGCTTTGCGAACATGCTTGGATACTTACTTGCGGTAGTAGGCTTCGTCTGGAGCTTGTGGGAACGCGACCTTAGCGCGTTCCCTTTGGTTCGGCTTCGCCACACCGCTTGCTCCTCGCGGGAACTTGCTCGGCAAGACGTCGGCGAGGGGGATCTACCTCCTCGCCGTAGGAGTTGTCTTTAAGCCGGCGAGCACGCGCGGGAGGCAAGCTGCGCGGGGAGAGTCGGAGCTCGGGAAGCGAGGCGTCAGGACGCGCCTGGCGACCTCCTTCCTTCGAGGATCGGGCAAAAAGGAGGGCGACAATGGCTGCCATCGGCGTCCCGGCGAGGCAAACGCGAGCGCGCTGAGGCGGCGCCCCGGCGATGACTGTTGTCGCGGTGAGTCGAACCTCTCGATTCCCTTAGATTGCCCGGGCGAGGAACTAGATCCTCGCCGTCAACCAGCTAGCCCGCATGCACTTTGAATGTTTATTATCCTGTAATAAATGTCAATGAGCGAAAACACTTGTCGCTTCCTTTGTTCCGTCGAGCCACGGCCCGCCGCGGCTGGCGCGGTACAGCGCGCAGCCGCGGGGTGGGGGCAGATAGCTTGCTAGCTGGGAGAAACGAGGAGACGAAGACGGATCAGTCTCTCTCGTCGCCGGTTTTGCTATTGCAGGGAAAAGTAAACCAATCTACTTTACCCCTAGCCAACCCCACAAGCTTTATTGATATCTTCTTGAACAAAACAAATAAATACAACGCGATTAAACCACTTTTGCATCTCTAGCTGTTGCATCTGCTTCGCCTGCCAAGAGCGAAGCAGACGATAATAATACAGTATTGAGAGGAAGCGTGAACACAGTTCAAGACAATTTAAATAAATAATTTTCAGCTAAATATTACAAAAAAAATGGTGAATACAGCACCTAGTTTGGAGTATGTAATAATTTATAAATATATCAGGGACGGCCCCCTGCATCTGGTGGTATGAGCAAAATACAGGGCTCCTGCTGTTTTTTTTTTTTTTTCTAACCCCCAGAATTATTTCTCGAACTATGCACTCTAACACAGCAGTTTTAGACGAAGTAACATTTATAAACCACGGCACTTTTGACAGCATTTTTAAGCAAAAACTTTATTTGCTTAGCCACAAGTTGTTGCCGGCCATGTCACGCCGAACTTCCGCCCGAACTACTACCTGGTTTGGCGGCACCCATAAGACACGGAGCGCTTTCGCAGAATCCCTTAGACACTAGCGCGCCGCCAGATTCACTCTAGGTACGTTAGTGAGAAACTCTACGTCTGCAACACTTCCGGTAGACGCGTTCCCTCTTTTCTTGGCGTCTGCAGCCCTGCGAAAGCTATAGTTATCGCCAGCACGGAGCGGCACTGCGTGATTTGCTCACCGCTGCAAATAAGCCTTCCGTTTCTGCTTTGCTCTTTGTGGCTTTCTTTTTAAAGTGGCTATCGAATGCGTGCATTGCTGCAACCGAAGGAAGGACGGCCAATAGCCGCTACGCCAATGTAATGACGCAATCTTAGCAATCGAAGAACGCCAACATCGGGAAAGCGAGAAAAATCTTTTGAGCAAGTTTCTAAGTTATGTGGCGGGCATAAGCAGTAATTTTCGGCTCTTTGCGACCCCCTACTCCAAGTACTGGATGTTACGTTCTGCAAGCATATGACTACGAAAAAAGTTGAAAAAAGTGTTCCAGACTCATATAAGAAAGCGCGTGGGCTGGTCTGTTGCAGATCTTTTTTACGTGCGTAAAGAATAATCCGTCATGTTCTCTATGACGCCGTAGGCGTTGTTTCTCGGAAAGGCGTGCTCGACGCTGGACCTCGGTGTCCGTTGACGGTTCGGGTCCGTCCGTGCTGGCGCATGCATGCCATTCCTTGGAGCGCAAAATTCTTTTTACGCCATATCGCACAACGCATCCCACTTCTTCGCCCAACGCTCCGACCATTCCTTTGTTCACGGCGCAATTCTGCTGCGAGAGGGGGGAAGCTTTAATGCAAACACAAGAGGTCAATCCCACTAACGACAGGAGGAATCGCGACACGAGGAATTCCCCCCTCCACGGGACGTCATCCTTTTGCACACGGCATGTTTTTAGATGCAGAGCATCTGATTCACTCGCCTTGTCCCTCCGGCGTCGTCGTCGTTGTCGTCGTCGTCGTCGGCGGCGGCGTTGTCCACCCCTCCCCCATTCTCCTCGCCGCGCCAGCTGCGCTCTCCGCCGCTCACCCCCTCTCCTCTCCGATAGCGAACACTCTCTCGCGAGGGGCATTGGATTGGATTCGATTGGATTGGATTGGCTTGGCTTGGATTGGATTGGATTAAACTGGATTGTGTTGGATTGCGTTGCGTCATAGCCGCGACAGACGCGCTGGGGCCGGCGCATGTGCAGTACTCTCTCTCTTCCGCGGTTTCCTCTCCTTCGGGCGCGCTGCTCATATAACCGGTGTGCCGTTCTCCGGCGAAGCAACATCCACGCTTGGCTCAAACACCTAGAGTACACGCCGCTTTACAAGTACGCCAACGTCGTCATCGACTGGGACCGGCTTACGCAGTCCCCTCAACGTTATGCGCGCTATAAAACGCGGTCCCTTCGCCGCTCCGCCTGTGCGTCGCATCTACACAGGGGTTCCCGCGAGGGAAGGTGGGAGTTTTTTTGCAATTTAATGGCGTGCCGGCGCACTCAAGCGGCTTCACTTGCTTCGCACGTTCACGAGGGGCATTTCCGGCCACTTTGAGCTTCTTATACATTTGCGCATTAACGACAAAAAATTCAAGCCTCGAGAGGCAGGGTCTGCGGAAGAGATACCACCAACCACCGACTGCCTGCTCCATGAATTCTCTCAATAAAGCTCGTCAGCATTCACGAATGTCGACGCATGGAACGCGCAGTGTACAAGTAGCCATTTAACACCATTTCTTTTTATGTTAACATCCCGCGCATCCCGCCATTTCTGGCGTGCAGATATCAGCACGTCTTCGAGTAAGTAAAAACTTTTTACAGCGGCGTCCCTGGGACCAGCCCCTGGCACTTTCACGCTGATGTGCCCCGCACGGAAAGCTCATCACCCTTTTCACCGTCACCTTTGTTCGCTAGAATTGGTTGAGAAACAACACGCGCCCTTTCTAGGCCCTCAAAGTCACTTTCTCGTGTTGTAATTTCCCATTTAGACCGAGGCCC
The DNA here is from genome assembly GCF_048455015.1 of Haemaphysalis longicornis. NCBI lineage: Eukaryota > Metazoa > Arthropoda > Arachnida > Ixodida > Ixodidae > Haemaphysalis > Haemaphysalis longicornis. The sequence goes on from NW_027526361.1 coordinate 92,922,070, forward strand.
CAGGCCACTTTACATCGTCGTCCACCATTGGTGCACGACGACGTAAAATGGCCTTGTGTGGTTTTCGCCTGCAGGCGAAAACAACATATCGCTCCGACATGGCACCCCTTCAGAGTTCCTTTCAAAACTGGCTACCGGCGAGACGAATTTCGAGCATGCCGTATGCACCAACACCACTAAGAACGAGTGAGTTTGTGAGTTTGTGAGTGAGTGAGTGAGGGGAGTAACTGTATTTTCTCTAAAATTTTGAGCACTTTAGACCATGTTCTCCATAAAAGTAGGCCACTAATTTCTATGTACGTGAGCGTCCATAATAACGTTGTTGACCTAGGGACTTTGCGCAGAGACGGACGGGGAAAAAACGTACACTTTGTCTTGAAGACGGCGCACTTAGCATGACAAATTATGAAAGGAAGGGGAAGTGCAAGGCTTAAGTGTCATGGTGCGGGCACGTGCTATGAGGTAAAATTGATGTAGTTCTGCCAAAAGTCCCTAGAGCAACCATTTCAAACGGTTTTCCGCCAAGTAGCCCGACAGCAAGCTTTACTTTAGGCAAGTATAAGTAAATCTTCAAGAAGCTTAGCCTGCAGCGGGGAAGAACCAAGCGAAACACCGAACACGGGAAGCCCACTTTGCGCGCTTTGATGAGGCAACCGTTCAGTCCAGGTCACGGGACACTGGGGCTCTCCGATTATCAGAGCCGGACTCGCCACGTACTTCCTGAGAAGCAAGCCCGCATTTGTTTTTATTTTTTCCATATATTCACATAATCCTCGGACCACCCATAACATTCCACTCTGAGTCTGAGACTGTGCATGAATCGAAGTGCGGCACTGTTTATGTGCCTTTCAGAAACTATTCGCACTTTCCAGCAACGGTGGCGCCGCCGCGCGCCTTTTTTCCGAAGCTGTTTGTAGATAATCGGCGTACCGGGCGGAGGCAGCCGAAGCGTTCGGAAACGCGGGGATTGAGAACGCAGAACCAAAATGCAATCGATCGGTATGCTGTGTACCGTAGTATAGAAATTGCTCTGTGCCGGGAAAAGCCGCGTTCATACCTTTCCTAGAGATAAAAAAGGCCGAAAGGTTTGGATAATTATGCTCCGTATTGGAAAAGGTGTCAGCAACACAATGGGGTTTGCAGTAGTCACTTCACGAAAGCTGACTTCTTCTGGAGCGATATCCCTAAGTTTAGTTCGCTCCCTCTCGTTATTGATGGTGTGTTTTTAGTGCAAGTTGAGTGTGTCGTTTATTAATAGATAGTCTGTAGCCACTGAAACCAGAGGTTGAAGAAAGGCGCCGTGCCGCCCCATAACATTCCTATGCGCACGCAGGAGAACAAAGTGAAGCCAAGAAGCAACAGGAGAAAGTCATTGTTCTTTTATTAACGCGCTGGTTTCTTTTAATAAATGCTGCATTCCAGTTGCATTTTGTGCTTTGTTGGGTTTGTTTGTGCTTCGTTCTCTTTTTAGCATTATGTGTGATTACTGTTTTGAACTTGGTGCTTTTTTTTTCTTTCTCAAACCACCCTCAAGAATGGGCGATCTAGGCATTTGTAATAAATAAATAAACTTGTTACTGCGGCATCGTCATTTCCGTCAGCCCGCTGAAAGCACAGCACAGCTGATGTAACAGGCCCTGCCGTGTAGGCGTCAGCGTTTGATATTTAGTTTCGGTATTTTATTATTACCTGTAACCTGCGTAAACGCCGTTGGATCTTTCCTTGTAAAAACAGCTCACAAAAGCATAATTTACTCGCATTATTCGCACTTAACCCGACACAATTGCGCAAGTGGCAATAAACAAAACGCTGTGCTCGGCTGCGTCTATCGAGCTCTGCTTGGCGCCTAATAAATATTTGTAAAGTGTGCTTGAACAATTTTACGAGCATGGATGGAAGTGTAGTGTCCTTTATAGAACCTGCAGTGCTAACAAACGTTCACGCAGTGCGGTTGGCTGGTGACGCCATTCGGTTGCAGGCACAATCCCTCGATGCTCAGCATGTCATTTGTGGCCTCCCTGATGCCCCAAAACACTGTGTGGCTGGCGCTACAAACTGCTTCGCATTCGACAAAGCAACTTCGTGCCTCATCGGCACAGGAAAAGATGGTCTGAAGAGACACTAATGGGCCCGGATCGGCTTTTCCCTCCAGACGCGCGCGCCACGCGACGTCCCGAGCATCGTCCCGTCCTCCATTTTGGATACCCCGTCGCGCCACCTATATTCGCTGGAAAGTGCGAATAATGGCCATTATAGTTGTGCGCCAGTGTACTGGTGCCCTTGGTGGCATTTCTGAGCCCCCAAGGACATCCGGCAAACTTTAATACAACAATAAGCTCATTCGCTTTAGCCAACATCATTCTAAGGTTGCCGAGTCAAGCTATGGGAAGAACGGAACGTCCTGCACGCCCTTTTGGCGTATATCGGAGGGGTTCGCGTGCTCAGCGTCACTCGTCACAACTTTCCTGCTACCCCTATTCTATACCCCTCCTTGCGTGCAAAATCAGGACAGAGGCTGTATACGAATAATATAGTTCGCAGCAAAATAAGTCAAGGGAGCGAGTAAGCCGGTAACCATATGCGCAGGGGCTCTACTCAAAACAGCTCCACTTTTCTCCTCGCAAGCATCACGATCCCGATTAACGCTCTGTACGGCCTGCATAATCGTGCAGCCATGAAGCAGGCAGCGGGGCATAACGACACGCACTCACGCGCTCATTTGCCGCAATCCCAGCATAATATCGAAAGCAGAGTAAACAATCGACGTGATGGGGGGTTCCCTTCCACACAGATATTGATTCTTTTCAGGCAGATCGCTTCTGCGGCATCAGTTACGTCGCAACCTAAGTTTTCGTGCGAAGCCCACACTACGTAGCTAGAGCTCCTTCACTCTAAATGTTATTGAAATAAAACGCCAGGGTAGTGCTCCAGGTGTGGTTACAGATGCGACCCACTGCGCAGCTATTTCTTCGGGAAAGCAGGCACGCTATGGTATATTTGGCGATCGCCCGGGATGGCGCAGTTGCTAAGGCGTTGTGCTGCTGAAGCAACGATGCGGGGTCGACCCGGCTGAGGCGGCCGCTTTTCAGATGAAGGCGAAAAAGTAAAACGCCCCTGTGATCGAGATTTAGGCGCACGTTAAAAATCCCAGGTGGTCAAAATTAATTCGGAGCCCTCCATTACGGCGCGCCTCATAGAGCAGGAGCAGCTTCGGTGCGTGATTTGAAAAAAGGATTTTGCGATAATCAGGTATAGTTTTGTTTATTAAGAGCCTCGCTGGACGACTCGTAGCTTCCCGGTAATGTCTCCGTGAGCCTGTGACGCAAGAACCCGTGAGCCATCCGGTACGCACGTGATTGCGTCATGTCGCTTTCACAGCCTAGTCTTTTTCTGCTCGCGATGCGGTGTACCTATTTTGAAAGGCTACAGCAACAACAAGCAGCGTGCACAGTCAATCGATCAGTCAATAATCAACAAATGAACGAACCGATTACTCGGTAAACCGATAGTTAATACTATAGTATTTGCTAACACCGCCTGCTTAAGTTTTTATGACAAGATAAAAACAAGACGAATTTCTATGCGTGAGCATTGTTTGGTGACTCCCCCAGAAATCTGCCTGTCCGTCCATCCGTTCATATCTGCTGTGTGACATGATGCGTGACACGGGGCCTAATGAAATGCCCTAGGGCTTATCATAATGAAAGGTCTTTTATAAAAGACCCTTTTGTAAAAGGCGTCCCGCCCCACGTAAACACAAGTAGAGGATTATGCGCGAAGATGAGCCCCTATAGCTGGAGAGAATACGGGCGCGCTGTCATATAATTCCCCCTCTGGGGTTTCTGCAATTTAATTAGTTTGGCAGCGAATTGTTAATTGGAGGTCCGCATTTGATCGCTTTTAATTTCGCCATTGGAGTATCGATCAAGGCGGGCACTATGTATTTAGTTAAAAAAAAAAAAAAAAATATATATATATAGAAAATAAGGGTTGGCAGTCAAGAAAACCTCGGAAAGCAAAGGGGAGGTTGTGGTGGGTCATAGAACGAGATGAAGAATTTTTTGAGTCGAAAAGAAAGTGGTGAAAAAATGCCCGCCGGGTGGGATCCGAACCCACGACCTCCAGAATACCGGTCTGGTGCGATAACCACTACGCTACCGGCGGGGCTGTTCCCCCAGCACTTTCTCGGGTGTTTATGTTAAGGTATTTTTGTTTCCTGCACATGGGGTGGTAGCCAGCGCCACTCGGACTACTCGGGGTGAAGGGGACCTTCTTTTTAGCCCCCGGGCCGTGACTCTAGAGTCTACGACATGTCGAGAGTGGTCGACCAGCGTTGAACCCTCTTAAGCTCCCTTTGGCACCAAGACTGCCCGAACAGAGGCCCTCGCTAAGCATGTAGCGAATCAGAAAATGGGAAATGAGGGGCTCCGTGAAATAAGACAGAAAATAAGGGTTGGCAGTCAAGAAAACGTCGGAAAGCAAAGGGGAGGTTGTGGTGGGTCATAGAACGAGATGAAGAATTTTTTGAGTCGAAAAGAAAGTGGTGAAAAAAAAAAAAAAAAAATATATATATATATATATATATATATATATATATATATATATATATATATATATATATATATATATATATATATATATATATATATATATATATATATATATATATATATATATATATATATAGTAACGGCGTAATTTGGTCCAATATCTGCCGCTACGGTAGCATGCCGATCGGAGTGAAGCAGTCAAGGCGTTGAAGAATTTTTAAAGTTAACTGTTTTAATTTACTGGTAACATTGATGACATTGAGCACATAAGAATCAGAACGAATACACTTGTTACATACATGAGAAAGACAGTCAATAATCAAGAGCACTTAGCGGGACATGGCTGACTGGATCTCGATCTCCCGGCGGGAGGGCACGACGACGGGCGGCAGAGTTTCTGAAGTGAGTCCTGGTGCAGGTCGCCCGCCGCCCTCAATAGCCAGCGGAGCCGCGTTATATTCGTTTCAAGCGGTCCGGTAGGGGACGTATTGGGGGGAAAAGTGCATCCTGGAGCGTGCGGACCTAATGGAACAAGGCTTTCTGTAGCCAATCCGCAAGACGCTTCTTAGCTCCAATCAGCCATGTTCCCGCCAAACTGAAAAGGAAAAATCAAACACAGACACAAGGCCGAACCCGAAAAAGCGCGCTTGGAGAACCATGAGTGTAAAGAAAGTAGTTTAGACAAAACGCACTAAAGTAAACAGGGAAAAAAAGGGTCGTCTGAAGAACACTGAGGACACGGAGCCCTAACGCGAACAGCGCACACGCCACGGGGGGGGGGGGGCGTAACGCCGTGGCCGCGGTAACACAAGCCGAGACGATGCCTCGTTCCCCTCAACAGGCGTGTCCCGGTCGGTCAGCGCGCAGAGGCACACGCCGCATGCGCTTCTTAGAAAAAACTGGGCTAGGCGACCGAAGAGGAATACTACAAAAGAGAAAAGAGCAAACGGAACGGGGGCTTCGCGACAATATATATATATATATATATATATATATATATATATATATATATATATATATATATATATATATATATATATATATAGTATAAGTAAAGAGTCTCGGCGTGTCAATTGATCGATATCTGTCATGGTCGAAACATGTCTCGGCACTAAGAAGGAAATTACAAAGTTTCTTTCACCCACGTCCTTCAACATATGCTTCCATCGGTTTCATCGCTGTTGCGCCTTTACCAGGCGCTCTTTATTGGCTATTTGCAATACAGTGCCCCTATACTGTGTAACCTTCGGCGATCGTCACTGCGCGTGCTTCAAAGTGCACAGGAACAAGCCCTACGAATCTGTTTGAGGTTGCCTCGATGCACATCAACACGTGGAACGATCGCAGAAGCGCGAGTCTGCCCGATTCAAGTCTACCTCGCGCAAGAACCTCTTCGTGCGCACCTCCGACATGTGAGAAGACATGGGTGTCATCCAATGTCGACTGCTTTCAGGGACCGGCCGAATTCAAACTACTCCGGTAATATTTCGGTGCAGCAACATTTGATGCCCTTCAGATTTGCAGTCGCCAAAATATCAGAAGTGCCTCTATGGGTTGTACCTGATGTACAAGTGGGGTTGTCGGTTCCTGGAATCGATAAAAAGTCCCACATGGCGTCTTTCTTCGGCCTTAAGGCCACTTTCACTATTTTACATCAGTGAAATGTACGGGGAGGCGTCGCATGTTTTTGTTGACGGCTCGGTCACGGCGTCTTCGTCGGCAGCGGCAGTGGTTATGCCTGGGAAGGACCTGGCCCAACGTTCTAAAATTGCTCACAGGACGTCGTCTATCGCAGCAGAACTGGACGGTGTATACGCGAAGCGCTCCGCACCATTTCTTGTGAAAGGCCACAGCAGCGGATTATCTTTTGTGACTGCAAACCAGCGCTGCACGCACTAATATACCCAATGAAGCGAGGCGCGTATGATCGGCTGACCACTGATGTCGCTATTCTGTTTAAAGAGTTGAATGAAAAGGGCCACACGGTGGTGTTTCAGTGGATACCAAGTCACTGTGGCATCGCTGGGAATGAGTTGGCGGATGCAGAAGCACAGCAGGCACACCACAACGGGACTCCCCTGTCTATAGCGATCACAAGGCAGGATGCTAACGCGATACTCAACCGAGCACGTAAACAAGCTGCAGCCTTGCATTCGTCGGACCCGCAGTATCGACATGAACGCCCTCACAAGCTCCATCCAGAGCGCAAGTTCTGGCTCAGTCATGCTTCTCGTCTTCGCCGAATTCAAGAGACTTGCTACACGGGCTGCGTCTTGGAGTAGCATTGACTCGGAAGTATCTTCACACAATCGGACGAGAGGACAGCCCAGACTGCCTTCTGAGCGGTTGTCCTGAGACTATCGAACATTTGCTTAGTGCTTGTCCAAAGTACTCTAGTGAGCGAATGAATCTTGAGACAGCTTTACTACGCTTGGACACTCGCCCTCTATCCGAACAAAAGATTTGGGCACGTGGGCTGACAACAGGAAACAAACCCTAGCCGTTAAAGCCCTGCTTACATTTTTTGGGTGACTCCTCTTTGGATTCTCGCCTCTAAGTTGCGACAAAATTGAACAGAGTGCGAAATAATGTCTGAGCAGTTTCTTTTTTTTTTTTTCATGCTTGTTAGTCATGTGCTGAAAAGTGGACTGTAGTCATCTGATTCAGCGCCCCGTTGTACGTGAGGCGTTTATTGATTTTACTGCTTGTACATAGTTCATTTGTCGCTGTGATTGTCATTCCCATACCTTCCATATTCATTCCTTTCTCTTTCTGGTCCCCAGTACCCTCCCCCCAAGAAGGAAGTAGCAGGCCCAAGATCAATTTCTCAGGCCGACCTCTTCTCGTTTTCAATAAACATTTACTCTCTCTCTCTCTCTCGTCTCTCTCTCTCTCTCTCTCTCCTCTCTCTCTCTCTCTCTCTCTCTCTCTCTCTCTCTCTCTCTCTCTCTCTCTCTCTCTCTCTCTCTCTCCTCTCTCTCTCTCTCTTCTCTCTCTCTCTCTCTATCTCTCTCTCTCTCTCTCTCTCTCTCTGCGTAAATAAACTGACCCCGAATACGGCGGATTCTACTTCTGAGCACGCGGACGCGGGTTCGATTCCCGGCCGCTTCGGCGCTTTTCTGATGGAGGTTAAAAGCAAAAACGGCCGTGTGTTTGAGATTTTCGATCAGCGCACGTTAAAGATCCCCTTATGCTCAAAATAAATCCGGAGCCCTTCACTACGGCGCTCCTCATCGGCTGGGAAGTGTCAGCGCGTTAAACCCCACAATCAATCAATCAATCAATCAATCAATCAATCAATCAATCAATCAATCAATCAATCAATCAATCAATCAATCAATCAATCAATCAATCAATCAATCAATCAATCAATCAATCAATCAATCAATCAGTTAACTAATTAATTATTTAATTAATTAATCATACGAAATCGGCGGCAATCTGTTGAACTTGGGTAGAATTATTATTGCAGATCAGCCTTTTCGATCTACCCAATCAACCGTCGAGTACACGGGAAGAGACGTGCGGCACTGCATCAAGGTCGTCAGCATTCGCCCTTTGCTTTCGGCCGACCGGATGATCCCACCTCCTGGAGCGTTACATCCTGGCGTAAGAAGAAAAATATAATAAAGCAGCGCGGGGGCAAGCGGCGTGCGGTGCGACCTGTCATATGTGCCTACGCGACACGACACATCCGCGCATACGTCTTCCATCGAACAGGCGAGTGGCGTAGGTAACGCGCGGGGCTTCCCGCTCACAAACAGGATTACGACCCCATAGTGTTGCCCCGCTATGCGTTGGAGTCCGGAAATCGGAGCAAACTCGCGTCCGGCATGTGGCTCATGGGGCTCGACATGAGCCCCGAATCTCATTTCTATATCATGGTTGTCCGACTTCATGTGGCGAATCTGCGGGGAATATTTTTTGTTCGTTTGTCTCCAGCCCACTTTGAGCAGTAGATAAAGGTACGCGAAGAGCTAATCACGCCACAGTATGAAATGGAAAACCTTATTCTTTTGAAAAGGAACTGCCCTGCCCTGACATGCCAGTACACGTGTCGTGGGTGTAAACGAATTTTAAAAGAAAGCGAAATGAGCAAGCTTGAAACAAAAAGCAGAATAAAAACAATGGCGCAGCTTGCGCTAGTAGTGGAAGGCTGGCGAAACAACAGAGCTGGCGGCCTCTCTCGCTTCGTCGGAAACCCTGCTGTTGCATCATCATCATCAGCAGTAGCAGCCCGCTACGTCCCCTGTAAGACTAGGGCCTGTCCCATCGACTTCCAAACGCTCTTGTCCCGCGCCGCTGGGGCCCATTCTTTGCCTCCTTATTTCGTCCCTCCATCGACTAATTGGCCCTTCTCTTCTTCTGGACCCGTTTTTCGGTGTCCACTCTGTCCCCCTGCCAGTCCGCCGATTGTCATTTCGCCTAATCAGTAATTACGTGGCCAGCCCAAGCCCATTTCTTCTTTATATGAACTACGATATCTTCGACTCTAGTTTGTTCTCTGATTCAGGAAGCTCGTTACGTGTCTCTTAAGTGTTACTTCGATTATTATTCGTTCCGTGGTCCGTTAAGCCGACCTTAGTTTGCTTTCAAGTTGTTTAGTAAGGAGCGAAGTTTCCGCCCCATATGTGACCACCTCACATTTATTTCCGAACTTACCGCTGAAAGTTCTCCATGAGTGGCAGGCCCGGATCGTTTGGTGCGCAGGCTTTCACATCTCTCCCAAAGTGGATTTCGTTAGCACGCGCTAGAACCCGCGGCCAAGTCCAAAGCTGACTGCCGCGCTACGGACCTAAAGGAAATACTGTGCGCCCGCAGGGCGATGATAGCTTCGTCGAATAATAACGCCAGGGACCGACGTTCGATTCCGACCACGGAAGGAGTTTTGTGTTTCTTTCCAATCGGCTGCACATTCTATTGTTACCCGGCACTGCTAACCCGTACCCATCGGGCCTTTGGGGTGACCCGGTGGTTAGGTTACCGCTTTCACGGCGCAAAGGCCCCGGCCTCCCTAACCACCTTTTTTTTTCTTGAGGCTTCGGGGTTTTCTGTCTACGGCGGATGGATTTGTGTCGGTCTAAACAGATCTGGTGTTACAATCTGAGGGCACCTAAGCACTTCTTACGAGTTGTTAGTACCCAACTGAGGGCCACAGAGTGCTCCTTCAAGTGGGTGTATTGACCTGGTGGCAAAATGGAAATTGATGAATAACCCGTAAGCCTCTGATAGCAGCTGTCACCGTCAGCTAGCCAGTGAATTTTGGTTGGTTATGTTGACGTCACAGTAAAAATGAGAACTGATGAATTGCCCGTAAGGTACTGACGACAGCTAGCATCGTCAGTGACCAATCCAGCTGAGCGAGTATGTTGTTATGCCTTAAGGTGTCGTTATTTCAATTTCGATGATAACTTAGTGCCAGGCAGCATCAAACTCATTGTAAGTAGAGCTGCGTGCGGTGGTTGTCGACGTTTTGTAAGTCGAAGGACACAATGCATTCTATACAGGTTCACCTTTATTTTACTGGGCCATATAGACGTAGTGGTGTCGGTAATGCATCGTCGACTATAACATCGCGGAAGTTCGATTTCCGTCCAGTACCTAGTTTTCCTCATTTTCTTTTCAGCTGAATTATTTTCTTCAAGTCTCGTTTAGCTGTCGTTCATTTTAGTAGTCCTTTCGTTGCTATGCGCCGGCACTGGACAGCGGCTTTAGTGCTCCTTGGGTAATAAATGTTTTAGCATTCAATATTAAAGATAAGTTAGCTACCCAACTCCCTGTCTGCTAAGACCTATAGCTGTAATTAAAAGTTAGACCGTCGTTTCAATGCAAGTAAAAATGCGTGCTTGAGCGTATGCGTTCCAGTATGTGCGTGTGTGGTTGTGTGAAGATCATAGTTTTCTGTTTTTCTTTTTTCATCTACAGATCCCGTGGCCATGATTCGGAATCGCTAACACACCGCTCCAAATTTACGTTTGGTATTCTTGTGGCAGTGCTCGTGTTCTTGAAAATATCAAATAAGGCTTAACCTGCTATTTTCTTTCTGATTTTGGGATAGCAGAAATTTATGCGACGCTTTCCAAATGTGCTACGCTATTTTTATCTCTGTACTCCAGTTCTTCTTATCAGTGTTCCGGATTTCTTTATATAGCACTTGACCAGCTGGTTGCCAGAGAGTTGTACCGGTACACCTTGAAGCGGCGTGTCGCGGTAGCACTCTTTTATTTGTCATTTTGGACTGATCAGAAATCTTCCCAAGCAGCTCCGTATTTTACTTGCCCGTTGAATTTCTATTGCGAGAGCAGTTTCCGACTGCTCGCGAATTGCTCAAAACTGATCCGGGTAGGCAAATGAGAGATAATACGCGTTTCCGCGTGCAATGCATTAGCAAATGATCCCAGTTGCCCTAGAGAGAGCTCACTAGAATACCACGTCTGGGTGTGTTGCCTAGCACACCAGAAGTCGGCTGGAGGAATCCAGCTAAAAATAAAAAGTAAGAAAAACGGAAAATGCGTAGTCGCTGAACTTCCGAAACTCGATTTCTTTCCATTATTTCTGAACCGTAGTTCTGCTTAATTTATTATTTTTTCATATACGTTTTTGTGGTTCCTGGTGTCAGACCTGGCGAACCCGAATCGAAACCATTGTTGGGCAGCTTTCAGGCACCCTGTTACATTGCGGTTATCAAAAATTACTGAAGTGCAGCATTGAGCCACGGGTGCAAGTTATGGAGAGTGCGGCACACTCACCACGGAGGGAAATGACAGACCCCTGCATGGCCAATTAGCGTCCGTCACGAGATGTTTAGAGGCGGCTGTAGCCCCCCTCATGCATCTGCAAACGAGCAGGAGAAATAAACTTGATTTGCGCCGAAAATTAGTTCGTTTCTGGACCCATGGCGGTGGGGGGCCTTCTCAGTCCAGAGGTGCCTGGGCGGTCGCTGCCTTGCGGGTCCTTTGGACCAGGCGAAGCTGGTCACCGGGGTCCGGGCTGTTCGCCCTCAACAAGGCCATAGCACGCTGCTTGATTTTTGCAGGTTTTAACGAAACCTTCTTGAAATTCTTGCTAATCGCAACACATGCCTTTTCATAAAAAACAGCATCCCGCATGACAAAAAAAAAGCAGCCCTGCTTATCTGCTAACAACACCCTCTGTCCTGCACTGTGCATAAAGTCCACTAGATACTTTGAGCTCACAGAGCCACTGTTCCTCCCTTTTGACCTAGACACCACATCAACACTTTCCGAGACAAAGCGAGTCTGAAAGTCTTCATGCACTTGCCTCGAAATGCAACGGGTGGCAGTAAGTTTTTCCGCAGGAGCCAGCATGGTGTGAAAACCAAACTTTGGTCCTTTTTTCATCAGGTCAGCGTGCACTTTTGGTACTTCGCAGTCACCCACGATGATGAGATTTCCCTCTTCTGGAGGCCTTCTTTTCTTCTTGGGAAGTTGAGGCATAACAGCCGTCCACAAGACGTTGGTGGCAACATCCGCACTCCGACACCAATCCTGGAATTCTCTTCCACCCCGTCGAACGCCTACCTCCTCGTAGCAGGCAATCATGAGGTGATCCTTGAACAGGCGTGCCTGCCTGTGAAGCTCAGACTGAAGTATCCGGCAGACCCTTGTTGTGTGGCCCCGTGAGGGCATGACCCATCCAAACACGGCTTGTAGCTCCACTGGGCACATCCCATAACGTATGTGCCACGACATGACTCGGGCTTTGCATATATGCAACACGCAATAGCAGCCGCAAGGACCGCTCGGTTAGTGAAATCTAAATTATGAAAAAAAAAAGGGCCCACAGTACTAGAAACAGCTTGAATCAAGGCGTAAAAGCCCTTGCATATTGTTCGCCGGCGATGACCGCGGGCAGGCACAACTCGCCGCCCCTGTCCGCCATCCCTGTCGACCACGCAATTATGTGTCCCCCCATCGCTCCTAAGCTTCTGTTTGTCGTGTCCTCTCGGTTCTTTTTAGTTTGCCTGTCCCCACCGCTGCCTTTCCATCCCCCTCTCTCACATATTTATGCTTTTCTAGTTTGTGCTTCCTTATTGCTGGCTTTTTCTCTCATGTTTCAATGCGCTTTTCTCGCTTCCTCCTTGCTTCCAATCTTAAACGTATGTCACCGCCCCCGGAACCTCAAGTGCTTGAACTGTATATAAACCACTTCCATTCTGTAAGATATTACTCTTGATAAAGGACGGTCCCCGTCCGAAACGTCGATGTAAAGTTATGTTTTCGAAGTAAACTTGTTATGTTTTTTATTGCGCCCCTTTTTAATATATATATATATATATATATATATATATATATATATATAGATACGGGACGAGGGACTCGGTAAAGATACATATCAAGGTTGCAGTCGTCATTGCCAGTGCTATTCGGCTTTTTTTCGAAATATATAATAGGGCCGAATGACGTGTGCTTGTCACGTTTCTTTGATTCATTGATAAATAAGCGAAAATATAAGTCGAGAAAAAATCCGCCGTTTTCCGGGAGCGGGACTCGAACCCACATCTCCGCATAACCGGTGCGGTGCACCGCACCGGTTATGCGGAGATGTGGGTTCGAGTCCCGCTCCCGGAAAACGGCGGATTTTTTCTCGACTTATATTTTCGCTTATTTATCAATGAATCAAAGAAACGTGACAAGCACACGTCATTCGGCCCTATTATATATTTCGAAAAAAAGCCGAATAGCACTGGCAATGACGACTGCAACCTTGATATATATATATATATATATATATATATATATATATATATATATATATATATATATATATATATATATATATATATATGGAGAGAGAGAGAGAGATAAATAAATGCCCCCTTGTTCCGCGTATGTACAAAGGAAATGGCCAGTTTTAGAATAAACGACAAAGAAAAAAAGAATCCAGCCTTCGCTTTAAAATAAAAGATAACGAACTGCTCAATGTATGTCAAAGAAAATTTAAAAAAATCATAGTTAAAACAACCAGTGTCCCCAAAGCTCCGACCGGCAAGCCCTAACCAGCGGCTATAAGGATAACGACACAGCCCATACAAATCGTCTTTATAGCTATTGACGAACTTGACACCAATGATGCACTGTCTCAGTAATTATAAATTATGGCAGAGGTGCGAGCGTAATTCGTAATTTATTGCACTTACCATGGCTTGTCTAACTTTGCTATCTTCTTTGTCTTTCAGTATTTCTTAACGTAAATCTTTTGGAGTGGACCTTCATACCTCCTTGCTAATTGTTTCCTACATTTTAGTTACATTTGAAGCGCTGCAGGTGCATCATTCACACCTCTTGTGCTTCTGAAGTGCTTTCTGGTGCACCTCCGCGTGCACTATGAAGCCATGTTTTGGTGTGAGCCGCTCGCAACATCTGCGTGTGCTTCTATTCCAAGCGCTGAAATTTATACTCGCTATCAGCATCCGGTGTTGTTCCGTGGCCGAATCCACTTTTAGCTGGCTACCGGAATTAAAAGGCAGGGGTGAAAGAAAACGAACAACGTTGACGTCTACGAACTACGCGCTGATTCAAAGATACGAAAACTTACAATCTCTCTAAATCATTGACACAACTTTCTAGCCTTCAATTAACTTTCATTTATTTGTTTTCACGCGTTGCTGCAAAAACTAAATAAATAATAGGCGCCACAAACACAACGCTGATAGTAGGGGGCTTTAGCAATATGTTCATACGCAAGAAACGGCTCAGGTGCGTGGACGTAAACACAAAGTCTGCATGATTCGTGAGAGAAAAAAAAAAACGTGTAGACCATGTACAAAAACCACACCACTCACGCGAAAACTGAATGTTACACGGCTATTGCCGCGCAAACATAAAAAGGGAAGAAGCTGAGACATTTACGGGTTGTGGATGATGGATTCGACAATAATTTTAGTTTTATCGTCTCTGAATAAGCTTCTTTCGTAAATGCAGAAATGGGTGCTGTGCTTAACGTTCATTGGAAGGATTTTTTTCTGTTTTCGTCCTGTTGTACTATACTGTGCCCTTACGATACGAATTTTTCATAGTTTGAATGTTAAAATTTGTTTGTTTTGTTTCCAGTTTCCCGAATGGGCTCGTGATACTTGTGTTAGGAGAGGGTGGTTGCACGTCACTTTGTCCTAACTATAGCATAGGTTTTGTATCCTCTGGCAAGAAATAATGCCTTAATATGTTAATAATCGTGCCAAGGAATGACATAGGAATGCCATAAAACTGGTGCCGAGTGCTCTCTACGGTTCGGAAAAATAATAATTCGGTTGGGTTTTCTTTTTGTAGTATAACTATTGGGCCTATATATACGAGGAGTATGTATCGCCCCACGGGAAAATTCTATGGGTTAGGCATTAACCCTAGCAATTGAGAAAGTGGCCGTAATTGGCACCGTAATACAAGCACCATTAATGAAAATAGGACTTGCCCGAGCAACTAGACGACTCTTTGCCGAATTTCATCAAATACATAATCGCAAAAAAAAATTGAAGTCGTGGTTTTAATACGATTACATGAACTCGCCGCCGCTTCCAAGCAGTTCTCGCAACACCACATGCAATTAGATATTCGGGTGCATGGCGGTAAAATGAGGTTAAATACATATTTCCTAAAATAAGTTACAAAATTTATACAGCGCAGCTGTGTGTGTCGCAGTTTTCCTATACAGCGTGCCTGGACAAGTGGCGTAAACTAAAATTTTCACGTAGACAGTGTGATTACACAAAACGGCTGTAACTCTTCTTATTTTGTCGCAACTACCTCAAAGCAAGTTAGTGGCAGTTGGCCGCTAAGAGAATTTATTACGCCAAGTTTTGTTTACTTTTCATAATTGCGTAGCTCACGGTGAAGCTATAAATACCGTGTGATTGCCGTCTCTACATTGGCTTCTACGCGAGGGTAATGGACAGCCCCATGTTTGTCCGATAGAATAAAACTCCACTCTTCCAAGTTTCATTCAGCTAATCAGCTAGGAAGTAAATCAAACAAACGTGTTTTGTTTCGTGCACTCCTTGGACTGAGCTTCGCGCTGACGATACTTTTTCACAGAGTGTAATGTCACTGAATTTTGTGCGCTGGGATGCTACGTCTAAGTGGCTAATTACTTGTGCGGTATCAAAAAATAAACATCAGGGAAAAAAATTGTCGCAATTTGGTATCGCAGACCGGTCTGGACGGCTTCCTGGGGCTCTTTGACGCAACAGTCCACATACGTCAAAAGCGGCCAGTGGCCTCGCGGCGCTCGACCTCGCCTTTGCTTCCGGTTGCTCACGTCATTGCGCTCATTCCACAACCTATTGCAAGGAGTTATACTAAGCGCACCTTGTGTGCGTTGTGTGAAAGCGCCACCCCCCCCCCCCCCCCTCCCCGATTCGCGCGTGTTAACCGTTCATAATGCGCATCGATAAAGATACCACGTCTAACGCGGCATCCTTATTTTCGGAATACAGCGATCAGCTTGCATTGTTTGCAAAAAAAATTAAGCTTCGAATATAGCCAGCCATTAAACTAAACCGCAATTCACGATTTTGCCCAACGCGCATCCTGCGTCCAATATTATACACCAGCGTGTAATTATGTCAAAAAATATAGCGCTGAGTAAGCGTTTCACTGCAGTACACGTTATAGTTGCGGAGTAAGGGTTTCCCGAATTATCCATATTCCCTGTTTGATATCATCCCGTACGCATTGTTGGCTGACAGTGAGTCTCGTTGCCGTGAATGAAATCTATTCTGTTCTTGCATGCGAACTCGTAGGTATCAGAAAGCATTATTGAGTTTCTCCTTTCTTTGTTTATCAACACCCCCCAGTCGCTTCAGATGGCTTGTCAACTTGTACACCCAAGAAAGCCTTCTGAATCGCTGATTTTGTGGGTTTCTGCAGATGCCTCAAAGCAGTTATTCGAAGCCTCACATCCGCGTCTATCTTTTCTACAGCTGTTCTCGTAAGCCGCCTCTCAAGTATGGCTCGTTATCCGCTTATCCGCGGCGCTATATCTCGTCTTCCGGTTGGTTTTGTTTTGAAAGCACAATCATCTCTCTGCGGTTGTTCGATCCGCCGGGCCTCCAAGCCGATGGAGTTTAGTCGCGGACCGCCGCGTCCTCTGTGTACATCGCTGCTATCAACTGTGCTTTTATATCTTTTCTTGTGTTAAGTTTAAAGCATAAAACTGCTTGGACGCTCGAGAAATAAATGTTGGAAGTCAGTGCCCGTCCGCGTCTTGCGTGTCCAGTCTTTCGAGCTGTTGTAATTTGTTTCAAGAACCTTAAGAGGCGAGGGGAATCATGGGGAGGAAAAAAGTAGATGAGAGAAAAAAGCGAAGTGGGGGGGTGGTATAGTAAGTAGTAGGAGGAGGAGGCTCAAAGGGTGCGTAGGGATAGGTAGGATAAAGCAAGGGATGGGACCGTAAGAGAGGGATGGAGGTAGGTGAATTGGAGGGACAGTTAAGTGCAAGTGTGAGCTTTGAGAGAAAGAGAGTGAGCGGAAGGTTTTTTTTTTTTTTTTTTACGTGGCAGAAGCGCCAGAAACGCTTTCGTCATTTGGCGCCTTTTTTCAGCGAACCAAGCTTCCTTTTTAGTTGTTAGGCCCCAAGTGTGTGCTTCTCAAGTAATCTCTGAAATAGGCATCGGCTGTGTACCGCTGGTGACAGACAGGGGAAGTGTATTGCTCATTACATTCGAGTGTTTGCCAAATGCACCCCAGCCCACACTAGTTTTACGCCGTCCCAGTCGAAAATGACGACAAGAAAAATTTCTGTCGTTTGTCGTATTTTCGCGTGTCGTACTGTCGTCTTGTGGTATTCTTGTCGTGTCGGAATTCTGATGTTCTGTCGTCCATATTATTCCTGTCCTGATCTGGATGTTCCGTCGTGCCGCATTCCTGCCTTCTCGTGAGCCTCATGTTCCATCAGTAGTTGCACACAGTAGCGTAAATGGCGGTTGTGTTGTGACGACAGGAATGTTTGTCGTTGAGAACATTGCCTTTGTCGTTACGACAGAAATATGTCTCGTAACAACAGATGGCTCTGTCGTAACAACAGGACTGCTGTTGTCACAACAAATTTTCTTGTCGTACGACGGAAATTTTTGTTAGGTTTTGCGGTATTCCTGTTGTGATTTTAGACTGAGGTATTTCTTTGTCCTGGTTAGAATCATCACTGTCAACTTGTCCAAGATAGTTCTATTCATCTACCTCTCTTAGTATATTCGAGAGGTTATCACGTCAGAATAACGTAATCTTGCAGATTTTAACGCGAAGTTCGCAGAGTTAGGTTAGATAATAATGATAACAACGATCAATACAGATAAAAGCATGGCGGGTAAGGTCCAAGATTGTATAGAATCAGCCCTCCACGTGCTGGAAATGCTGACTTTGCTTGCTCGTTGCTTGCTGCTCTCTTGCTCGCCTTCTGGCCCACCTTCTCGAAGTATTCGTTCCTCAACGAATTTCTCAGATAAATGTCAACTGCGATTTTTATTTAGCTCCGTAGCAGCCCCATATTCTGTCGTCGAAGAACCACCCCAGCAATCGAGGCGCATGTTGATTATTACCTGCAGAACGACACTCGAATCGCCATGCTATAAAGAGAGTATCACGTTAAACACTGGTGTCCGCCAGTTTCACTTTGCCTAGTGTTTTAAATATTGAAGGGCACCGTTCAAGTTGAATGCAGCTCGGAAGTGGGGCCAGTAGAAGATATTCCCGCATCATCTGCTACGGGTCAGAGGTCGTGTTCGAGGTTCGTGGTCGCCTGCAGTAGCAATTGGCGTTAGCTCTCGCTTCTCAAGTCCGACAGCGCCGGATGCCACGCGTTCCCTCAGCTCACCGTCAAAGGCCAGAGGCGAGCAAAGGCTTATCCCTCCACAGCGATCTGGAGGTTAAAACATCTCCGTTGCGCGTATGCGCGCTGACGTGAGCGCCCTGTTGCAATCGCACAATCGAGGAGCGCTGGTCCGAGAAATCACGCGTCTCGTGTCGGCTGTGTCTTCATGGTCGGATTACGCTCGACTCCCTTTCGCTGTATTCAATGCCGTGCCGCTTACTGCGGCAGACACCAAGGGCAGGCCGGTCGTCCCGTTCGATCGGCTGCACCGGCCCGGCGACCTTGCGCTCGGCACGGCGCAGGGCGAGCTACCCCGCGCACGCCGTCTGGCTGTCCTCAGGGCCGCCGCTCTCCCCGCCGCCCTTACTACACGCCCGAGATCGAAATCGAGAATTCCGTCCGCGTCCGCTGACCTCCTCCGCCACGACGGACAGGTCACGATGCGGTAACGCGCCGGTGCAGATTAGTGGGCGCGCAGAACCGTCGGTGACGGCACCTGCTCAGTCATTCTAGACGAAAGAGAACAAAAAGAAATTATACAACTGTTACGCTATGACTCTTGTGAGCAGCAGAATGACGCTGTCCTTATATATATATGAATAGGGGTACCAAGGTCTAGCTCCCGATTGCGCTCCTTATCACTCTATGGCAATCGCGATCCATTACCACATACGTGCGTACGCGGGGACAGACGTTATCGTGGAATACGATGTGACCCTGGAACCAGAATAAGTTTCGTACGTGCGTAACGGCACCTTATAGTCGCCATCATAATGAACGACGCCTTATTACCGGGAGGTTGGTCCCGCCCCTCATGTTAGTGATGAGGGAAACTTAAGGAGTGGGGAAGGGAACGGCGAGCAGAATAGCCAGAAGATAAATCCACATCGTCTTCTACGGGACAGAGGTCGTGTTCGTGGTCACCTGCAGGAACAATTGGTGTTAGCTCTCGCTTCTCAAGTCCCACAGCGCCGGATGCCACGTTTTCCTTCAGCTCACCGTCAAAGGCCAGAGAAAGGCTTATCCCTCCACAGCGACCTGAGTATACTGGCTTCACAGCCAGTGTGAGTACACTGGCTATACACTGGTGCGGGCAGTGTAGTACTGGCTTAGACGCCGTACCGAGCGCACACTCGGCATAGCCAGGGTATACGTTACAAGAAACAAAACAACTGTGGTGGGGGTTGGCTGGGCAATGCCCTGGATGGCGCGCCGTGGTCCTTGTTGAGCAACAGTATACCAGGATCCTCCTCTGTACGAGGCGCAGTGACGGTGTCCACCAGGGGGCAGCTCGGTCTTAACGATGATCGCTCTTCCTCGAGACGGACAATAATTTGTCATTTTATCTTCACGGTCAGTGAGGGGTTTCACGAGGAGGGTGCGTAGGTACGGCACTGCCGGGACGCAGGGTCCACGACCACGTCATCGTGAAAGGGATGAAATAAGCTCAGCGCATTCATGGGCCTTTTTGAGAAAAACAAAAGTAGTAAACAAGGGCTCATACCTGCAAGCAAGCCTTTGTCGACTCAAAATCGACACGTCTTACATGCGTCATACTTTTCAGCGCATTCATGTCCTCTTATGTTTCTGCCCCCGTCAAATTGTGCGCTGTTGTATTTAAGATGGACCAGATATACAACTAGTCCGACTTTCAACCCTTTTACAATTTTGTTATTGTTCATGGCCCAAATTTATTCGGGAGGAAGCGCCTCGAAGCCGCTAACACATCGACTAACACCAGTGCTGTTCTTTGGGAACCAGGAATTTGTATTACTTTGTGATGTTGACGCTGAAAGCCGGAAACGTTTGGCGTGTGCGAAATACCAAGTCCAGTTTGGAGTACTGCATTACAGTGCCTGTACGCACTGTTAAGTTGGACAGCAAAATGTATAAGAAGGGTGGGTTTCTAAAGAGCTAGTAGCTTTTTCCCATTTCCTGTGGCACCGGATGAACACCCAAGCAACATATTCAGGAGGGGATTTCTACCGAGAAGCTGTCATGCCGCCGCCCCGGGTGGCGTGTTCGTACCGTCTTGACTATTGTGAAGTCCTGTTGCGTTGAACATTGTCTTGGCCAATGGAGCCGGCGAACTGACTTACACAGTGCCTGCTGGGAATTCTTTCTGAAAGCGTCGCGTTACCGCACAACGCTCCTCATCGCCTTGGCGCCTCCTTGGCGCTTCATCGCCTGCGTTGCGTCGGCGCGTTAAACCCCACAATCACAGCCCTCCTGTACCGTTCCGTATGTAAGGAATTATGGGAATAAAAAATTTGCACTTTTGCTGAAACCAAACGGCATTGTAAACGGCCATAACTGCTGTGCTGCTCTCATCCGTTTCCGAGCCCTCGCAACGAAGCGCTCCATAGCACGATAACTACACAGCAGCATCAAGCCCTGCCGCTTTCTGGCCAACTTGAGGTAATTCCTTATCGCGCTTTCAATCAAGTGTTCATATTGTGTATAAGGAACTTTATACTGGAGTTTGTTATAAGCGGGTTTGGTTATATCGAACTACTTCGCATAGCAAAAAAACCGCGTTGAATCACGCCGTTCGTTACAACCGGGTTTGACTATATATACATACATACCATCGCCCCATCGTACTCGTCCTCCACCTCCATAAGGAGAGCCGTAAAATACGTCTATGGAAAGGCGTCAGATAAGGAGACACAATCTCTTTAATGTTATTAACAGCATGTTTACAAGAGGTGTTCAGAAAATATTTTGGGAACAGGTGGACGTAAGGGATAATGGAGAATACCCCAGTAACCTGAGATTTGCTGATGATGCTGCCTTGCTAAGTAACTCGGGGTACGTATCACAAAGCATGCTTACCGCACTGGACAAAAGGAGTAGAACCGTGGGCCTGAAAATTAATATGCATGCTCAATAGCCTCGGGGGAGCACAGCGATTTGAGATAGGGGGTGAGGCAGTGGAAGTGGTAAGCGAATACATCTACTTAGGACAAGTTGTGACTCCGGTTCCGAACCACGAGTCAGAGATAATTAGAAGGATTAGAATAGAGCGGAGTGCATTCGGCAGGCATTCCCAGATAATGAATGACAGCCTACCATTATCCCTGAAGAAGAAGGTGCATGACAGCTGCATCCTACCGGTACTCACCTACGGGGCAGAAACTTGGAGGCTCACTAAAAGGGTTCAACTTAAATTGAGGATGACCCAGCGAGCAATGGAACGGAAGATGATAGGTGTAATATTAAGGGACAAGAAGAGAGCGGAGTGGGTCTGAGAACAAACGCGTGTAAAGGGCATATTAGTAGAGATTAAGAAGAAGACATGGGGGTGGGCAGAGCATGCAACGCGAAGGCAAGATAACCGCTGGTCATTAAGGGTAACAGAGCGAATTCCTAGAGGAGGCAAGCGGGGCAGGGGGCGGCAGGAAGTTAGGTGGACAGATGAGATCAAGAAGTTGGCGGCGATAAGTTGGTCGCCGTTAGCACAGGACCGCGGTAATTGGAGATCTATGGGAGAGTCCTTTGCCCTGCAGTGGGCGCAGGCAGGATGACATACGTACACGTATACATACGTATATGCAAACAAGGCGTTGCGCTGCTGAGCACGAGGTCGCGGGTTCGATTCCCGGCCGCGGCGGCCGCTTTTCTGATGGAGGCGAAAAGCAAAAACGCCCGTGTGTACGAGATTTCGGCGCAAGTTAAAGATCCCCAGGTGGTCAAAATTAATCCGGAGCCCTCCACTACGGCGCGCCTCATCGCCTGCGTTGCGTCAGCGCGTTAAACCCTACAATCAATCAATTAATCAACGTATATGCAAACAAATATACACACACGTACAGAACACATACATACATACATACATACATACATACATACATACATACATACATACATACATACATACATACGTGCATACATACATACATACATACATACATACATACATACATACATACATACATACATACATACATACATACATACATGCATACATACATACATACATACATACATACATACATACATACATACATACATACATACATACATACATACATACATACATACATACATACATACATACATACATACATACATACATACATGTATACGTGCATGAAAGCGACAGGCAGGCGTCAATATTATCGCGTTAAGTTAGCCGAGAAAGATTGATTCTAAAATAACTTGTTCAACTTGTTTCTAAAATGGTTCCTTTCTTTTGCCGAAAGAAAAAAAACCGAGCAAGGGAACGGAAAGGAGGCGAAAGAAAGGAACCAAAGGAAAAGGATAATTTGTTATATTGTACGGCCTGGTGGCGTGCATGTGTCTATAAAAAGCATTCAAAGCTACAAAACCTTCTATTTGTGTATCTGCGAGGTATTCGTAACTGCGCAGTCAAGCAGCAGGCACCGACGGGTGGCGTGTGTTCCCGTTTGGCATTTCGTACGCGTTCCATCAGGGTCATGGGCTTCCTGTGACGCCGCAGAGTTAGGTTAGGGCCTCATCGCATGCTCTTTTGGCATGTCGAAAAAAAGGAGAAGCACGCTTGGCGGGGTTTCACAGCAGTACTGGTTCCAAATGTGCTTGCGGGAGTCCTCGGCTTTGCTTTGTTTTAGTAAGTTTGCATAGTTACAGTTGGTAGACAGTCCACTGAGTCTGTCTTTTGTGTGGGAGTTGAGGAAATTAATACCTTTCATTAGACACTCCTTCCCTGCAGCATATCAGTGCGAATGAGTTCCCGGTGTCACCGAGAGGTTTTATTCGCTACACTACCTCATGCAAGCTTTTTGTACAGTGGGCGCGGGTTCCCGCGTAGCTTGAAAAGGGTGTCTGTATAACGTGAAGCGGCTTCGTTCGGTCGGTTCTGAAAGGAAGACGGTCAAGGAAGCTTAAGAGGCGTATATAACTTTCACTAAATAATTGAAACTTGCGCTCAGCCATTAAACCTCTACAGATTTACATTTGTTTTGTTATTGGTAACGGGACGTGTGGTGGTGGGCCACTGCTTCGGAAGGTCGCTGTTACCGATCGCAGTCAAGACGCATGATCACCTGCAAGGTATGACATAACCGTCACCGAGCCGAACGTACTTTAAACACAAGTATTGAAAACTGAGTTAGTTGTACTTAATTCATGTTTCACAACATGAGAAGACGAAACACAGGAAAGGAAAATGGTACACGAATGTCTTCTATCAACATTTTATTTTAGAAAAAATTCTTGATTGATGTGGAGGGGAATCATTTTGTAGAAGAGCAGGCTTTGGTGCATACTCATAGAGTGATTGGTGAGAAGTTTGGGGAAATAGAGTTAGGGGATCCTGCACCGATATATCAGCGCCACAGAAGACTGCGGAAAGGGAAATAAGTTTGAGAAACCTTGATTGGTAAAATCTCGTGCCACCTCCACTAACGTGAAACCTGGGGAGGGGCGAAGCGGGCAGTGTATAAATGTATTCTTATCGCATTCGTGTTTTTGCCAACGGAGATGACACCGTTGCGGGGTAGAGGTATACAGCTTTGCTCTGAGTGCCTCGTGTCTTCAAGCACGAAGCGTCCTTGCGCGAGGCGTAAACAAGTGTCCCGGTGTTTTAATACTATGACTACATGAGGCGACGGTTACGACGACGACATGAGACGCCAACAGCCCCTGCCTTTAAAGGGACCCTGCAACACTCTTTGAGCAGTACAAGTAAACCTGCGCGACGTTTAGATTACACTGCCAGGAATACCTGAGCCAAATATTACACGTGCATGTGAAGCGGTGAGCGCGCAAATCGATGTGAAAGACGCGGAAAAACAAACCGCTCTCTCTTCAGTTGTCCTCATTATACATGACCTAAGGGACGTCACATAGGCCATGGCTGCCCGATCGGCTGTCACTGGTCAACTTCGCGGCTAGATTCTCCCATTTCCGTCGTCGTCATCGCTGCGTACGAACCTCTTCTATGCCTGAACCTGTAGGCACAGTTTTGCCGTTTATTTTGTGTTTTGAGTGCGCGCGGAGTTTGAGTGATGAGCTCAATACTTCCCTTTCAACGGGACCACTCGACTACAAACGTTTATTGCTTCAAAAACGCCCTACCAGCTCGAGCGCGCACTTGCGAGCAGGCACCCATGCCTGCTTTTTTGTGGCACCAGACCGGAAATAGGCCCCTCCGCGTTGCGGAGAAAAGGAGAAAACTACCCGGCATGTGATATATCGAAGGCCGCCGAAGAGAACGTCGCGAGCCGCACCCTCTCCGGGAGAGAGCGCGCAGCTTTCGTCGCCTTGTCCGCGCTCGAGTTGAGAGGGAACGATTATGCGCGATTTCTCATCGCGCGTAGTTTTGTTAATTGTGAACGGATTTTCATAATTCTTGCGGGAGGAGATTTCTGGGACAATAGACTTTATCCCAAAATACAGTACTAGTAGTCGATGGCGAGTGTTGCAGGGTCCCTTTAAGGGGCTTCGCCCCGAAGAATCTTATATGCCGATTCTTCCTGCGCACATTATAAGCGTGCGTGAACACTCGTGAACTCTTTCTGCGTGAACCCTTGAGGCTTTACTTCAGCAACCTTATCTCATTGGCCTGTCATGCAATTGACGGCTGGACTACACATGTGTCTCGAGATTTTGTTACTTTAAAGGCCTCTACGACGAGTCGACGCATTTGTCTTCTGCGCACGAACTCAGTTGTCAAACACCCACACGATGGTTGGCACTCGCACGCGTTACAATGGAGTGCGATATTCCACGTTGGAGTTACTTTTGCTGAATTAACATGTACGCTGGCAAACTACGCGAAGTGACTGCGCGGAAATGTCACTTCAACAAAAGGGGCGCCGACACCGGATATCGCACTTTATTGCAACTCGTGCGAGTTCCAACCACCGTGTGGGAGTTTAACAACTGACTTCGTACGCAGAAGACAAATGCGTCGACTTGTCGTAAAGGCCTTTAAAGTAATAAAATCTGGACACTTGTGTAGCCCAGCCGCCAATTGCACGGCTGGCCAATGAGTTACGGTTGCTGGAGTAAAGACTCGAGGGGTCACGCGGGATGATAAAATGCGGGCGAATGTCAGAGCCTGCTTCACGCACATAAGCGCAAAGTACGGATCGGCATATAGTACACAAATCTGTACTAAAATAAACAGCCTCTAAGGTCACAAGCTTACCACTAACCGGAGCTATGTTGCCGCGTGCCGGCTTCCGTTACGTTTTATTCGCTGGGAATAAATGGGCACTCGAAAAGGTAAGGAAATGAAATGTTACAGTCTTAAGTAATACGAAAGTAGCCCCAATGCTACAGCATTCATGGCGGTCATGGCTGCTGCACACGCACGCATGCATGCGTGCGTGTGCAGCAACGTATGCAAGTCGCGTGTGGTACGCATGCCTTTGCGTCTTAACTGCCAGAGCTGGCGGTTAACGCCGCTTTATTTTCCCATCATTGTGCTGATAATATTTTTCCTTTATTTTGTTTTCTCTTTACGTCCAAAAAAGTACCCTCCGTTTGATGCACGATGACCTTTTAACAGACTGTACGCAGGTGACTTCCCAGCATTGAGCAACCTTTCCCATTCCTGTCCGGTGTGTGACAATAACGCGAAGCTCAATCTCTGTTTGAGCCTGCACACGCAAAAAGGGGCATTTCGTAATTATGCCGGCTTCGATTCGCAAAAGTGCAAATTCTCTCTTCATTGTTACGAATTTCTTGCTCCGCACACCCTTGCGTAAATTTTACTGCCACGTGCCTGTACTAAATATTCCTGGTGGAGATAGTGTTGTGTGACGCTTAAATGGCGGCTTTGCTGACATAAGGAACTTCATAAATCCTCTAGGTTTGAAATCAGAAGATCAAATACGGGGTAGGGGGCGCAAAATAACAATGGAGGTTGCAATTGGAGTTTGCTCATCAATCATCAGAGAAAAAAAAATGGCGATGCTTTAAATAGTCAGTTAAGAGATTTTGAAACGCCTGTAACACATTTTACGTGATGAATAAGCACGCCCTGTTTTAAAATTACGCAAGCAAAGGATTTACACAAGGCAAGTAAGCACTAGCACAGTACGAACAGCAGGAAGTACCTCTACATCAGCTCAGACGGTCGTTGCTCTCCTAAATACGTAAATACGTCACGTAAAGCCTCGCCAGCTGTGACGACCGAATGTGCGTCATTCGTGGCCGATTGTGATTTTATGAACACGCACAACCGCCTTTTAGCGTGTTCTTTTTTATCTGCAGCAATAAACGCCTTTGATAACCATTGCAGTGAAACACCAAAACGGCGCAATAAAAGCAGAAAGATTGCAGAAGAGCGAACGACATACATTCGCTAGTCGGAACCAATCAGCGGGTGCCCTCAGAGCTGGAACCTTCTCAACTCGCGCAAAAATTTAAAAAGAAAAGAGCGTTGAAGCCCCTTTTACCAGCCCTTACTCAACTCTTTTAACGGTTTCGTTTAGTAACAAACAGTGCAGTTAAGTTTCGTTTCTTTTTTAGTGTGCAACTCATTTCTTGCATAACCTACCGGTTTGTGTTAAGCATGCTATCTTATTTTTTTGTTTATCCTGGCTAAGTGAGAGAGAGAGACAGAGAGCTCTTTGCGGGATAAAAACGCCTCCCTACCCCTCCCCTCGCGTTCATACCAGGAAAGTAATTAAAAGATAACTTTGAAAACATCGCCCCCAATTCATTAATACTTTGCAATTTTGCCTTCGTCGTAACACATTATGTAATTCTTACGAGTCACATGCCTCCTCACTGCTTGCGATCCACGCCGCAACAAACGCGTGAGCTGCATTGCATGACTTCTTTTTTTTTTTTTTTTTACAAGAAGTCGAAGAAATCGCGCAGTTTTTTTATACATTTTATAAAAACGCAGGACCCAGCGATGTGAAAGACAATTACACCATGGCAAACAAAACTGTTCTGACACACCTCGGATGATTGCCAGTGGCGGCACTCGGTACATATATTGCCCATCTGTAAGCAGCTTATCAAAAACACAACGCGCCACGATGCGCCGGCACCACATGATAAAGGTCCACTCATTGCATACCTTTGCCTCGCTTTATATAGTGGAAGAGGGAAACGATTAATGCCGTCTTTCTGAAAATTTGCTTCAACCACTTACTTATTTGTTTTATTTCCTTCTTTCAAATACCCTCATGTTCCAATCGGCATTACAGAGGGGAGAAGTGCAGACAGAACCACCCCGCAACATCAAACAGGCCAGAAGAAAAGCATCATACACCAGGACGAAAAAAAAAAAAATGGCTCAGTCTGCGCCAGTTGTGAAAGGCTGGAAAAACAGCGGAGCTGCAGCCCCTCTCCCTTCGTAGGAGACCCGGCTGTTGCTCCTCACATTTATTTCCGAACTTCCCTCTCACTACCTACCACTTGGTGCACTCGTGTCCAGACAGCCCTAAACCCCTCCTCAACCCATCCCCTGAGCAGTGGCAGTCTGCGCTGACCAGCTCGGCTCCGGAGCAACAACAAGCTCTGGTCAACCGGGCACTGGAATCAGCGCGGGCTTGCGGCCTCCTGGACTTGGGAGGCTGACCGCTTTCTCTCTTACTCCTTTCTCTTTGAGATAAATAAACGTTTTTATCTCTCTCTCTCTCTCTCTCTCTCTTACAGCTGAAGGGTCTCCATGACTGGCAGGCCCGGATCGTTTCGTCCGCAGGCTCTCACATCTCTCCAAATGCGAACTGCGTTAGCACGCAATAGAACCCGCGGCCAAGTCCAAAGCCAATGCCCGCTGTACGAACCCAAAACACAAGCTGTGCGCCCTTAGTGTGATAATAGCTCAATGGGTGTGACGCCAGTCTCATAACCCGAGGGACCCTGCAGGTTTCATTCCGACCACGGGAAGCGTTTTATTTTCCAGTTAGCTACACATGTCATTGTCCCCCGGCACTACTAACCCCGTACGCCTCGGGCCTTTTGGGTGGCCCAGTGGATAGGTTGCCGCTTTCACGGCGTAAAGGTCCCTGGTTCGATTCCTATAAGCCCTAAATAACGACCTTTTTTTTCTTTAGGCTTCGAGGTATTTCGCTGCAACGGACGGACAAATCATGGCCTAAACAGCTCTGCTGTTAAAAAAAAAGCGGTACAAATCCACATTCATGCACTGAAGGGACCACGCAACAATACAAAGCATGCTCGCAAAATGACACTGCGGAAACGTAAGAAAAAACTTGCAAGAATCAAACAATACAGAATAGAGGAAGAATAAAAGACAGAAAACACAACCTCCGGATCCACGCAGCGAGGAGTCAATATTCAACTTACTCGAAGAATGACAGCTGTTTCGGTCTTAATTCAACGAGCCCCTCATTTCCCATTGATTCGCTGCATGCATAGCGAGGGTCTCTGTACTGGCAGTCTTGGTGCCCTAGGTAGCTTAAGAGGGTGGGCTTTAATAATGAGCTGGAGGGATCAGCCTGCAGCACGGCTAAAGAACGACTACGGGCAAATTCCTGTTCCTATTGTGACCCCGCTCCAGGGGCGTAGCCAGGATTTTTTTTCGGGAGGGGGGCTCGCGGTAGACCAAAAGACGCCCAAAAGATGGGCAAGGCTTCTTGCGCGTTGTTTTTCAAACTAAGCTTGAAATAACTGACTTCAACATGCGATTTGTGGGTGCTGAACGCTAACAGTAAAGCCCACCTTAACAAGATTAGATGATGATGATGACGACCGAAATTCCCGTTCGCCGGTCTATGGGCAGGCCACGGGTGATTCGTTCATCCATAGAGTAGGCGGTTATGCGGGCACGCGCTCGTGAACGTGATCATGAGTGTGCTCGTGAGTGGCGCGCGGTCCCCGAAGTTCTTCAGGCGGAAGTGGAGGCCAACACTGGGTGTTTACCATCAAGATTTGCGTGTTTTAGATTTTCCTCTAGGAAAGGGACTGATAAGTTTTCTAATCAGCTATGAAGTACAGTCGAGCACGATTTGAAGGTTATCGCGCCAGCATCGAGCGGCCAGGCGTGCCACCGGCCTACGGTTTCGTTTCGGAACCATGAAAATCAAGATTTCGCACTCTTCTTTCCCTTGTTGCCTTTTCCATGCTACAACAATGGCCCGCACGACTGACTTCATACCCTTTAGGTTTCAAGCTTTATATTCGTTGTTATCTAGCACAGACTTGGTTGCCTTTGATCTACGCTGACGATAACGAAATTGGCATAGAAGATTTGCTAAAACTGGTGTTCTGTCTGCTTCATTTGAAAGAGTAGCGTTCCCGCGATAACCTTCAAATCGCACTAAACCATGGGGCACATTTGTATATTATGGCGGTGAAGCTAGGAAACGTGCGTCTTCGTCCTTAAATAATCGCCTTTTTGTTATTTTTTTGCTAGTAACGTGAATAGTAAACTTAGGCTTAGCGAAAAACATTGCACTGCTGTTGAATGTTGAGCTTGTTGCACGTTTCTTAAATTTAATTCTATTTCTAGCCGTTAAACCGAACAGACATGGCTTCAGTAAAATTCCGGTTAAGCAAATACAGAATGCAGATCCTAACCAAGAGGGAGGTCAAGGAAACAATGGAATAGTGCCAAAAAAACAAACCTCTGCAATAAAGAGAATTGTGCAGTTTTGTTGATGTGAAGGAAATACAAGATGGGCAGAGCAATGCTTTTCATACAGCAGAAATTATGGAACCGCAATAGTCAATAAAATGTGATGTCGGTAGAAAAATAAACATATCGAGGATTGATAATTGACTGAACAAAATACAGTGACATGCTCTGTCATGTTAGTGCACTTTGTACCAGTGTAAAGACAAGGAATGACACGCTTAAGTCCAGACCCCATACATGCCTATATGAGGCTTTTTTTGCTGCTCCGCCATTTCCCGGCCGTGCTGTTCCGCCAGCATATAGTTTCTTACAATATACGCGAGAGAGGAATCTGGCGCTAGCGTCTATGCGGCTCACATCAAGGCCGTCTGTGTCGTCATGGGCCGCCATTATACATCACGCTCGCCTTAGTTTCATCATTGGCTTGGATTGAAACGTTTTAGTGACCGCAAATTTAAACAAAGTTCCACAAAAACGCGAAGAATAGTGTGCAATTATGTAAATGGAAATAAGAACAGGCTGTTTTAAAACTAAGGAAAAAGGAAGTAAAGCGTATTTTTGCCGGAACGGTTGTGCCTGCTATTCTGCAGGCCAAGGTTGTAGTTACGAACAAGGTTAATATTTGGTGGGGAAACTCATTAGAGACTCTGATTTTAATAATTGTACAATTATTACAAATATTAAGTTGCTTGAAGAGTTTGGAAAGTGTTTTGAGCGTGCCTATTAAAACGTTGCCTTCGTGGTGATCCGGTGCACCGACCGGCAGCTAGTTTAACAAGAAAAAAAAATTCCCGCGTCTTCCCGCGAGGGGAACACGAGTAAATGCAGAGCATTGGGGCCTCAGTACTGGTTGAAGGCAGTGTTGCTTCCATCGCTTCTTCCGTGATGCTGGAGTAGCAGACATGAGTAAACGTGGGAGCGAGCGTCAACCAAGGAAGGAAGGAGCAACGCAGTGACTGAAGCACGAGCGACCGCTAGCCGCTTTTTTGCAGCGCGCGCAGTAGAGGGAGAGCAGTACGGGGGGGGGGGGGGGGAGAGAGCGCGCATGCGCAAGCAGCGCGCGCCCTTCCACGCCCCACCGCGCTGCTATCACGCACCTGTTACGCCGAGATTGCGACGGAGCGAACGGGCTGACTACGACGCATGCACGCGCAAGCTGCTGTTGAGAGAGAGGAGGGAAGGAGGAGAGGCGCACCTGCTGCGGACGCGGAGCTGTTGACGCCGTCCGACGCAGGAAGAGGCGAGGCTAAGAAATGCTCTGCATTTAAAAGAAAACGTGGCGTTAAACATTCGTGGACGATGACAAGATAGGACGCATACAAACTCCCGTATCTGTCGTATCTTGTCGTCGTCGAAGTACGTTTTGTTTCTTCTTTTCGTCGGCTACAAATTTCGCGGCGGCATATTACCCGCTCAGTCATACGTCCTTCGACTGCAGCATGAGCAACGTCCGGTGCGATCACCCACTGCCTGCTGTTTCACCGAACACGGCTACCACAGAGCAGGGAAGATTTCGGCTTCCTTGTAGCTCGTAAACGTGTTAATGCATAGTGAAGAAAGCAAATCCCGAAAAACGCTTAAGAATCCAATTGTCATGCCAAGCCCAAACCAAAAAGGGGGGTCTTCCCATGAAACCCACGACGATAAGGCTTACGAGGCACAGTTTCTCTCTATACTCGATTATAACTTAAGAACGGCACCGATGATGATGATGATTGATGATTGCTATTGGTCTCCCCTTTGAAGCGGGGGGATGACATGTCATCTTACCAAAAAGGACTAATATAATCATGTTTTACACTCTTGGTTTATTACTAGCGCTGCTTAGGGCAGGACCTAAAGCTTATTAGGCCCGAAATACTTTTTTTCCCTGTTACAGGTGGTAACTGTCCTAGGCAATATTCCCCTCTCTGCTTTTCGTCCACCAGCATTCTAATCTTCTTTTCGTCCCCTCGACAGCCTCGAAGTTAACTTCTTCTGTGATACCCTTAAATCCTAGGGCTTCTGAAAGCCCAATATCCCCTTCATGTAGATTTGGATGGATACCCTCACATTCTAACACTATGTGCCGCATAGTTTCTGTTTCTTTTCCACAGACCACGCATACCCCATCATTTTGTGAATACTTCCCCACAAAACTCTTAGTTCGCAGGCAACCTGCTCTAGCCTCAAAAAGCAAAGCACTGCCCTGGGAATTATCGTAGAAATTTTCCTTTCTAATGTTCAATTTATCAGCCCTGTACATCTCTAACGACGTTTTACCTTCCATTTTTTCCCTCCATTTATTCGTTTCAATCTGCCTTGCCTCTTTTTTGGTTACCTTGGCTGTTTTGGATTCTCCACTGTTCTTTTCGTATTGCATCGTTAGCTTTCTAGTCTTTCTTAACCACGGCGTGTCCACGCTTTTCAAGTATAGGTACCTAAAAACCTTAGCTGCCCACCTTCGTTGATCCATTGCCCTCAACCTCATCTCAAAGCATATTTTACTCTGAGCTTCTCTAACTTCAAACGACGCCCAGGCCATATCTCCCTGAACTGCTTCGTTAGTTGTTTTTCCATGCGCGCCTAAGGTCAAACGTCCTACCGTTCTCTGGTTTACTTCAAGGCTTACTTGGTTTACTTCAAGCTGGGGCCCGCTACGCCGAGCCCCAGCTGGCTGCGTACACGCTCGTCATCGCGGCCAAGTGCTTCGCGAGCGCCCCGGTCCCCACCAACTACCATGGCCGAGCTGTTTCCCACGTCTGTGCGCAGCGCCGTCATCTGTGCGGCCTACGCGTTCGGCCGCGCCGGAGCCGTGTTCGCGTCGGTTCTCTCCCTTTAGCGGTACGTTGGACGCGAGGACGTCCAGTTTGCGATCATCGCCACGCTGGAGTTTGTCAGAGTATGCTGGCTCGCGACCATGCCTGAGACGATCGCCCGAGGGGAGGCCACTACTGCAACCCACCATGGAAAGGGCAGGGACCCACTGGACGTCATGCTACACCCGATGAGCACGCGCCGAAAGGACAAAAAAGCCAAGCCGGAAGCTTCGACAGGGCTCAGCCAATAGAGCTCCGCTAGACTTATCGTATGTCGCTTTATAGCAGTGGCTTGAAGCGCATCAGCTGGACATCGGGCAGTTGTGGATTCCAGCTGCTACGTAACGTTTTGTAGATTGATAGCAATAGGGAATTGTCGACATATGGATCGAGTTGGCTCAAGTCGGACGATACTGTATATATGACCGCGCTTCTGCTCCTTTTGCATTTGATGCATTGTGTATAGTTAAATATTTGACTGGCAAAAATACATACGTTTCGTCGTTCATGTTGACGCTAATCGAGACTTGTCCACACTGTAGCGTGTGCCATGGTCATTGAGCGCCCGTCGTTCCGACATTGGTTCCCTGCGTGGGTGTAGGCAGCAGACTCACTATTTTAGACTTGGCGTGCAAGTCCGCTATTCATTGAGAATTGAGGAGTGAGAGTGAGGATAGAGGTGCCATCTTTATGGGGGCTCATGGAGGTTGGTAGCTCATTCGTAGGGGGTGGTCATGCGAGGCAGCGTGGAGATTTGAGGCAGCACCAGGTGGTGAGGTGGAGATCGGTTTTGGTGGCATGGAGGCAGTAAAGGCAGTTGCAAGTCTGAAAGTTTCAAAGGCATAGCAGGCGTTGGGGATGTATAGTATGAAGACTTCGGCAGATCGGGGGAACTCAGGAGGGGACGCGAAGCAGCCAGGCGGGGTAAGGTCTTGCAGGCGAGTTCCATGCACACAAATGGCGCGTACCGCGTCTGAAGGCTGTGCCATTAAAATCAAACACGTTTTAAAGCGAAGCTTTCTGTGCGTCACTGATGGCGTCCGATGTCGTGCCAAATGCACTGCAGAAAGCCAACTTTACACAATGGATTTCACAAAACGATGATGATAATAAGCGAAAACACATCAAGCGCCTCAAGAAAAAATGGCCGCGCATCTGCTCCTTTCGTTGCAGATGTGGACGAAAGACGATAGTCTACTGGCGCCCTTGACAAGTAACTGCCTCCTTCTGTTTCCCGCTCACCTCTCATGCTGGTCCTCTCTCGTCTCGTTCCTCCCAAGATAACACGCTAGAGATTTGCTCAAGTCAATTTAAATTTACCGCGTCCCACTGCTCTTAGTCGGGTGCCTCGATGCCAGCGCGTGAATCGAGGCGCCCTACTGCAACGTTTATAGCACCACGTTTTCCTACTCCACGAGCGTTCCAAACGGAACGTGAAACCTATCTAGTAGAACGTTTCGTTGCTGTTGCCGTTTAATTTTTTAAATGCCACAGGGAAGCGCGGGCAACAGCAGGCGACGGTTTTCTGCAGTTGATGTAGTATTTCATTTGTTGTCGCAAAAGCCAAGCATCCGTGAATTGTTTTAATAAAGGAACACTGCAAATGTCACTCACGCATTGATTTTCTGCCTTATATTTGCGAAATGTCTTCTTCTTGTTCAGAAATGTTGACAAGCATGAACATTGACACCGGACTTAGACGTTTAGATTTGGCTGTGAGCATGTAAGACTATTGCGCAGTTTCTGTTTAACTTTGGCCGGGTAGCTGAATCGAGTCACAGACAGACAGACCAAAATTTCTGCGTTTAATTATCCCAAGAAAGACTATCGACTTTAAAAAACGCTTCCTGTGGACGGCATCGAATCCGGGTCCCCTCGTGTTATGAAGACGACGTCTATCCGGTTGCGCCATTCCCACACAGTTGAAGCACTTTGGGTTTTGGACTTTCACTTTGACTCAGGTTCCATAGGAGAAAGCTTCGCATTTTTCTCTTTTAAAGGGACAGGCATTGACTTCTGTAGAGTGCATGTCCTTTAGCTCATATAAAAGCCAGCGTTTTATACAGGGAAGTAACCACAAGGAATTTAAGTAAACTGGTGGAGAGAGAGAGAGAGCAAACGGAGGTCGTTGAACCGTCACTTGGTGTGGCTGGTTCGCCTCAGCAGTCCAGGTACCCTTGGATCTTGGCTGCAGCCGTGTCACGGGTGACCAGAAAGATAAAGTCAGCGGGACGGGAGCTGATCAGCAGGCCCTCCCACTGCTTGGGGGGAGGGTTGGGACTGGGGGTGAGCGGGGGGGCGTTTTGACGGGCCCACACCATGTGGTAGGTGGTATTAAGAGAGGGGCAGAAGTTACGGGTGCATTTTACCATTGTTTTGTCGGGGTGCAAGTTTTTAAGTACCTCCTTTCATCTCACGTACAGTTAAAAGTACGTCGCTGCGCGGCTCACGGTAATGGTTGCCAGCGTTCCTTTTGGGAACTTACATAAGCCTGGTAGATCTAAAAATCCCGCTTTCAAAAGTTCTAGGTCCCTATCTGGGAAACCGTTTGGGTTCAAGGTGTTTTAAGTGAAGCCCTTTCATTTGGGATAGAGAGCATATACTTCGCGAAAATCGGTGTTCGGTTCCTTTGAGAAAGGGGCTTTGATTCTTTCGTTTCCCTGCAGAGCGACGCGCGCGTGTGTGTGTGTGTGTGTGTGTGTGTGTCGTGTGCGTGTGCGTGTGCGTGTGCGTGTGCGTGTGCGTGTGCGTGTGCGTGTGCGTGTGCGTGTGCGTGTGTGTGTGTGTGTGTGTGTGCATGCGTGCGTGTATGTTCTAATGTGACGCTTCTCTCTGGCATCCAGCACCACAGCACATTTCATGCCACGCGTTGTTGTGCCAGAGCGCCTGGCCCAAAGGCGTTGCACGAGGCGACGCGCCGACAGCGAGGCTGAGTCACGCCTCTCCCTTTGTCGCTGCGGCGCGGCCGAATCCTGCATCTCGAAACGCTGCGGCGCGGCCGACTCCTGCATCTCGAAACGATGCGGCGCGGCCGAATCTCTCAGCGGAGAACGACCCAAACAAGGGCATGTCGCTACGCCCGGAGGCGAGGTCACGGAGACGGCGGCGGCATCACTCTCCCTTTCCCCATTGGCGGCGCAGCTGACTCACCGCTTCGCTACCATTCGTCGGAATTCAAACTTCAGGCAGCGAGAGCCCTGATTGGAGCATTTCGAACTTCTTGGGGCCACAACGAACTCCCGGGCTATAAAAGAAGCCCGGAGGCTCTCATCGTCGGCTTTCCTCGGCGGCTTCTCTCCGGCACCAGTCTCTTCGGAAGCACCGAGTGAAAGGGGTGCTGTCGCCTTTGTGCGAGTTATGTAACTTTTGCTTACCCTGTACATACTGTATATAAATGTTACTTTGAGTTTTCGTCGGCTCGAGAACTTCTTCGCTCGGCTCTGCGCCGCGTCGATAGCGGACGGAGCAAGGCAACATCGCTACGCCGGTGACTGCGCTCGGGTGGCCAGTCGCAACAGCGGAGACAGCGTCGGGATGGGTGATTCCCAACCTCGGTGACGAGCAGGAAGGCGAGTCACAACCTTGGCGACCGCCCTGGGATGGTCATTCCCAACAGCGTCCATTAAAAAAAACTCCCACCTCCCCTCGCGGGAACCCCTGTGTAGATGCGACGCATAGGCGGAGCGGCGAAGGGACCGCGTTTTATAGCGCGCATAACGTTGAGGGGACTGCGTAAGCCGGTCCCTAGTCGATGACGACGTTGGCGTACTTGTAAAGCGGCGTGGACTCTAGGTGTTTGAGCCAAGCGTGGATGTTGCTTCGCCGGAGAACGGCACACCGGTTATATGCGCAGCGCGCCCGAAGGAGAGGAAACCGCGGAAGAGAGAGTACTGCACATGCGCCGGCCCCAGCGCGTCTGCCGCGGTTATGACGCAACGTGCCGCGGCTATGACGCAACACAATCCAACACAATCCACTTTAATCCTATCCAATCCAAATCCAATCCAAGCCAAGCCAAGCCAATCCAAGCCAATCCAATCGAATCCAATCCAATGCCCCTCGCGAGAGAGTGTTCGCTATCGGAGAGGAGAGGGGGTGAGCGGCGGAGAGCGCAGCTGGCCCGGCGAGGAGAATGGGGGAGGGGCGGACAACGCCGACGCCGACGACGACGCCGGAGGGACAAGGCGAGTGAATCAGATGCTCTGCATCTAAAATTCACGCATCCCCACGAAGTGAATCATGACGAGTGGACGAAGCACTGGGGATCTTTCTTACCGTAAATCACCCGTGAGAGTGCTTACTGCTGCTAAAGCAATTTCCAATCCGATCCAATCCAATCCAATCCAATTCAATTCAATTCAATTCAATTCAATCCAATGCTCCTCGCGCATGCGCAGCACGGCTCTCCACAAGCATTCTCTCTCTCTCTCTCTCTCTCTCTCTCTCTCTCTCTCTCTCTCTCTCCTTTTGTGAACCTTTTATTTTGTTCTTGTTAACCTTTTGTGAACCTTTTGTTGACATATGCTGAGCTTTACACGGTGCTGTGCCGTGAGCACGGACGCCGGACGCCGGACAAGCCTCGGCATTAAAGGGGCCCTGAAAGGCATTTTGAGCACACTAAATGAACTAGCGCAACCGTTAGATTCGGTCGTCAACGTCCTCTGTGCCAAGTATTACTCTTTTACGCGCAGCGGAAAGCTCACACTTTTGTTGCAAAGTTTGTCGTTTTTTTCTCACCCTTCCCTTCGTGTTTTTGGACGCCGCCATCTTCACATGTCTACATCATCGATTCCCAGATGTTCGTCATGAGCTAGACATCCTGCTATTGGGCGGCTTTTTCACGCACTTCCGGCAAAGAGATGAGTCGTCTGCTCAGCGTCGGCTCGCCGGCTGATCTGCCAGCGGAGTGCCGGAGTGCTTGGGCATTTTACGACAAACGAAACAAGTGTAAAACAAACGCTTAACCGTTTGTATTGAATGCAACACGGTCATAACACGACATGGATATTCTGTTACCTGAGTACGTTCCATAAAGAAAGCGTTGAAGCCCCGTGGCACTTCTTTCGTGCAATCGCAGAGAATGCCCTGAGCCGAATGCCCGGGTTTGACGCATACATTTTATTGAACTTCAAAACAATACAGAGATGCCTTTCTAACGAACACAACGTCACAACATGCGTTGAAAGTCTGAACCACGATTGACAGAGGATGGGTTGCCTCCTGCCCGTCGTAAATTCGGTACTGACCTCGCGCGCGCTTTGCGGGGACGAACAGCAAGTCACTTAACTCTGGCGCACAAGCCGATGGCTTTTAGCCACGCACACTGCACATACCTCATGCGAGGTTGAGTCGTACGTCGCTCGAGAAAGATAATCCAGACCATGGGAAGCACTATCCACCCGCAGAAGCACAACGTCGCCTTTCATCGCGAAACCTAAGGCGTACACAACACACACACCATCGCCTACTGTAAAGCCAAACGCACCTCGCACTTCCCAATGGGAGTGAGTGGTACGCCTGCAGTGCCCACATGCCGCGAAGTGGGGCCCCAAGCTGAACCGGGATCACGCAACCGTAACTGACTTCTGGAGCGGTTTGTGCCTTGTTGCCAAGGCAACCGATGTTTGAGATTGTCAAAGAAATGGCGCTCGCTCCAGCGCTAGAAAGCTCAGAGCCTCGGCGGAGCATGTTTTGCCAATGTTGCCGCTCTCCACCACGCGTCGCCCCAAGCTGAACTGGTCACATGATTGAAGCGTTTTGTGCACGGGTTCTGTATCGGTTTAAAATGTCTTTTTCACATGGCGCCGGCAGGAATTACCACCACCGCAAAATAAGACCCGGCACCAGCGGGGCCACATCTGATACGGCGCTTTTTGGATAAACAGTGCGCGGTGCATCAAGGGAACGAGCGCACGACCCTCCCGTGCGGCCGGGAGTTCTCCGCCGATAAAAAGTCATGTGCCGCCAGCAATGTACACCGCGAAAGGGCAAGGCCAGGCCGCCGCATACATCCGGCCAGATTTTTCGTTCGCTTTTCCAGCCTTGAGCGGAGTGCGGGATTCATGGTGTCAACAAAGCCTGCCCGTAGCAGACGACAGTCTGAGCAGCGCAATAGCGGAAGTACGTCACCGCTGCGGAGCGCAGCATCATGGGAGGCAAGGCTTGCGCGCCGTCAACAGCGGAGAGTAAGTGGAAAGGAGGAGGAAACGCGGAGCGACGATAATGCGCGGTTTTTGATTAACGATTTCTCAGCTAATACTCATCGCTTTAACGAAATTCTTGCGGGAGGAGATTGCGAATACATTGCTTTATTTGGGTACATGTACATCCATGCATCGGCAGAAGGTATTTCAGGACCCCTTTAAGGTGCTTCGCCCCTAAAACAACAATTGTGAATATGAAAACCGCCGTCATGCGAAGGTGTTCACACATCAGCGTGTGCATTGGCGTTTATTTGGCTGGGCAAGCCTACGTTGCTTCGGATGTACCAGCATCCCTGGCATTACTGGTCGAGCACCGTGCGAATACGGGACACGGGCCTCTTGTTAATGAAAATACGCTGGCCCCGCCAATTTTACGTGTAATTCAATGGAAGAAATCGCTCAATAATTCGAAGCTGGAACCCATTACATCGTTTTACTGAAAGTTCATCATCATCATCATCATCATCAGCAGCAGCAGCAGCAGCCTACTCGGATCCACTGCAGGGCGAAGGCCTCTCCCATTGACTTCCAACCACTCCTTTCCTGCACCGTTCGAGTCCACCGTTGGCCCCCGAATTTCCCTATTTCATCCCTCCATCGGGCCAATGGCCTTCCCTTTCTTCTAGACCCACTCTGTTACCCTAATTCTCCACCGGTTGTAGGTTCGTCTCAATACATTTCTTGTCCCCTGTTCATTTTTTTTTTATTTGAACAATGATACATTCTACTCAAGTTTGTTCTCTGATCGCGGTAGCTCGTTTCGTGTCCCTGAGTGTTATTTCTAGCATTATTCGTTCCATTGCCCGTTGAGCCGACCCACGTTTGCTTTCAAGTTAATTAGTAAGGCGCCAAGTTTCAGCTCCGTATGTCATCCCCGGCAGCATGCACTGGTTGTAGATTTTTCTTTTGAGTGATAGAGGTAGCTTACTTTTCATTATTTGGGAGTGCTTTCCGAGTGCTCCCCAACCCATACCTACTCTGCGCCGGGTTTGTCTCTCGTTGTTGAGGTCAGCACCAACCATCTGCCCCGAGGTTGTTATATTCTTATGCTTCCAGCGTTTCGTTCCATAAGCTCAAGCGGACGTTTTTGGTATGCCTATTCCTCATTGCTTTACCTTTGTTCATATTTATTTTTAGCCCCACGGCCGTCCTTTCTGATTGTAGTCCTTCAAGCATTGTTTGCATGGGGAATGCAGGCTCACTAAGCAAGATTATATCGTCCACAAAACTCATATGGCTTAAATATTCCCCGTTTATCCTTAATCCTATGTTTTCCCAGTCAACCCTTCTAAATACCCCCTCCATACAGGCTGTGAACAGTTTCGGCGAGATGGTATCTGCCTGTCTTACTTCCTTTCGGATCGTAAATTTATGGCGTTGCTTGTCCAGGGTTATCCTGCCCGTGCATTCCTCATATATGTCTTCTAGAAGTCTCATGTAGGTTTCCTCTATTCCCTGGGCCTGTTTGCCCGTACGCTTAAGTTCCCGATTAAGTTCCCACTTACGAATAAGACGCCGATAAGTCGAAGTCGGTCACGACAAATAAGCCAGTTGCCAGAAAACCCGACGGAAACTCTACCTTAACCGAGCGTTTGTATCAGTTTCGGCAAAACGGCTTATTACCTATAGACAGCGCTAAAGTCGTAGTTGAGAACTTATTTCCACGCTTATCGCGTTCGGGCAAACGGACCGGCTGCGGTGAGTACAGAATGAAACGCTTTCTCGTATACTATAAATGCCATGTAAAGGGGTTTAGTGTACTCTGCGGATTTTTCTATCACTTGATTGACGACATGGATGTGATCTGCCCTCTAGGTGTTTGGGAATCCAGGCTGTCACCTATGCTGCTAACTATAACTTTGGTAACCAGCTTGTTAACGACTGAGTGTAGGCTGATTGGTCTATAATTCTTGAGTTCTCCATTCTTATTAATCAGAATAATGTTGGCGTTTTTCCAGGTTATGGGCACTTTTTGAGTCTTCAAGCATTCCGAAAATAGTACGGCAAGCTTTTTCAGTACAATATCTCCTCCCTCCTTCAACAGATCCACGGTTATGCCGTCGTCACCTGCAGATTTTCCTTTTTTCATGCCTTTGAGAGCCTTTCTAACTTCCTCTTTAGTTACCAGTGGGACATCGCAAGTTGAGCTTGCATCCTCAGTATTTTCGCCTTGTCTTACGTCGCTGGCATACAGCCTGGTGTGGAATTGTTCTGCTACCTTTATTAGGGGCAAAGCACCTTAGGACCTCTCTTTGTCCGGGGCTTGGCGTCCGTGTACACAGTGTTGCGCATGCGCGAGAAGCATTGGATTGGATTGGATTGGATTTGGATTGGATTGGATGGAAATGGATTTGATTGGATTGGATTAACTTGAATTGTATCGGATTGGATTGGATTGGAATCGTATATACTGTACACCCGCGTTGTCAATCATTTACATGCGCGAGTGGGCAATGCCACGGGTGATTTACGGTAAGAACGATCCCCAGTGCTTCGCCCACTCGTCGTGATTCACTTCGTGGAGATGCGTGAATTTTTATCTCACCCAAATTGTTCGTAATGTTACCCTGCTCGTCTCTGAGGGCGTACATCCTTTCTTCGCCGATAGCTAGCTTTCTCTTCAAACTTCCCCCTATTTGCAGGGTTTCCTCGATCACTGCCATGTTATATGCACGAATGGCGCTTGTTTTACTTCTGTTAATCAGTTTAAAAAGCTCGGCTCATTCAATCCGATCCGCCGTACTTGACACTTTCATGTTCTTACGTTTGGCAATTAGTTTCGTAGCTTTCTTAGTTTCCCAGTTTATCCCCTACGTGTTCTTGCTCCCACAGCTGCTATTTCGAATAAAATATCATCGTGGTGACGGTACTTTCTCAATAAAATTCAAAATTTTCCAAGCGGCAAAACAGCAACGTGTTCTGCACTGACGTCATCGCCATAGCAACGGAGGAAGCGCGCAGTTGATGAAGCGGCCGGCTAGTTGAGTCTCGCGTTAGCGTATGCATCTGTCTTTCTCTTGTGGTTCTCAACCTTTTTGTTGTTGTTGTGCACAGCGTTGTGTGAACAGCCTGTTTGGTGGACGCTTCAGGCTTCGATTTTAGGGATAAGTCTCAACTACCATGCATGATAGTTTAGACTTATCCCTCAAATTCCCTAAGACTTATCCCTATTTGAGACTTATCCCTAGACTATCCAACCCGTGTCGTACGCTCGACTTGAGGACGAAAGTCGAGATTCGAAACAGAATCAAGAAGGGAGACGGGTTGTGGACTAGAAACAATGCGGTTATTGTGCTCGTTGTTTAATTTGAAATACGGTTTATCGGAAGTTTTTTTGGGGTCCATTAACGGGACTCGACTGCATGCGGCTCTAGGTATACATGCGATACGGACATGTTCTTCTATGTTTTCTATGTGTACCCTTAGCTCTTGGGGGAAGGGGAGGGGAGGGGAGGGGAGGGGAGGGGAGGGGAGGGGGGCATTTCTGTGGAAAGACACGGTAAAAATAAGCTCGTGGCTGATTGGTTGTGACTTCCACTTCAGAAGACTGCGCT
Organism: Haemaphysalis longicornis; assembly: GCF_048455015.1. NCBI lineage: Eukaryota > Metazoa > Arthropoda > Arachnida > Ixodida > Ixodidae > Haemaphysalis > Haemaphysalis longicornis. Next base: position 92,964,547 of record NW_027526361.1, read on the forward strand.
CCAAACTGGCAGGAGCAATTTTGCTTTCAGATCTCGGCGGAACATAGATGAGATGGGCTCGGACGGCCAGCTGCAGCCATGGGATTCCGGGACGAAGGACTGCTCCCACTGGTCTGTCTCCGAGCACGTAGTTGTGTTTGATTTCAAAACTCCCAGGTGTGCTTAGAGACAAGAACGCAAACATGTTCGCGTGCATACACTTCCAGGGCTTTTGGGGGCGGCCGAGGCCAAACGGGGATGTGCGCGTGCCCTGACAGTAAGACAGCGGCAGAATGTCGTCCCAGCAGTTCTTCAAGAGGAAGATACCTTCGGGCGTACCATCAGCCCGAAGCGTGCGTCCGGGGCCCACCGGTGATTACCGGCAGCTCATTAATACGGGGCTGGTATGCTTCCTTCAAGCTACCAAGGCTCTATTAGTCACATAGTCTTTTTTGGTTGCGTTTCGCGTCCTCAAGTTTTGAGTCGACTTTCGGAGCAACTTTTGCAGAAAAGCTGTCTATGGCTGGGATCCAACAGATCGTCTCCGGCAACAGAGTGACCTAGACAAGAACCGCACGTGAGCGCAGCGCCACGTTGCGGCACCCGCTGAAATCCCTGAGATCGTAAAACTGTGCGCCACACCTTCAGAGTATGAAAAAAAAAATCTTTAAAAATTAAAAATAAAAGGTCTAGGGACTTGATATGTTGATATGAAACGGCTTATATTTCCCCCAGAAAAATGTCTTCCCAGCAATGAATCTGTGTTTAGAAGCGAAGCCGACTTTAGGAGATCGTTGTAAGCTTGCTTTTTGTGAGATGGCATTCCCACATTGAATGCTGCACAATGAAGCACGTCCATCTTCGGATAGAGTATCATTACAGAAACTCTTGTTTTATTGAAGCTATCCCGAAACAAATTATAGGACAATAAGCCGCTAAGATGACTCTAACACAACGCCGGGTATTATATAGTTTTCAAAATTACATAGTTCACAGTGAAATTGTGGAATTTTCGTCTGCTGTCATTTCATGGTCTTCTACGGGAGGAAAACGAACAGCCCTGTGTTTTTTTCACTGAAATAAAGCTCCAGTTCGTCAAAGTTGTATTCAGGTAGTTAACCAGGACGTATGCTTAATTGCAAATTACAAACAAACTTGTTTTGCTTTGTGAACCACTTGTGTAAAGTTGTGTATCACGCGAAGACATGTCACGTGGGGCGCGGTGCAGCGAAGCGTTTGGAAATACGCGACCGGGCCGTACTTTAATTAAACGTGGTCATAGGCTTCGTCCCGAACCTAAAGCGACCTAAAACATACCAAATCACCGTTTGTAACAAAAACATTACGAAGAATTGAGTCATTCCAGAATAAAAAAGAGAGTTTAGTTTAGAAAAAAAATTGCACTAAAAAATTATAGTACACCCGCTGACGCTCGAACCCAGGCCGTAAGTGCAAGTACCCAGAACTCTACCTCGAGGCCACAGAGCGCGAATGGCGGGATCGTTTTAGCAGGAGCTCAATAGAATAGCCCACGCAGTGATATCAGACATGTCACGTGGTGCGCTGTGCAGTGAAGAGTTTGGAAACAGGCGGCCCGGTCAAAGCATACTGTCGCTCACTTTGAGGCTCGGCACCACAGCTGTGCTGGTTATCCCTCTTCACAGAGTGGAAGGGCACGGAATATTTTCGAGGGCGTTCAAAGGCACCTCAGCATGGCAGATGTAAGGCTTTGGCATGGATCCGCAGGACCCAGACAGGGCGATAGACCCCCGGCGGCAAACCCACGCTGAGAAAAAAGTACCCGCTACAGTGAACTACTGCAAGCTATCGACGTTAAAAAACATCGCTGAAGATTACGTGGATAGACGATAGCGTTTCGCTGCTCCAAGCGGGTCATCACTGATCACCCACCAGGGGTGATAACTAGAAGGATGGATAAGTCCTCTAACTGGATCTATCACGGAATCACAAATATGGATCACTCTTTTTCTTCGGCAGGCGATGCACAAAGATAATGCGGCTTCAACGTCTGCTATGCCCCACGACGACCAAGCGTTTTGCAGTGCGCCTTAAGACAAACAAAAATGAAGAAGACAATCAGAGAGTATATCGAGAATACGCGCCCACTGCATTTCGAAATGGAAACAATTTTGAACAGAACAGTTTTGAACAACCCGGTACACGAAGAGACACGTAAGCGTGCTGTGTCTCTTCTGGGACAAAGACGTTTTGAAATAATGTGTTTTGTTTTAATTTTGGAGTTGTTCCGCGCCGAAGCTTTGCACCTGGGCAATGAGGTGCGCTGTAGTGAAGGGCTCCGGATTAATTGTGACCACCATGGGTACCTTTAATGCTCGCCGAAATCTCGACACACGGGCGTTATTGTTTATCGCCACGATCAGAAAACGGCGCGCGCAGCTGCCCTGATCGAGCCCGCGTCCTGGGTTTCAGCAGAACAACGACTTAGCCACTGAGCCACCGCGGATATCGAACCATCCAACTCGCACCAGAGCCCTGCATTGCAAAGTTTCTTAGTTTTTAATTAATTTCGTTGTTTGTTCTTGCATTTTTAGTTTCTGCCTAACGTAAGCCGCCGTCAAGAAACATGACTGGGCAACTGCAGTGGGACTTCTAGTTCCGTTTGATCGTATCAATCTCATATTAATGTGCAGTTGACACACTTGTAAATATGTTTTTAGTGCTGACACACGTCACTTCTGCCAATAATACGTCGCTGAAGCGCGAGATCCATTTCGAAGCTTATGAACACTCTTTCCATTTTATTTTTCGGTTAAAAAGCGTCTTTAGTGGCTGGGACTGCGCTGAGTGCGTTACCAAAGACTAGTTTTGCCTTCACGGCCCGTATAGATGACGCAGTTATCTAAGCATCACGCGCCTACAGACGCTGCCGCAAAGGTAAAAGGAATGCCGTCCCGTTACATCATCGGAGGAAGAAAGAGGGTGTGCGAGTGTGCCCGCCCCCCTGAGTCGCAAAGGACGGCCCAAAGCCATTTTTTGACGCAAACCAACAAGCAGGAAGACAGGGTAACGACGAGAAGCCGCGTACCCCCTTTCCTCACCTCGACGTCAACGCCTTTCCTACGCAACCCGTGCCTTTGACGCGCTATGACGTCACTGGTGCACAATGCGGCATTGCGAGCCGAATGCCGGACATACCAGGGGTAAGCACGGGCGTAAAAAGGTGCCATTGTTTTGCAACCTTCCGCCGCCTCTCCGTTTTGTGCTCCCTGAGCAATGATTATTGCGTCCCCTTGAAGAAGTGAGGTGTATCTCTCGGAATGCGAGAATAATGTATTCACTGCGACAGTACTGAGTGTCTGATGACGCAAAGGGCGCAGTCGTTACGTCCTGGAAATTGATTGATTGATTGATTGATTGATTGATTGATTGATTGATTGTAGGGTTTTTAACGCGCCGACGCAACGCAGGCGATGAGGCGCGCCGTAGTGGAGGGCTCCGGATTAATTTTTACCACCTGGGGATCTTTAACGTGCGCCGAAATCTCGTACACACGCGCGTTTTTGCTTTTCGCCTCCATCAGAAAAGCGGCCGCCGCGGCCGGGAATCGAACCCGCGACCTCGTGCACAGCAGCGCAACGCCTTAGCCACTGAGCCACCGCGGCGGGTCACGTCCTGGAAATGAGGAGGAGGGAGGAATGGCGACTTAATCTTCGGTTGCAATGTTGGGCAAACCGTCCAATGTAAACAGAGATGGTGATGTGATGAAACAGAGAAGCAGGTATACCTGTCACGGAGCGAAGTTAATGAAGGATTTTCCCGCTGGGAATGAATGTGATTGGGTCGACCATTCGAAATTCACGGAATCAACATTTATTAAAGAGGAAGCAAATATGAAAAAGTAGGATGGCGAACAATTTAGCAGCCTCCGCCGACTTCCGGATACTTCTTTTTTTTATATATTTATATGGAGCTTGAACCACTTTCAGTAGAGAGCACGGACGTCAAATGGATACTGCTCACTGCAAGCAACCATGGCTTCAGCCAAAATTTGTTGCCTACTTCGATGAAAACAACAACAACATAATATGTATCACCGAACCATAAATGACGCATCAAGCAACGCAAACCGCTGGCATAAGTACCGAGGCCACCTGATAACTATCTAGCGCCAAGTTCGACCTAATGACAGTTTATTTTGGAAAATAAATACGTCACTAAGGCCTCGAGAAATTGGCGTGAAGCTCCACGGACTTACGGAAGCAATGTAGAGTTCGGAAACGGGGATCGCGGTGCTAGTAAAGCGACTCCGCGTGACGTGGAGTCGTCTTACATTGCACCGTCGATCTGCGCTCAGCCAGAGCATCGAAAGAGGACCCGCCCTGCCATGGATTCCTCCATTGGCCCTGGTTCCTTTGCCGAGGAACCCACATACCCCGCAATTTTCGCTACGCTCCCTACGAGTTATAGGAACTCAACGGTAAACAAATCGATCTTCTTTCACCATACTATGATCAAACTTCGCCCATTCTTATGTGTCACACGCGATTATACCTTTGCTTAGAACATTTTGCGAATGGAAAAGCTTCTCTGGCACCAACTGCAGCAATTTTAAAATTGATCCTTTTCCCTCCGCTCTAAGCCTTGAAAATCATTCTATGGAATGATTTTCATGGCCATGGATTATTGAATGACATGAATAAATCGCTCCGATTCAAATGTTCGCCATGTATAAATAACACTGATAGCTGTGTTATCGACTTTTTCAAAATTATTTTTTTGTATGCCCGCACCCAGTTTTGTTCCTTCGTGTGACTGCTTAAATTGAACTTCGCTGATGGAGTTGTTGAAATCCCACACCCCTCTATAATGCTTTGACATAAATAAATAAATAAACAGACAGACAGGCAGACAGACAGACAGACATAATTTACGTGGCTACGGTGTACATATACATACATGCACAGCACAGAGCCGGATTAACAGTGCCGAAGGCGAGGTTAAAAAAATGCCGTGGTTTAGCTTTGGGCAACCCTAGTTGATAGCGAAAGCTTCACTGCCCTGGCTAGGCCCATTGTCGGAGTGTGGTTCCGCAATGATATAAAGACAACTTTGCAAGGAATGCTCTGCTTATTCGTCATTTTTTTTCGCCACACGGCGTTTTTAAGCCTCGCCGTTGTACGAAGGATCACAGCTGGATGTTCGCCTTCCTCCATCGCACACGGCTGTGCGCCGCAGGTGGCCTCCTGGCCTTCCTTTGTGGCGCGCGCTTATCGCTGCGGCGGCGGCCTCCTCGCCTTCCTCCGCCTGGTGACGACACGGGTTCCGCGCACGTCTCCGATCCTTCCTCGCTTATCTCTCCCCTGCCGCCTACCTGTTCCCGTCATCGGGCCGCTGCTCCGTGCCGGGCGCTCCGCCAGGTGGCGACACGGGTCCCGCGCACGTCTCCGTTCCCTCCTCTCCCATCTCTCGCCAGAAAGGTTGCAAGCTAGGCTAGTTGGCAGGACGTGTTCTTGGATGAAACCAGCGCGAACTTAAACAAAGACAGAGGAAGTGGAACGCAAGTTGTATCAACGTGCGTTTGAGAGAGCATGAATTGTCATTAAAGGGCCCCCCGTCGTCATCCCGTCTTTCTTCACATTGTACCAAGTGCCGCGAATGTAAACCTGATTTTCCTGCCCCTGACATTTTATTTAGGCACTGTTGCAGGTCTTCTAAAGTTCAGGTGCGTCGCGCCTTCCGCTCGGAGCGCCTGCGAATGGCTCGTAATATCTCGTATTCCTCGTCCGTCTTGATGTTCAAACGCCTTCGCATCGCACACACACACACACGAGCTATGTTTGGAATAAGGTTATAATCTGTAGTTGCAGCAGTAATCATCTGATCTATGCTGTCTTCATAGGTGTCCCAGTTAGTGCACTGCACTTCAATGTCCAGTCGGGGCGCATCTTTACCGAGGTAAGATAGTAGAATCGGGTAGTGATCGCTGCCGCTAGTTTCCAGGTCTGTGCACCATGAAAACCTTTGAGAGCTGCGGCTCGAGACGAACGAAACGTCAATGCAGCTGCTGACTGCCATAGGTTTCGTATATGTGATGCTTCCATTGTTAAGTGGCTCAATAGAGTGTTTCATCATTAGCTCGGATAGTTTCATTCCGCGGGAACTTGTTTGTGCGCTGCCCCAGATCTCATGGTGCTTATCTATTTCGGCAGCGCACGCTTTGGTTATTTGCCTTTGAAAACTGCCGAAGTAGACATGTGGGCCTTTTTCAAGCAACTGTTCGCACATCCTTGCGGTATGCGCTACCAATCGTCAGGCTATTTTGTGATTTTATCCCGCAACAGAAATTTAAGCTCTCCTAAGGCAGCGTTCCCATTTAAGCAGTGATACTATGTATATCGTATATGCCCACTGAGCATATATAATATTATTTAATCATGCGGGAAGCTAACGTTTCATAATGCGGGGAGCTAAACCTTTTAGAAAAGATGGCGCCTATAGAAAACGAGATCGATACCAAATTTTCACAAAAATATTTTTAACAACACAATAGAATAAACAATAATACATATTTACATTTATGCACAGATCGTTCACTTTTAAACACGTAACACATTTAAATATTTGGAGGCAGTATCCACTTTTATAACAGCACGAAACAAATTCATATTGCGCACGCCTTTTCTTCCTTAAATTGCGGAATAAATTTACATTTGTACAAAATTTTCTACTTCAACACAGGTAGAAAATAGGTTATGCGTTTCGCAGAAATTCAATTTGAAATGGGGCGTGTATACGTATCACCATGTTTTATCTTTTTAGTCATCTTTTAAGAAAAGAACGAAAGGTATGTAATCGTTTTACTGCCTTTTGCTGGGACAGTTTGTTGATGAGATCTTAAAGGGCCCCTGCAACACTTTTTTCAACTTTTTAAAAATCGTAAATGCTTGCAGAACGTAGTCACCCAACACACTTAGTACTTAGATTAGGGAGTCGAAAAGTACCTCAGCCAAAATTTACTGCTCTGTATAAACGTTGGCTCTGTGCTCATCAGATAACTTAGAAACTCGCTCAAAAGATTATTCTCTCTTTCCCGGTCTTGGCGTTCTGTGACGGCCCGAATTACGTCACTGAAGCCATGTAGCGGCTGTTGGCCGGTTTTCCTTCAGTTGCAGCAATGAACGCTTTTCGATAGCAACTTTTAAAATAAAGCCACAAAAACAAAGCAGAAACGGAAGGCGTACGTGGTGCGACGAGCAAATCATACAGTGCCGCTCCGTGCTGGCGATAACTGTAGCTTTCGCAGTGCTTCCAGACGCGAAGGAAAGAGTGAAAGCGTTCATCCAAAGTGTTGCAGGGTCCCTTTAAACATTGTCTCTTGAACAAATCCCAGTGCGGCTGCTCTGCGTGTCCATCAGCTGGATCAGCTCCGTCGCTCTGCGCGATGCGTGGTTTTGGGCGAATGCAACGTTTTCGTTGATTGATTGTATAGGGATTAACGCGCCGACGCAACGCAGGCGATGAGGCGCGCCGTAGTGGAGGGCTCCGGATTACTTTTGACCACCCGGGGATCTTTAACGTGCGCCGAAATCTCGTACACACGAGTGTTTTTGCTTTTCGCCTCCATCAGAAAAGCGGCCGCCGCGGCCGGGAATCGAAACCACGTCCTCGTGCTCAGCAGCGCAACGCCTCAGCCGCTGAGCCACCGCGGCGGGTGAATGCAACGTTTTCACCTCAGACTGAAGAACTGCGAGCTGACTTCAGGATTAGGCACACTATGCAACGAACAGCCTTTTCGAAGCATTCATTATTGAATTAGATAATCTTGGTAGCAATCAGGGGAAATCAGCATAAGGCTGATTTCCCCTGATTTGGTACGAAGATTAGCTGATTGGCTGACTTCGAGCCAAACCACGAAGGCTGAGAGAGAGAGAGAGAGAGAACAATTTTATTGAGATCGCCTGCAGATCGGTTTAGACGTCGCTCAGCATGGAGGGCTGCCATTTTTTTCCAGCCCTCGTGTTTGGGTCGCTGCCCTTTGCTGGACCAAACACGAATCAGATATTGCTTTTCGTGTATCCTCTTATACCTGGCCATGCTTTTTTTTTTTCGTAACATATCGCACCTAAAAAAGACACAGCAAAAGTGCAGTTGTGCGTTATTCATGCTTTAGAGTGAGGAAGATCGGTGTAGCATCGAAGTTTATTCCACCGTGAGCAATCAGTCGCGAGCATCGGCGCGATTGTTCCGCCCACTAAATCCGCGCAGCGGTGCACTGGCGAATCGGACTGCACCGTGCCCAGCGAGCACTGAGGCCACTGCCCCAGCCGCAATTGCATGAGCAGGGAAGATGCGCTAATCCCCGCACGGCGGGATTATCCGCCCGCAACGGACGGCATGCAGGCCGTCTCACCTTGGATTCTGATGAATTTCGTGTTTCACTCTGACCCCCGCATATCGGTACACCCGAGAGCAAATGACTAGGGGCCTGTACATGTCGGAGCTACGTTGCAGTAGGGGTTGTTGATAAACTTTATTTAAAAAAAAAACAAAGAAACGAAGTTCTGGTTTCTGGGAGAGAAAAAAAAGTTGCAGCAGAACCTTGCGTTGTAGTGAACATCCCTCGAACGATTGTTTCGTCAGAGCAGTCCTCATTGCTTTGACTTTCCTGGACAAACGGTGTTTTACCGATGCTAATGAGCTCCGGTTGAATGACCCTTGTCGGGGCGTATACGTGTAGTTGTACGAACAATGCTACTCTGGCCATGATTCTCTCTGTGGAGTACTTTTGTACAGCGGAGACGAGTCAGCGGCCTTGTCTCGCAATTGCACCTTCTCTGTCAGCCAGCTGTTACACACAGGTTGGAAATTTCTCGGGCTCTGAACTGCAGTCGGAGGCGTTGAACTAAAAGCCCTGGTATGAAATTACTCTAAGAAGCACGCGTAAATGCAATTGAACCGTACAAGACCAAGAAAATAAGGCAAAATCAGCTTGATGCCATGTCACAGGGCGAAATTAAAGACTGCGGAATTTCTGTCATTCGCGCCGTATTTAGCTATTCCTCGTGGCTAGCCGCCGACCTCTGACACGTTATGGATAGTTTTGTTCCTTTGTCATCCTTGTTTTTTATTGGACATTAATGCGCTTAAGCGGAACTGTACCCGTATTCAAACATTCGTGCGCCATGCCTAGACACATGTCGCACGTCTAGGCATTCTTAACATCACGTTTGTCCACTAACAAACTCTATAACGGCACCAAATTCCACAGCCGTCGGGTAAAGAGCTCACGGTGGAGTCCGGAAAGAGAGAGGAAGTTTTTGTACGCTCCCCACTTCCAGCCACGTTGTCTTCACCTTGGACTCGCTTTCTTTGGGTGCATCTTTACAGCTAATTGCACCGCATTCTCCCGCCAAGACGGCTTCATATAAGACTGAGTCGAATGAGAAGGTGCAGTTTTTAAACAAATAGTATAGCGCCGCTGAGACCGCACTGTATGTGCGCTGGGATGGAGCTATGAAACTAACGAGTATAATAACGCGAAATAACTAAAAGTATGACGAATCTGAATTTAAATGGCGATGACGAGTCTGAGCCTCGCAAACACTTGGTTTCCCTCACAACAATGCCACGGACGTGAGCAGCGGTCGAGCTGGCGTTGACGATGACGATGTGGGGGCCGGAAAGGCGAACGCGTGCACAGATTCTTGCAGGAGAACCTGTATGAGCGCATTAATAGTTTCGCTTTCTTGTCAGGATAATGAAAGCGGGGTGGTTCGCATGTAAGCGTTACTGCTCGCGTTCTAATGTTACTACAACAAAATAAATAAATAAATAAATAAATAAATAAATAAATAAATAAATAAATAAATAAATAAATAAATAAATAAATGCTTGAGTACTTCTTTCATATCTTTCATTAAACCGTCGGCATTTCTGTCATTAAAACTAAACTCTGGGGCCGCTCCGCCTTGGGTGCCCAGATTTCGTTCCGAAAGCGTATCAAAACACCATCAGAAAAAAATGCACTTCCATTTGAACATCCTGCAAGCATTTTCTGTACTCACAACCGTTCTATTCTAGGCTGTTTTTCCTATTCTTATACAACCCATGGACGTGTGCTCCAGGTACGAACAAAGGCTTCGCGGTATTAATTGACCGTTTAGAAGACGAAATTAATGGAATCCGCATTTATGAAGTATTATGTTATCATTTCGAAGAAACTTCCGAATCATACGCTGATCAGTTGTTATCCCGACTTGCTTTTCTTTGACTGGTCTACTAACGGAGTTTTTTTTTTTTTTTTTTTTGGATGGTTGCTTTGCGAGCGTTATTTCTTGATTTATTTGTTCCGTTGTTAGCTTGTTTTTGTTCCTTTACTGATATTTGGGAACGAATAAGAAGTCTCAAGTGAATTACGTAGTTTATTTGTTAATTTATGATGGTAACTTATGGTAATTTATGATAAGGCCGTGCCTGCACTGGCAATGCAAAAAAAAAAGCAGTTTTCTCGTTGAGCCGTCACATCAACAGCGACTGCCCTTGTTTCTGTAAATATTTTTGCTGTACCTAAAACAAATGCAAAACATAATGCAAAATAAAAAACAACAAAATTGAAAAATAAATTGAAGGGAAATGTTGCTTCCACGTAGGCGAGGAATGGAAAAGCAAAGCGGCTTCTTCCGTCGCCTTTGCAGACATAATGCCGACTGTATGTTCTGGCGTATTAGTTCAGTTTCTTAATGCTGTTTTTATGCGTGCTCGGTATGAACCGGCAATGGCCCCCGTTCGAGGTCGGCGCACGACCGCTGTACAGCTAAGGCCGCGCTCTGCCTTCCGTTATTCGGCTGCACTTCCGATAAAGGGAGAGCCGAGCTACTGAACGAGGGCATCGCCGACGGCTCGGCGGCGGCGGCGGCGGCTTCGTTGCCACGGCGACCTGACGCCGTTTGACGTCATTCGCGCGGCTTTCAAGGTCTCAGCGGGGCGCGTCGAATCGGCCCGCCGCCCGACTCGGCACACTTGTGCTTGGCATCGGCACCTTCGCGTTCGGCCCGGCCGCTCGTCCCTGCCGCCGGGTCGTCGAGAAACGGGGGCTGCGCGTTCCTCGGTGACGACATGGGCACTCGTAGCAGACAGCGCGCTTGGATTGACGTCGCACTCGCAGTAACAGCAGCGCATCGAGCAAGCGGTGTTCATCACGTGTGTTCCGCGTATCGTCGGCCCGACAGCGTGACGTAAGGGAGGCGGTCGTCCTCCTCTCGTCTTCAGCTTGCCCTCTCCCCTCTGCTAGCCTCGGTCGCAGGCAGATGCGGTGGATGCGTCTGCTAGCGCTGGGACGGCCGAGATCGTGCGGCGGCGGCATCATCGTGGCGGCAGCTCGTGCGCTGGTCGACTGGGACAATGAGTGACCCACTGAGTGCGTGCTGTGAGGAACACCGTGTCGGCCGTAGCATACGCCCAGCTTTGTGCCACGGCATTGCGAGGCGCCTTGAATGGGGAAGCTCGTCGTTCAGCGCCCGGCCACGAGAGTAAGTGTGTGGCGCATGCGTGCGGCGCGCCACAACATGGCGGCTGACAGGGTAAAGGCGTCGAGCTGTGCGGGGCTCGTACGAGTCGGTTTTTACGAACTGGAGAAAACAATCGGCAAAGGGAACTTCGCCGTGGTACGACTAGCCAACCATGTCATCACCAAAACGAAGGTAAGTCGCACAGTGGCTTCTGCCTGCCCGTTTAGCTGGCGGCGGCCGATGACGGGAAACGTCGCCCGCACCTGAGACGGAACACCTGATTCGGCGGTCCTTGACCTCGCCACTTCTGCCCCTTAATTCGAAGCGGTGTGGCCGGCCACGAAGCGCGGGAGGTCAGCGCAGCACTCCCAGCAGAGTTCGCTCACTTCGGATCGGTGCTCGCAAGCTGCGATAGCCCGTGCCGAGTGACGACACGACGCTGCATGGTATCATTGTTTTCGCTTTCGTAAACAGCCTCTGTGGCTACGGTTGTGCCGTGCGGTGGGCTATCGGTGCAGTGATTCCACCTCAGGCGCAGCTGCTGGAAGCGCTCCCCGTGCGAGTGAACGATTGCGGGGCCCGTGTTTTGCATAAACGTGCTCGGAGCATGCTTGTTTTCGTTGCGGACTTTTGATCGGCGGGCGCCGTACGGTTTCATCCGCCGGAATACGCCTCGTGTTTTGCCGGGAGGCAACTCAATGGGGGTGCACGGGTCCCGCAAGTATTCTGTCGCTGCACTGCGTCCGTTACGTGCGGCGTGCAAGCAGGGCTCTTCTCGTGGAGAGCGGTGGGGAATGCGAGGCTCTCGCGTGCGGGTACTACCTGTCGGCGTGTCGCAACGGCCGCTACTGCAGGCCTTCACGCGTCTTCTGTGTCTCCCTTGCAATCGGCGTGACTCTTACGAGGCGTTACTCAACACAACCGGCTCCCCCGCTCGCGATGTGTGTGTGTTCAGTCCTCGAGCGCTGCCGAGGATAAGACCGTTTCGTTATCTGGCCGAATGAAAAAGAAGCGAAGCAGTCGCCGAGCATCGCTCCGTGCCGCAGCGCTCAGTGCAGTCGCAGTTTCGTAGCGCGGGCCGTTAAAAAACATCCCTCGCGTCAACACGGCGTGGCGGGGCGCCAGTCAGAAGTTCCACCAGCAAGAAACTTCACTTTGTAGCCTTGTGGCGTGCCGGTTTGTACGAGGAGGGAGGGCTGACGTCTGAGCAGTTGGTTGTCCTCCGTGGACACTTCCTTGGTCGTCTGATTAATGGTCGTGCCTGTCGAAGTGACGCTTTCCTGCCTTGCTTTGGACCCTTCCCCCACTGCGGTGACCATGAACCGCCTTATCCATGCGATAACTGGCATTTTTTTATGTGTACGGGCGTGTGTCACTGTTTGGCTTTTGTTGCACCACAGGCGCAGCCGACGGTCTGTTATCGCATTTACAACGTTTATCTACTAAGTGATACCGATCCGGGACGGGGTGGTGAGGAGGAACTGTCGATAGAGTTTTACGAGAGGGATTCGCGAAAACCCCGGCCATGTCTTATGTTTAATAATTATCGCTGTCGTGGTGTGCGGCGGGAACCCTCGAAAAGATTTGTGCATGCTATGGTGGGGGCAGACTGTTTCTTTTACTGCTCGCCGTCGACAAAAAAAAAGAAACACGCAGCAATTCATGCATTTGGACTACACTGCCAAGGTCATCAGTTTATGACTCAAAGAGCAGCGGCCCCATAGTTCTATGCGCAGTTTTTTTTTTTCTTTGCTACCCGGGCATTATTCGCAGCAAACGCCCTTTCTTTTTTTTTTCCTTGCAGGGAAGTGCAGCTGTTGTTAGCAGCGGCTTTTGAACGAGGTTCTTGAACCTTGACAAGTGTTGGAAGCACAAACGGGGCGACATTTGTGAATAAAAGTAGAAAAGGTTGCTTGCTGGCTGTCAAGAAAGAAAAAGAAAACGCTTCGGTCCTTGGCACAAATATTCAAGATAAATAGAAGAAGAAACGTGGTAAAATTTGTGAATAAAGCGAGAAAAGGTTGCACGTCAGCTGCTGATAGGAATAACGAAATTGTTTGAACTCCTTGGCACAAATATACTAGATAAAGAGAAGACTAAACGTGACAGCGCTCTTGAATAAAGGTACAAAAGGTTGCGTATGGGCTGCTAATAAAGAAAAAAGGAACGTCGAAATTCCTGGCACAACTGCAACAAGATAAACAAGAGTAAGGGGGTAATGTTCGTAAGTAATCCTAAAAGAAAAGTTGCGTGTTGGCGGATAATAAAGGAAAACCTTTGAAGTCCTTGGCACAAATACACGAGGTAAACAGTGAGGAGCAGCATTGTCTCCCTTCAAGCATACGCTGCATCCAAAGAATAATAATAATGAGACAGGCTTCGCAGCATACATGCCTCTTATTCAAAAATACACCTCAATGCAAATATGCATTGAAGTAACGAGCATAATTGGACATCGTAGTCGAGGCAGATAGCAGTCGAGCTTTTCCACTAAAGGAGAATGGCATCGAACTGGGGAAAAAAAAGAAAAAAAAAACACTGAAGGCGGCTTCTTTTTGTTCCTGTTGCGCCCCAGTTAGCACAATGGTTCGCGAACCGGACAGTGCAAGTTCATAAACAAGTGAAAACGATTCTCTAAGGAAACGACGCAGAGGAGTAGCGTCAGCCGCGGACTTAGGTGCACTGAGCAGCAGTTGACGAGCAGCTTTTCCGGTGAGCCCGTATTTGAGTCGCAGCGATCGAGGACCGACTCACGCAGCATTCGGTGTGAAGGCGGGCTTCTAGGCAGCGTTCCCAGACTTCCACGTGAACGTGGGTGTGCCATTGCATGCCAAAAGTGCATGACTACGTGAGAAATCTGGGACACGGGATTGATGTCCAGGAGCTTTGGTTGGGTGGCCTTAAGTTGAATAACCAAGTCCCAGTGTTGCCAGGTGGGCACGGAACAAATTTAGTAGGTAGACTTCTTAAAAGTCAGTTGACATCACCAGAAGCCGGTAGGTTCTTAATGAAACGTTTTCCTTTTTGTTAAACAAGTATTGTTTATATAATCAGTACCAAGTGCGGAATTTTGAAATCAACAGAACATGGCAGAGTAAGGTACCACCTAACTTACCAGAAATAGCGAAAGGTGGAAGTTCATCGGACAGCTGACTTTTGTTATCAGAGTTAAAGGAAACACAAATGGAACCGGTATCATTTTTCGCATTGCTGCATAAGCCTAAGTTTGAAGCTGTTTGCGCAAGTTAAATGTGATGAGAGAGCGTATGGTGCCCATGTAACGTCATCTGTAAAAACCCTTTTTTTTGTTTTGTGTAATGTTTGTCACATTAGCTGGTGAAAAAACTGACACCACTCCTCTGACAAGCTGTAGAATATAAGTAAAAAGCTTTTTCTCAAAATTTTACGGCACCACAAGGCCATTGGATACCGCGTGATTTATTGTTCAACTCAGACGTAGCTTACGAAACAAAGTGGCAACCCACGTATGTCTGTTTTCGAACAGGTGCCTTAGCAGATGTAAAGCAGGAAAACGAATAGGGGAGCTACGCAGCTCTTTCGCCGTAGGTCGAGTTGTTCGTTGTCTTGAATATTGTTGCACCGATTTGAAAAGGTAAAAACGCTGATTGATCACCCACGCGTCTCATTTGAAGGATTCTGCTGGTTGTAGCCGTGTTCTACTGTTGTTGTCACTGAAGGGCGTCGGCTCCCGTGCGGGAGCCGAAGCGTCTTTGAAGTTTTTCTTTTTCGTTACTTGGTCGGTGCCCTCTTTCTCTCTCAAATGTTGTTGTCACTGCTTCGTTTTGACAACTGAGATGCTCGAAAAGATTTATTACGCTTCTGCACTTCAGCCTAGCGAACTAAGGAAAAAAAACTGGTTGATTCCTCCGTCATAAGAACCGGTAAAACACGAAAGTGAAATGGGCAGCGAGATCTGCAGCTGAGCATGATTTGCGGGCCGGCGGTTGCCTTGTGGGTGTGCTTCGCGAGCGACGTCCTGCTGGCGGGTCGCTTCGGCAAAGGTGTACTGCTGTCATTTTCGTGACGAATGTGACGTCAGTGAAATTTTGGTGTACCCCGGCGTAAGACGCTTTCGTGTTAAAATATAAAACCCGAACACGGACAACCCTAAGTATAACGTACTCTTTAGTACTAAAGGTTGCTTCCCCGCAAGAAGACCCTGTCTGCAGGGGTGCACCCTTTACAGGCCGCTTGCTTCGTTGTACTGGCGTCATTTCCGTGACGGGTATGACGTAAATGAAATCTTCGTGAATCCCGTAATAAAACACTTTCGTGTTAAAAAAAGCTACGTTTTAAAATTCCGGGCTGGCTTGCTCATGCCTCATCTTGAGGAATGTCATCCGAAGCGTCAGTAACAATGCTTATATGTCCAATGCCGCGGTGACCATTAGCTGCGACACTACACCAAAGCTTACCTGGCGTTGCTTTGCTCTCCATAAAATCACTAGACCTTTTATCATACAATCAGTAGCCTGTCCCCTGAATTGGCACATCTACTGAAATGTTAATAATCCTAGCAGTGCAGAACCAAGCCCCGGGCGTACAGAAAACGAGGGATTATGGTTTTATGAGGTGTATGTTGTTGTCTATGAGATTGGTTAAAAAAACTCGCGCCCATAGGGTCTAACCTGGTGAAGACGAAAAATCCTTTAGAGAAGAGATTAGCGACGGAGTATTATATAGCATCTTTACTTTATTGTTGGATGACGTACCAGGGCAACTTAAATTCAACATCGGTATAACGGCCTTGCCTGAACAGCTTGCTTTCATGCACGGCAACTTGAAGGGCTCAGAAAGCATGATTGCGCTTCTCTTTTTTATGTGCGTGTTTATGGCAACCCGCACCAAGCGCATCCAATAGCTTTGGAGATTGAGCAGCCTACAGAAACAGTCTTAGACTTGAGTAGCCGAATGATTGTTTTTTTGTGTTTTCAAGTTTATCTGAAAACGATTGTTCGAAGCTGTTTGCTCTTCGCTCCGTATCCGCTTGCAACCGGTGAACCGCTGTTCGCACAACCTGTCCCTATTGCTTGTATTCACTGGCGAGGCGCGCGTACACGAGTGCGCCGTCACTCGTTACGTCGGGCTCCGCGAGATGGCTGTACTTGTCCACGCTAAGCACATGACTCTGTTGCACGTTACAAAGTCTACCTCACCGAATGCAAGGCTGCAAGGTATTGCCTCGAGTCCAACATGAGTGCGATTAATAACATTTCTGTTGACGCCACCATTGAGATTCGGGTTGAAACAGAGCAGACGACGCACGCCGGTGTTTTTTTTTTCTTTGGCGTGCGGCGCAGTGGCACAAGCCGCGCCATGTCCGTGCCGCTTCGGCCATGTCTGTGGCCGTTTCCAGTGTTGCCAAGCGAAGAAATTGACAGCTAAACTTTTCAATGAATACCACCTATACGAATGAAAAGGGTCGGCTATTATCTGTCGTGATATTTCCCTTACGTTTTTTTTTTTCTTTTGAAATCGGAAACCTCTCTATAGGATCACGTATCACCCCGGGCATACAAATACAACCGCCTGCGCTCCGGCGCCTGAGCGCCGCACATATAATAAGAGAGAGCATGCTTAATACCACGGCGCTTAAAAAATGCGAAGCGTTCTTTGCCTATACCAATCCAAGTTTCAAAAGCTCTCATTGGCAGGCTTGGCTTGCATCGGCTTGGTTTCGCCGGCTAGGTTGGGCCGTCCGGCTGGCTACGAAAACTGCGCTGAAATACGTCAAAACAGCTATCGTGCAGGCTTTGAAACTAATTATGCAATGCAGCAAGCTCGTGGCCTGCTTGTCGAACAAGTCGGAGCGAGGCTTATCCCTGCTAAGAGAGCGAAGCATAGGCTTTATGCGGCGCTGAGTATGATTGATTGATTGATTATACGACGGTTAACGCGCCGACGGTAACCGGGCGGTGAGGCTCGCCGTAGTGGAGGGCTCCGGACTAACTTTGACCTGCTGGGGGTCTTGGACGTGCACCGAAATCTCGAACGCGCCGGCGTTTTCGCTTCTCGGCTCCATTAGAAGAGTGGCCCCCGTGGCCGGGAATCGAAACCGCGGCGGGTGGCGCAGAGTGTGATGCAGTAAATCGTCCTTATAGCACAACCGCCTTGCTCGAAATTGCGCAAATTTGATCGAAGTTTTTTCATGGTTCCAACTGTATGCGGAGCAAATCATACCTGCTTATAACGACGAAGTTCGTTGTAGTGAAATCTTGTCCCGAGGATTTCGCTACAACGGGGCTTTACTGTGTTTCTTTTTCGCAGCCTTAAAGCAGGGCCAGCAACACCCCGTTTCCCATGTCGTGACCAAGAGTAGGGCGTTTACGTTCTTAGGATCAGTGCGGCGAGGGCGTTAGGGATTGCGGGATTGAATGGTTTACAGTATAGAAAGGCTCCGAGTGACGCCGACAGCGCTTTTGCATCTCCGCGTGGCCGAACCGTCTCGTGGTGAACTGGTAACCGTTATTGTTTTTTTTTTTCCTCGTGGTAAAGTTCGAGTACGGTGTCGGTTCCGACAAAACTGACGGTTCGGATCCGGTTCGAATCGACACCCTGCGGTAGAGCGTGTTCTCGGAAACATTATTAGAGAGTTTTAGCAGAACGTAACGAACGTAACGAACGTACTGCTAAAACTCTAACGTAACGAACGTACTGCTAAAACTCTCTATTAGAGAGTTTTAGCAGTACGTTCGTTACGTTCGTTCCGTTGCTACCGGGTTTACCGGGACCCGACTGCGCATGCGCGCGTACGTACCGGGTTCTTTCCGTAGAGTGAGACGGAAAACGTGTTTTAGCACTCCGTAGCGTCGTACCGTTCGTTCCGTGTGACGGCTGATTAGCCGAGTAGTTGCAAAAATCCACACGCTAAAAATACGTAAATAAACAACGCAGTTTCCCCTAAAGCATTGCAAATCTAAAATAAATCGCGCTCGGCCGGACGTATTGTGAGGCAGGGGCTGCGGTGGCGGTGCGTCGCGCTCGCAGCCAGCGAGACTGCGCGTGACCATGGCTGTAGCGAAACCTGCGGATCGTTCCTCGACTCACCCGATCAACTACGACGATCGCTGAGCGGAATTTGTATATTCCGCGCGTCGTTCGCAAGAAATGGATAAAGCAGGCAATCGTGAAGCGTTTTCTGCATCGGAAACAGTCCGCGCACACGCCGGTCGCGCCTGCCAGCTCGGCACACTCAGCGGCTCGAACCGGCGCAGACCACAGTAGCAACCGCTTGTCGCTGCTCTTCCGAATCAATCTGATCACTAAAACGAAGTTCCACCTGCGAGAAAGTAGGTGTTAGTGTGGTGAAAAATTGTGCTAGGGATTGTTCTCAGGGCTTATTTTAAAAGCGGCGATCAGATATATCTGCCGCGATCCAAGCCTATGCTGACCGGCCGTGGATGCCGCGGCGCGCGGTGCGGCGAGCGCCCGAGAGATGGCGATACCTGCGCGGAAGCATCGAAACAGGCTACGCAGATGTCTCGGTCACCGATCGCTCACGGCAGTTGTAGCTCAAATAAAGTTTCACATGCGAGAAAGGGGATGATAGTGAGGTGAAACGTTGTGTTACGGAGTGTCATTCGCAGTTGCACAGATAGCGGCGATCAAATATTCGCCAAAACGTTAAGCCTAAAGTTTCCAACACCCGAGCAAGCCGGTTGCGGGCTCCGGATACGGTAACACGGAAGCAGAGCGCCGGGAGAGACGCCGGCCGCGTACGGAACAAATGGCGCATGCGCAGTCGGGTCCCGGTAATCCCGGTAGCAACGTAACGAACGGAACGGCCGGAGCATACGTACTGCTAAAACTCTCTATTGTCAGAGACATATCGCGGTCTGCCGGGAAATCTTAGCTCTGCTGTGCAGGCCTCGGAGAGCGCAGTCCCCAGAATCCTGGGATAAACGACCGAACGCGGCTGAAAGGACGCGCGTTTGCTAACCTTCGCGGCAAACGTGTTACTGGCACTTAGAGCGCCGAACCGTATACGTCCTCGGCGCTCGTATACGTGTGCTGTGCTGCTTTACTCGGTTACAACTCAAGAACGGCACCACCTTATGTAGTGTATCACTCCGCCAAAGCGCCGGACCGGTGACGTCAGTGCGCGCGCGTTTTGAAAGGGGTTTGCTATGAATGCGTGATATCGTCTGCCTTGTCTAACGCAGTTTTTTTGTCGTCACTGGAGTCGTTTATAAGTATATTAAGTCCAAAAAATCACGGGAATGGCTCGAGCCATGTTCAAAATATTCCCAGTAACGCCCTACTTGCGCAGCGAAGAAACATCCGGCTACGGTGATAAGGCACAGCGGCTACTTCCGGTGCCGTTCTTAAGTTGTCACCGAGTATAGTCGGTTCTTACAATTCGGCGCGTAGAATTTTAATTGCTGCTCTTCCTGCATTAAGCGTACAGTTCGCGCACAAGATAGCTCACGCTGTTTTTTAAAGCGAAGCTTTATATTGGTAGGCGAAAAGAAAACCCGGCCGTCCCGTGTACGCAGAAAACGCCTCCGGCGCAACCCCGTGCGCGTGCACGAAAAACCCAGGTTAGAGAGGAGTAAGAAGTAAGGGTAGAGATATTGGCTGGGTGAATAGATGATGTCCCGCATACACGACACTGGTATGTGGGAACGGCGCATCGGAGAGAGCAACGGAGAGGCTCCCTCGATGCAGAGCGCGCGTGCAGTGCAACGAGCCACTGCGGGAAGGACAGCTCAAGCGACAGCGGGCGGGGCAGCGTCAACGTGGCAATGGCTAACAGCGGGCGCACGTTACTTCGAATGGGAGGCCGATGGTAAACACCCGGCGCGCGTTACAGCCTCGCTGGTTAACAATCTGTACGGAGCATGCATGGGCGCAGTATTTTTTTAACAGGTTATATGTTTGATGTCACAGTCAACCGGGACAACCTTCTTTGATTGATCCTTTTTGTAGTTTTCTTTTAATCTACTATCCGACCTGACGATCATCCGCCGAAAGCAACTTCTCCCGCCCGCACGTCTACGTCGCCCTCGTGCGGACACCTGTATTTAGAGTGCGTCCGCGATAGGCTGTATAAAAGTAGCGAAATTTTCTGCATTCCTTTCGCCGAAATGACGGCGTTTATCCTCCGGGAAGAGTGTCACGATGGCTTGAAGCACGCGAAGCGATATCCGCTGCCCTCAGCGGTCCTATCCTAGCAATATGTACGGACCCAAAAGGTTCTTGGGATCTCAATATACATAAAATTTCTATCCTGGGCCGTCAAGTTAAGAAGCCCTTTCTGCGAATTTCCGCTATGTCCGTGCCGCTCTTGTACACGTGGCAGTGGCTGCCCTTCAGTGGTACGGCTCTGCAACGCCAATGTTGATGGCGTACTGCGATGTATATAGTCTTCCTGGCCTCCCGAAGTTGGCGTCCGCAGGTAGAAAAGAGCTGGATGCGGCCAGAAACAATGGCCTCTGCGTCTGCCTGGGCCTTTACAGAGATGGTCGGGCTTGGGAACTGTCCTGGTAGCGGATTTCCCTCCCTCGGATGTGCCTCGGCCCTCCGAGTACACCTGCGACATAGCCTGCCTCACGCGAAGACCCATTTATTAACCCGCATCGTAGAAACCGGCAACTCGAGTTTCGGGCAAGCGCTGAGGACATTCTTTTTTTCTGTTCCGTCTTGGGCGCAGCCAGCATTTGCGCCTCATTTCCTTCCGTGGACCCTACACGTCAGGTACAACGTCCCCGAAATCAACAACAAAGAGCGGATGCCTGACAGTGGCGTTCTTCATGCTCTTCTTCAGTCTCTTTTTTCTTCGGTGGTACCTCAGTGATGGGAAGGGCGGTAAAAGAAATACAGCAAAAAAGAACTATGTATCCACTATCAATCCGCAGTGCACATGACCATTCAAAAATAGAACACAATGCACTAGTTCTTTGCACGACATGGTTAGTCGGTCACTGCGACCAGGCCGTTTGACGCGCAGTGTAAACATATGCGCTTCTAGTGCATGTGGCTCTAGGTGGCACCCACAAAATTTTTTTGTTCGCTGCAACTAACATGGGGCCCTTCGCATCTTGCGGAAGGGGAACGAAGTAGGGCGAGGTTTTCTTCGCTCACTCTCAATAATGCGACCTGCGAGGCGGAATTTAACTTAATTTGAACGCGACGCATTTGGCGTAACGAGATCGTTGTGTGGATTTTGCAACCTCTTCTCGCAGCCTGCAGGTCTGATAGGCGCTACGGCCTTCACTGCCCTTACAACGTTTATCTCAATATTTCTCCCATCTCGCTCGAAGAGCGGTGGTTACGCCGACCGTTATCGTTTCCGTACACCTGTTGCGCAAGTCGACGTTCCGCCAGCGCCCGACGACTGCAAGGGCGACCCCGCGCGCTGCTGTTCCGTCGAGTCTCGGCGCCCGGGAGCGACCTGGTGTGCGTTGCGCGCCGGCGGACGGCTCGAGATCTAATCGGCCGGAGCACGGCTTTCGTAACGCGTCGTGCCCTGCGGGAAGAAATTGCGATCGCTGATGCAAAGCTGATGCGCTTGTCGCGCGAGCGTTTCGATGGTCGTCGTCAGGGGCAGAGGGCGTCTTCTGCGCAAGGTCGATGTCGTGCCTCCTCTCCCCCTCCCTCCCTGAGAGCTCTGTTCGAAAGGCTCGGTGTGCGCTGAGTTGCAAGCGACTGCCCTTGGATCCCTTTGAAAGCGGAAGAGGAGCTTTTTCAATTTCCGTGCGCTGAGCGTCACCCCTGTTGATTGTGGCGATAATACGCGGCGAGACAAACGAGGCTCTGATCTACAATGAGGCGAAAGGTCGTGCCTGAAGAACACTCTACGAGACGAAAGATCCGAGAAGGTGTAATGCGTTATATCCGAGCCTGCATCGGCTGCCGACTGTTTTCGGACATTTGCTGTGACCTAACGCAGGATATATAAGCGGGTGAGAATCGTTGGCAGCCGCTTTCATCGTGCAGCGGGCACGACTGGCCGCCTCTGAATACAAGTTTACCGCTCATCAAATCATACAAGCGAGGTCGCTCTTCCAACGAGCGCACGCTGCATTCGTACTGCCGGTACACCAAGCGCGCTCGTCCTGCAGAAACGTTTTTTTTTTTTTTTTTCAAACGGGGCAGCGATATCTCGAGTTTGAGAGCTATAACTCATTGGATTAGGCGGGCGGCTAGTTCAAGTGAGGGCGACGATTATAACGCGTGTATAATTACCCGCTGTCGCGGCAGAATCGCCGCAGCGTCGCGCAGCTTTGCACAAAGTCACCGGTGCTTGGTTCCAAGCGCCACGGTACTGATAACGGAGGTGAAAAGTAAAACCGCCCACGGGTGGGGTTTTTTTTTTTTGGAGGGGAGGGGGGGGGGGGGGGGGGCGTGCTTAATTCAACCCATATTGGGCTTAATGTAACCTAATTTTCGCCTCTTCTCGATATATCGGTCCGCCACTTCGAAACTCAGGTGCGTACATCTCGGCGCGTTATACGGCGAACTTGAAACACAGTGTCTTTTGCAGGGGTGGTCCCCATGACTGTTCTGCTGTGTAGTAGGCTTTTCTTTGCATTGTCACGCGAGGGACACAGACCCCGTCAGGCCTTCCGTCTCTGGCTTTTTGTCTGTGCCCCTGGTATCTGTGCTGCTGTGGATACCAAACAAAATAAAGGATTGATTGATTGATTGATTGATTGATTGATTGATTGATTGATTGATTGATTGATTGATTGATTGTACAACGATGCATGACGGGCCTGCGTGGTCTCCGTGCCGTGGCGCTCAAAAAGGACAAATGCTGCATTTTGCGCTCTGTACGACCATCGTTCTCGTGCTATCTTTAGGTCGTAAGTCTTAGATGCCTCATTAAACACGAAAAATTGGCTGGCGATTACGATACTCCCTAATGCGATATTTGGGCGCAGCAGCAGAGCGCTGAGGCAGCACTCACTTGTGGGTTCTCTCGACGGCAGCTATGGTGAGCCTCTGCGTAGGCAGCGCGAAGTGAGTCTTAAGCGAACGCACATCATAGTCACGCGCACCCCCCCCCCTTCCCCTCCTTCGTTTTCGCCAAGGGTCGCGCCGTCGAGCGCCTCTTGCGGGGGCAGCATACTCACCGTTCCCTTACCACACACTTTCGGAGAGCGCCGGCTCGCGCTGCCATGGCCAACCGGCCTCCCCTCCCAATTTCGCGACACTCTCTTTCTTTGCTTTCTTTCATCGTTCGCTTTTTCTTTCACTCGTCGGCCTTGCCATCGTTCACTCCGTTACACCGACAACGTGGCTCAGCTCAGAGACGGCCGCCAAAGGGCTGCGCCCCAGAAGTGACCGTGGTCGATGGTGCCAAAATGACCGCCGCTGTAGAGAGTAAATAAGTAATGACGCATTTGGGTTCGTATATGGTCGTATTGGTCATTAAAGGTAACAGAGTGGATCCCTAGAGAAGGCAAGCGTTGCAGGGGGCGGCGGAAAGTTAGATGGGCAGATGAGACCAAGAAGTTTGTGGGGATAAATTGGTCGCAGTTGGTACAGTACCGGAGTAATTGGAGAACAATGGGAGATGCCTTTGCCTTGCAGTGGGCGTAGATAGGCTGGTGATGATGATGACGGTCGCCAGAGCAAGAGCCAAGTGCTCTAACCACGGTGCAAAGCCGCAGACCTGTGTTGCCGCTTGACAGGGAAGCCTGAAAGCACGGAGTAGGAGGACACGTTTACGCGGAGAGCAGCTCTGACTGCCGTGTGAATTGTGGCCACTCTGCCTGTGAGGTGAATTGCGTCAAAGCATGGAGATAGAGATGAAAACGCGATGTAGCAGGAAAGAAGTCCGATAATCGCTAGGCTTTCGCGTTGAAAGCACATCAGCAGACCTAAGTTCCCGAAGCTTTTTTTTTTTAACATGAAAGTGTTTTATTCCCGGATACACAAAGATTTCAATGACTTCATATCCGTTACAGAACTGGCGCCAGTTCAACGAAGCAAGCGGCCTGTAAAGGGTGCTTCCCTGCACACAGGGTCTTCGTGCGGGGAAGCAACCTTTAGTACTAAAGAGTACGTTGTGCGTAGGATTGTTTGTTTTCGGGTTTTATATTTTAACACGAAAGTGTTTTATGCCGGTATACGCTGACGTCATATCCGTCACGGAAATGACGCCAGTATACCTTTGCCGAAGCGACCCGGCCGCAGGACGTCGCTCACCAAGCACACCCGCAAGACAGCCGCCGACCCGCAAACAATGCTCAACCGCAGATTTCGCTGCACATTTCGCTTTCGTGTTTTACCGATCCCTATGAGAGAGGAATCAACCACAGTTTTTTTTTCTTTCTTCTTTCTTCGTTGTCGCCGACAGTGTAATCAACAGAATTTTCTAGACAAAAAGGCGAATCTAATGCGAATGCATTTCAAAAATCGGGCACAGATGACTATCGCGCTTTAATTCCGATGTCATTCAGTAAGAGCGTTTGTGCTGGCATTCTTAACTGGGCACCGGCGGGCTGAACACATTTTCAACTATCTGAAAACTGCGAAGAAGTATATTTCAAACGAAGCACAGTTCGGATAGCGTATTTTGCTATTGCTGGCACTGGTTTTCGTGGCACCGATATCCAAGTTAAATCTTTCATAGTCGCTTGGTCGCATCGCCGGAAAGTGGGAGAAGAGTGGAGAGAGAACTCTAGGGGATTAAAAAGACCCTGATAACAGCAGGGGAATGACGATGATGATGATGACGAGCCTCTTTTTATTGTTACGTGCCGTTGCAGACATTGATCACGATGTGCAGATTACCCAATTTTGAAGTACTCTAATAAAGTACTAAATACTAAAGCACTAAAGCACACCTTCCAATCAGCAGGAATGCCTCCCCATTGTTGCTCCAGTGTTCTTATCTAGTGATTATCAGGCAGCATCTGACATCAAGCACTATATGACTATGGCGAATTTTTATCTCAATGCATGCACTTGGTATTTTGAAATAGCCCTTTGTCTGAACCTCGGGCACCCTCGTCCACATCATGCGGGCGTTTTTTCTTCTAATTTGGACGATGATTTTGACTCAGCCTGTATTTAATTAGTTTCCACGTGGATTTTCTTTTTTTGTGTGTGGTCTACGGCGGATTTCTTCCACAAACAAAGCGTGAATTCTGCATCCCTGTCAGGCAGCTTTACGGCCTGGTGGGGCCTGCGTTGATCCAAAAAAAGTGCCACAGTGTTCTCGAACCCTATCTAATTTCCCCCAGGGCCTAATTTTGGCGAATTTCGTGAATCACCGTTAACTCGGGTAAAAAATATACTTCGCGAAAATTTTAAGAAAAGCGCCATCGCAGGGGGAAGAAATTGTGAGCACTTTTTTTTTTTGGTCCAGAAGAAGCGAATGAAGCAAAGCTCGCGTTTGAAGCAGTTCACGCGATTATCGCTAAAATTTCAAAATCACAATGCAGTTCATAAACGCCATGTTCAAAAAATTGCTAATATACCCGGTTGCAACTTAAGAACGACAACGGAAGTTGCCGCTGTGCCTCATCACCGCAGCCGGATGTTACTCCGCGCGGCGCAAGTAGTGCATTACTGGGAATATTTTGACCATGGCACGATCCATTTTCCCGATTTTGTGGACTTAATATGCTTATAAACTACCGCAGTCACGACAAATAAACTAATTGAGAAGAGGCCGGCGATATCACGCATTCATAGCACTCTCATTTCAAAACGTGCGCGCCCGTTGACATCCGGGTCCGTCGCTTTGGCGGAGTGATACCGTACATGAGCTATTGCCGTTCTTAACTTGTTGCCGAGTATAGGACCAATACAGGCCATAGAATATGCAGGTCAAGTGGCATGCCTCGCTCCCTTAATTCGCGTGCCCTTGTCGTGCTGTTCTGCGCCTTCGTTGGAAGGAAAGCGGCAGTTCCTCTTCGGCTGTGTCGATCACCGTGCAGAGCTCCGGGTAACAAGCGGCAGGTGGTCGCGCGTTGACGTGCCTCGGCCACGACGTCAGCGCGCCTGACGTCTTTTCACGCATCCCGCTTCCTACAGGCCGCCCCCGCAGTGCCTTCCTCTCCTTGTCGCAGGTCCTCCTCCAGACCAGAGACCGTACCTGTTCCGCCGCTTCGCCACAGCGTTTATGCGCGCGCGAGATCATACTGCTACCTTCGTCTCGAGCAGACGCTTCGTGCTCCGCGCATGCCCAGAGAGGAAGGCCTTCCCGGAAATCTCTGCGGCCCATTGGAACGACGACTAGATATGAACTGTCTCGTGCCCATCCAGTAGCGACGACCCCTATTTCAAGGCGAAAGCCCTGCGAGCTCCAGTGTGCGAATAATTGTTGGCGTCCGGTACAGAAAATGGCCGCGGCTGTAAAGAGGAAACAAAACACACGTTTGAGTTCGTATCGAAATTTAACCTGGGTCTCCATAGCATGCAGGGCTTACCTATCTACATATGTTGGCAGCGACGGAACAAGAGAGACAACCTAAACAAAGGAGGCGGCGCAAACAGGACTTAGCAGTTAAGAAGACTTTGTTAAGTATCGCCAGGAGAAGCCGTGTGCTTTCGCCCGTGGAACTAGCTAGAGCCACTAAATAAGCCACGCTTATGTAGTGGCTCTAACTGCAGCCTGCAACCATGCAGAACAACAAAGTGAGGGACCCTGCCTTATTGTGCAGTGAATGTAATCTTAGATGAGAGGAGAGAATAAACTTTATTAAAGAAGCAAGTGGTCGGTTTTCCCAGTTCAGGACCCCCGTTGTGGCGTCCAGCCACCTGCCCGGTGGATCAGGGACCTTAAAACGTAATTTTTTGTTTAGCAAAGTGACGAACCTTTTGCTTCGTGTTGGGGAGGCGCGAAGCCTGTAAAGGGGTTGTCAAGGTGTTCTCGCGCCTGTGCGTACTGATTTGTTTCAGCCAGTCACGTTAATGTCAAGCAATTTTACCCAGAATGACATTTTATCTTTCACTGGTGTGTCCAGGTTGTAATAGCTTCGCAAAAAAAAAAAAAGAACGGGAAGGGTCCAATTAGAAGCCTGTGAACTCATTCCTGCCATGGATGTATATGCTCGTCAGCTGTATAGCCCAGGTGATGACAGAGAACCCGAAGGAGCGGGATAGGCGCGCTGAGAATTGTCGCCAGGCGGCTGGGGCACAGGCCCAGGCGTTAATTAAGCAGTTCGAGGCCACCTGAGCCCTTATTATGGGGTTTGAGTACGAAAGCACGAATGTCCTGTTGAACGGCTGAGACGTTTTGCCTCCGCCTCGCGCCGTCAAAGGGATATTGCCGCTTCAGACGCTTCACTACGCGATCCGCTTCCGTCCTGCCCATTGGAAAGGCTTCGCTAACGACGCTGGGGGCGCTAACGACGATGGTGGATTTCGCAGCGGCTCATTCTGCCCCCCCCCCCCCCTTTTTTTTTATGCGGTGTACAGGTGTGGACGGCCACCTATCGCTACTGCTGAGTTCGAACTCGCACGCCTCGGGCCATGGAATGCTTCAAAGACACGGGGTCCAAAAGCCGTTTCGCCATTTCCGATGCTAGCGCCGTATTTATCGTTCGATGGGCCATTTAATGATGTCGCGTTGGTGCCACAAAGTGCGGTGCCAACTGCCGCCCTGTCCGTGTCTTCTTTCTTGTGTGTTGTTTATTTGCGTCACTCGGTATGTTTGGAGGTAGCACCTGCAGAGCGACGTCTTTTTTAGAGTTTGCAATGGAAGAACGCTTGTGGCAGATCCTTCAAACTGATACCCTTCCGTGTCGCGCACACGCTCATCGCATTATACCCCTGTGAGTAGCCATCACCCGTATGCCCCCACTGCGGATAAGATGACACCAGCTGCCGCACTATGTGGGCGTGCCCCGGAAACTCTGCGGCGTTGGGCATTTCTGACCCCGGGGCCCAGAAATCCCTGGTGGAACGTGCTGCCAAAGTCACCGCTGGGCGGTGTCCAGTGTTTACCACCCGCCCCTAAATTGCATAGTGCATTAAAGTTTGTTCCTCCGCCTTCTCTAGGGTTTCTCCTTAGTTTCGCAACGGCACCCTGCAGCAGCATGCACATTTATTCACTTCACCTCGGGGTTCGGGAAAAGCCCGCGCTGCCATGTTCGTTCTTCGCGACGAGACGCGCGCCAATCAGCGACCTTGGAACTCGCGGGTTTTTTGCTTGCGAAGAGCAGGCTCGGTTGACTCGGCGCGCCGCAGTGGGTTTTGTTTCGCCGGATCGTGTGTACCCGAAGTGTGATCCTGTTAACCGCAGAGAGAGAGACTGTCCGCAGAATAGCGTCACGGGAAGCTGAAACGCGCACCGGACACTGTCGCCTTCTTCCGGAATACGACCTTTATGCATACCGCGCGTGCTTCGGCGTCGTCACTTGATGCGAGATTGCGTAGATTGGCGCTTGTGTACGTATCCGGGAAATAATTTAAAGGAGTGAGATTTCTGGACGTAAAAATGAACTTGCATGGTGGATATGGCTACGGAGAGCAGTCGAGAGGCTTTCTCGAAGTTCGCAGTTAAG
This sequence comes from Haemaphysalis longicornis, assembly GCF_048455015.1. Classification (NCBI taxonomy): domain Eukaryota; kingdom Metazoa; phylum Arthropoda; class Arachnida; order Ixodida; family Ixodidae; genus Haemaphysalis; species Haemaphysalis longicornis. The sequence continues at coordinate 92,993,501 of NW_027526361.1, forward strand.
CTAGTTTGCCATTGCCGCCAAACTGCACCGGGAAGTTCTGCATTGTAACATGAACTCCCGGCGCCGAAATTTAAAGGTAGTCGTCCTCGTAGCCATTGCCTGTGTTTTTTCTTTGAGAGAGAGAGAGAGAGGAGAGAGAGAGAGAGAGAGAGGAGAGAGAGGAGAGAGAGAGAGAGAGAGAGAGAGAGAGAGAGAGAGAGAGAGAGAGAGAGAGAGAGAGAGAGAGAGAGAGAGAGAGAGGAGTTTGCTGTTGTAAAGCGTTTCATTGAGCCGTTTGAAGTGGGAGTGGTTCCCTGTTCCAAGAATACATGAGATGAACGGGCAGCCTTAGCTCTAGATGCCAGGAGTTGGTGGGCGTCCAGATGCCTGCGCTGCGATTATGAGGTAGGTTGGCTGGTTCATTGATCACTTCACTTGCATTTAGCAAAGCGTTGAGTGAGGAACATACGATTGAGGAAAACCGGGTGGGTAAGAGCATTGGCTTGTATGGATGGTTCTTCCGATTGTTTCGGTGTTTTTCAAAATTCAGATAGAGAAGCATTACATAGGGAAATTCTCGAACATCCTCAACACCTGGTGACCGTAGCTCAGTTTTGCGTTGCCAGTGGCCTGGCGAGCGTGATTTAGTGGGCTTCTACCTCCCTCCCTATTCCCCCTCTTCCCCCTCCAGCGACCTTCGGTCCTCCCCTTCCTAATAAATTTATCATCATCATCGTTTGGGTTCCATGTCGGTGCCCGGGGAGGTGTTCGTCGAAAGCTCTGTGCATAGCAATTTTTGAGACGTCTTGCATGACAATCTTCTTGGCTACGCCTACCGTTCGGCATTAGGCATAGGTGGGTAGTCACGAACTGTAGAAATAAATCGGGAAGTAGTTCACCCATGTAGTCAAGGCGAGTGTCCACTTTATCGCTGGTACTTGCCGTGGGCGGAACCATCGGCAAAGTGGTGAAGCGAGTCGATATTTACCGCGTTACTTGGGCGGGGGCTGCGCAGAATTTGCATAGGTGTGTACAAAGTGTAGCAAATAAGCGAGTTAATTCGGTATCTGCGTGTCCTGAATATATGGGCTCAAATATAGACCCGTTAGCTGAGATGTTTCTTCAGTGTGACCGGGACGTTACTTTCAAATGAAGGCGAGGTAAAGAACTACGGGGAGTTTTGTAACTCCTTTTGCAGTTGTTGGGAAAGGACTGCGTGGCGTGATGTATTATAGCTTCTTGGCTGCCTTGAACTTGTCAGTTGTACAAGTGACGCCACTGTTCGTTCCGCTCTAACGGCGGCGTCGCTACATCTCTTATAAAAGCGAAGAATGGGCATTCCCGCTGAGACGCCGGACCGTGTTTCACGGAGCTTCCCGCGGAGCCAACCTTATCCATTTTGTCTGCAATGGCTGTCTCGCGACAACAAGCGCATTGTTAGTCGCCTCTATCTTTTTTTTTTTTTTTTAATTTTTGATCTTTTGTAGGTGCAGGCCTTTTGACGTCGAGAGCATTGTTCAGCTTTTTCGCTCTGCTTGCATTTAGGCTTTGCCGTGGCAGTTGAAATGGGGACGAGAGCTGTGTGACGTGCGTGGCTGTCAAAGATGTTGTCGACGAAATCACTTTGATCCCTAATCCTGCATGCACTTCTACCGTTGTCTCCGTGTCTTTGTTGCCTTTGGTTCTGCTCAGTGATAGTGTCTTTGTTGCCTTTGGTTCTGCTCAGTGATAAGGATCGTTTTCATTAATTTAACCGCCACGTTAAGAAGGAAAAAAAAAAAGAAGCAGTGAGGAGGATTTAGTGGATCAAGAGTCGCATACGCGTGCTATATACCAAACATGTCACACGCGGCCTTTACGCTACTGTTTTCTTTTTTAAAGCGGAAGCACTTCTACGTCACCACCCTGGATTTCGCAGATGTGAGATGAAGCCTTAGCAACGGCGTCATCGTTGCGAAGGGGCCAGCCGAACTGCTGGCGGTGCCAAGGGCCTACCGTAACGCGGGCCTACAGTAACCACCTACGGTTATGCTTTACGGGCTAACGTAGTCATACGGTTCACGCAGCTTAACGTAGAACTATGTTGAAGTTGCTTCATCATCATTAGCCTGTCGACGCCCACTGCAGCGCAGTGGCCTCTCCAATAGATCCACAATTATCCCATTCCTGTGCTGACTGCGACCGGTTTATCCCCGCAAACTTCGTGATCTCATCTGCCCATCTAACTTTCTGCCGCCCCCTGCCACGCTTGCCTTCGCTATGGTGTACTAGATTGTAGTACACTGTACCTTCGCTAGGGATCCACTGTTATTCTTAATGACCAACGGTTATCTTGCCTTCGCATTGCATGCTCTGCCCACACCCATGTCTTCTTCTTAACTTCTACTAATATGTCCTTTACACGCGTTTGTTCCCTGACCCACTCCGCTCTCTTCTTGTCCCTCAATGTTACACCTATCATCTTCCGTTCCATTGCTCGCTGAGCCGTCCTCAATTTAAGTGTAACACTTTGTGAGCTTCCAAGTTTCTGCCCCGTAGGTGAGTACCGGTAAGAAGATTCGATTCCCGGCCGCGGCGGCCGCTTTTCTGATGGAGGCGAAAAGCAAAAACGCCCGTGTGTACGAGATTTCGGCGCACGATAAAGATCCCCAGGTGGTCAAAATTAATCCGGAGCCCTCCACTACGGCGCGCCTCATCGCCTGCGTTGCGTCGGCGCGTTAAACCCTACAATCAATCAAGAGTACCGGTAAGATTCAGCTGCCATACACTTTCTTCTTCGGGGACAATGGTAGGCTGCCATCGATTATCTGAGAATGCCTGCCGAATGCACTCCACCCCATTCTTATCCATCTAATTATCTCTGCCTCATGGTTGGGATCCGTGGTCACAACTTGGCCTAAGTAGATATATTCGCTCACTGTTTCCAGTGTATCACCACCTCTCGCAAACCGCTGTGCTCTCCCGAGGCTATTGAGCAGCTTAAGCGGTTGCTTAACCGGTCGTTACACGCAAAGTTAGAGCTTCCAACTGTTAAGCATAAACATGGGCCTTAAGACAGGATACAAAACTTAAATACAAAATCCCACTGCATTGGCTTGTTACCAGCGTATACTCGGGGAACAGTAGTTGGGACTAACTACGGCATAACGGGCAAATGGGCAAGCGTTCGATTTGCAAAGTGGCAAAAGGTTTTATCTTATTTTTATTTTTATTTAATTTTAATTTCGTGTGCCAATGACCCTCTCCGTTTACGCTATAAAAAATCATGGTCGTCACTTCTATACACTATTCGTTCTTGTGACAGATTTTTTTGAAGAATTTTTTTTTCTGTACCAACAATTTGAATATCGTGCCTGTAACCAAAGCCTAGGTAAAAAAGAGTTCGCAAGAATAACATATTATGCGGAGCGCGGTAAAAAAAACCCTATATGTAGAAAAATAATGGCGCTTCTTTGCTACAGCGCATTCACAGCTGCTGGAGTGTCTGAAAATGTGCTTTGCGGGAAAGCAATGCAGCGTTTTTGGGCCATATTTAGACATCTTTGACAGCTGTCGCGACTTTTTATGATACAGAACAGCTGCATAGTTTTTTATATTGTTGAGGGTAAGTGCGGGCAAAAAAATATGGAACTCGGGAAGAGAGTAGTTTCGGATCAACTTTGAAAAATTTTCAATAATGCTCATGTTGAGGCGCTTATTGCAGTGTGTGGCGGTTCATGTAAAAATATAGTGTTGGGCTTATTTAAGAGGGCGTGCAGAGGGCGTTTATTTCTTATAGTTTGATTAGAATACTTTTTGTTTTAGGCGAATATATTTTTAAATCGGGCGGCTTACGAGATCTCAGACGGCGGGTCGTAAGTCTGCTTCTCTGCATCGAGGGAAACTCTTGCCTCGCGCGGTTTAGGTCATTCACGTGGCCGGCAACTTTACAGAAGGTTGGCTGGCTGGTACTATCAGTTCTACTAGCGCTTCAATCACTTCCGCAACATTGCGTTCTACAGTGAGCACATGGCGACAGGCCGGCTTTTGGGGCAGTTAGGACCGTAGTTGCCGACGTTGGTACCTTCCCACTTGGAAATGTATGGTGGCAAGGATGTAACTGTTATGTTGTTTTCCGCCCAGCTGGCGGGTGTAAGTATCTCTGCCTGGTAAGCTATCTCTCCCTGGTAAGTTCTCTGAAGACTCCTTGACTGCCAGTCGCTTCACGGTGCTGTGCTACCAACCCCGTGTCCAGGGCTGTTTCCGTTTGACGTTGCAGAAAAGTTCCACTCGGCCGATGAATTGGATTCATTTTTGTAGTGCAAATTTACAAAAATTGTGCTGTGGTGATGCACCGGCAAAAAAATAGTGAATGTTCCGGCCAGCAGAATCTACTTGTTTCGGAGTCTTGAGAAGTAGCCACGGCCGCTGTCCCGTGGTCGAGGACACTACATATTATCTCTAATTGACAGGCGGCGCCGTCTTTCTCAGTCTTTCTCCCTTCCTTTTTTATTGACTCATTTCGGTTGCGGCACCGTAAAAGGCCGGGAGATGCATGGGGAATCGCTTTTACCCAGCGGAAGACAACGTTAGGATCAAACGAAACATGCGGCCTCTCAAACTTCGTGTCCGCCGCACCTCTGGCCTGACGCGGGGGACAGTTGCTGCAGTGAAGCGGACTTACGGCCCGCCGTACGAAGCCTTGAGGGCCGCTAAAAAAAAAAAAAAATCGCTTAAAACGCGTTATCCGATTAAACCTTCAGCAGTAAATGCCGTTTTAAGTCCTTTACAATAAAGCTATTCATGAACCACCACGCACTGCAATAAGCGCCTAAATTTTTCAAAGTTGACGTGTTTAGCGCTTCGAAACTGCTCTCTTCCCAAGGCTCATATTTTTTCCCGCACTAACCGTCAACAATATAAGCAAACTATGCAGCTGCATTGTCTAAGAAAAATTCGTACCGGCTGTCAAAAATGCCGGAATATGGCGCAGAAACGCCGCATTTCTTCCCCGCAAAGCACATTTTGAGACACTCTAGCCGCTGTGAATGTATCGTAGCAAGGAAGCGTGGTTCTTTTTCTACCAAATGGATTTTTTTTTGCCATTTTATTTTTGTGATTTTTTAGGCTTTGGTCACAGCCACGATCATCGTGGCTGTGACCAAACCCTCGCTGTGCCAAAATTTTCTCGCTGCTGGTTTTTCGAGCGTTCCAGTCAATTTCAGGGACATTAAGGTCGCACGTTAGAACAACTTGAGTTCGATAGTTCACTTTGCAGAAAAGCAAGCGATTTTGCCCCTGAAGATAATCATCAGGAGCACCTTGATGTATCTAAATACCACCTTATTGCATTGAACGACGAGGAGAGATTACGGTGAACGAGACACTTTCGTGGTTGTAGATGCCTTGTTCTTCGCCAAATGTTATGCCTTGTTGTATGAATGGGCCAAGGACCACGCAGGCACAGTCGAACACTGTTACAACGTCGAATACTATATTTAATGGGGTGAAGGACAAGCAGAATACAGCAGACGGTAGGACTTTATAGACAGGACGGGTTTCGCTCACACGGGAGCACAGTCAGAAGTTGGAACATAGTCTCGCAGTTTGGAAGGTCCGAGAGTAATGCCCGATAAGCAAGTCGGCTCACCTTCCGTCGCGATGTTATTCTAGCAGCTCAAAAAGCAGCAGTGGCAGCACCCAACAGCCGGAATGTAGCGTCAGCCACTGGTGCACTAGCGCCGCGAAGACGGTGCCCAGACGCGCGCTTGAGCCTTGGTAGAGGGTAGGGATGGTCCAGCTCAAGGTGCCCAGGCGTCTCTCGGGGTAGTTTCCACGCATCGCGCCCTGTTCCGCCGCTTGGCTCCCAGCCGTTGTCATTTTAACCCTCGCGATCACTGACGCGTGGCCCCTCTTCCTTGCCATTGTCACTGTCGTTCTGGCTGGCTCACTTGTGCGGCCAATCACTCGCGTGGCCATTCATGACACCTTATTGCTTACCCGCAATTGATACGTCGCCACCCTGACCATCACGGTCTGACCGAACGAGGCAGCAGTTCGCGGGGACTTGTTCTAAGCATCGGATACAAGAATGCAACCACGTATTGGTGATTACGACATTGTCGTTGCAGTACAGGATCAATATTTCTTCCAGTTAAATTGTTTTATTTTCAATGCACCGCGCACTTTAGCATAACAAAGAAAACGGTGTTGTGGAGCCCTTACGACATTCGTCTGTACAAGAAGCTGATAGCGTCTTCGGAACTTTAAAGACTTTCTCTTGTTTTCTGTAACGTTCAAACCATACATTTCTTGGTTCAATTAAAGTTTGTGAAAAGTAAGTTTGACCTTATGCCCATTGTCATGATTCTCTTTTCTCGACTGGCGTAGTTTCCCACTATTTCACGAGCACTCAGAGAGAAGTCCTCCGGTATTGAAATAGTGGTGCCTTTCAGTTTTCAGCAGTCGCGACAAAGGGATATCTCAGCAAAATTTTTAAAAATTACACCATCTTCCCGTAGGGAACCCTGAGTAGTATGCGGAGCACAGGGGGTCGACTGAAATTTCCATTAGTTTTCAGTTCGTCGTTTCCGTTGACGTTCAGCTTCGCGGGCCTTCGTTGTATCAGTAGCTTCTTCAAGTAGTTTGAATGAGTGAAGGACATGAGGCTCGTTCGTAGCATATGCTGCGGTCTCGGTTTGTAGCGCAGTAGGAAGAGCGCCACGTACCTCCCGTTGCAGCCAGAGAGCCGTGGGATAAATTGCCTCGTGTGTGTCTGTGTGTGTGTGTGTGTGTGTGCGCGTGTGCGTGTGTGTGCGAGAGAGAGAGAGAGAGAGAGAGAGAGAGAGAGAGAGAGAGAGAGAGAGAGAGAGAGAGAGAGAGAGAGAGAGAGAGAGAGAGAGAGAGAGAGAGAGAGAGAGAGAGAGAGAGAGAGATTTCCTGACAAAAATTTGTTATGAAAACGAATAGTGTAGTGAAGTGATCGACCGTGATCTTTTCTACTGTAATCGTAGATGGTCGAGCGCACTGCATGGGGCGTTTAGTGGATTACGACGTTTAGTGCATGTGCGTGTGTGTGCATAGACTTGGGAGGATGGCTGGGGACATCCGCAGGGCGCGCGGTCTAGTGTCATTTCCACATCCGCAGCTGTGCACGTGTGGTATTTGACCCGGAGAGCAACAGCACGTGCATGGGTTACACTGCCGAGCCTTATCGCGCAGGGGTAATCGCGTTTCCCGGTACGCCGCTTTTGCGGGAAGGGAGTGCGCGGGGCAAAGATGACTCCGCGCTCGTAAACAGCTGTCCGACCATGGCGGTATCGTTTCAGTGTGGAGAAAAGCGAGGGGGCTTGATATCGGCGTCGTCCGTGCCCAACTAATCGGCGCTCTGACTGGAACTGATTAAGAAGGAGCAGATGCGAGATACATCACCAGTTCCGCCTTAGGCCTTGGGCGTTTCTAATAAGCAAAATGTCAGCATGTCGGGTGTGGGCCGCGGTGAAGCGCGCTTTCCTTCGTTGCGCGCTTTTGGAAACGCGGCTGCAGGGGTGAGCGCTGCTGGCGTCTTCAACTAAGAGACAACGTGACTCAGTAATTTGATTGACAGTAGGGTTTAACGCGCGGACGCAACGCAGGCAATGAGGCGCGCCGTAGTGGAGGGCTCCGTATTAACTTTGACCACCTGGGGAGCATTAACCTGCGCCGAAATCTCGTACGCACGGGCGTTTTTTTGCTTCTCGCCTCCATCAGAAAAGCGGCCGCCGCGGCCGGGAATCGAACCCGCGTCCTCGCGCTCAGCAGCACAACGCCTTAGCCCCTGAGTCACCGCGGCGGGTTAATGTGCAAATATACGAGCGTAATGGAATCTTTTGCGCGTCACTACCGCGGTCGTTTTTTTTTTTTTTTTTTTCTCGGAGCACCAGAGCTTGCGTTACGTCACCTTTCGGCAGTGTACTCCGACACGTATGCTTTGCCGAGGCAGCGCGGGTGTTTTCAAATAACGGAGAAGCACGCGTGCGCTTGTCTCTCAGGGCCTCCCTCGCTTTCTTTCTTTGGGTCATTCTCCGCCGTCTTTGTTCTTGAGAAGCATCCGATTCCACAGCGCGACGACGACAAACCGAAGCCGTGCATCGCGTGCGCATTCCTCGAACGGTGTACAAGGTACGTTGACGCTGTTGGCCCCGTTCTCCGTTCTATTTCTCGAGACGCACCGATGCTGGGCCACGTTCGCTAGGCCATCTCCCGCGACGCTTTCCCACAGCCACCAGCGTGACTTCCTTAACTTCTTTTCGTGGACGTGTTGTCTATGCTTGCCATTGTGTACTCTCAGTACTAGCATTACTACGAACATCTCCAGCAGTGGTAACCGAAGTTTGCACTTACCGTGAGATCTGTACATTTGTTAGAGTGCGCAGAGAACTCCCACACTTGTGGGTTGCGGTAAATTCCTCTACTTCGAAGGCCCATTTAATGGCGATTTTGAAGACTTGTTTGGACTTCAGGCAGAAAGTTGGGCTAGTTAGTTATTGGACTGCATTTTAGTAGCGAAAAACAGACGCGGATGAAGTATTAGTACAAGGGCACTCGCTAGGGGAGTGTCCTGTGCACTACTTTTTCTTCCGCGTCTGTTTTTCGCCATTAAAATGCAGCTTGTTTGCGCGTGGTGTGCAGTGTACGGCAGCGCGCCCGGTGGGCCACGTAGCGGCCGCTGTGTGAGAGAGCGCAGGACGAGTTGAGCGCGTCCTTGCTATCAGCTAAAGTAGTCAAGGTCGCCAGGAGGGACAGTGCCGATAAGGGACCTGGCTGCGGTCGTCTCTCTTGGCTGGATAAAAACAGCCCCGCCTCCTCGTGCACAGTACCGCCGGCATGCAAAGGTGGCCCAAGGAAGAATTCGTGGGTAATTTGAGTTCTCGAGGGGGGTTTCGGGAACATTCTTTTCTGCGTGCGCATGCGGTCGGCGCACGATTACTTCCTTCCTTCTTTCGGTCGGACGTTTCGCCACGCATAGAAAATGAAACTTGGATTATTGACCTTGCCACGTAAGGGGGTGTGAGTGAAAGTATAATGGTAATCGAGCGTATATGATGGATTTTTAGACCACGTTTAAGTGCAGGGGGGGGGGGGGGGGGGGGGGGGGGGGGGGTGTATCCTGCTTTCGTGTGTTCGATTCTAGGCCGCAGTGGCTGGGGAGGCAGCATATTGAAATGCCCCCTCCCGTGCTGTACATGGTGTTGTATAGTATACCCCCCCCCCAAAAAAAAAAAAAAAAAAAAAAAAACTGGTCTGCACTAATCGGAGCGTTCTGATTGGGAGCAACCCACATTTGTGGGCCTATTCACTCCGAGGTGCAGACTTTTCATTCACTGTCGGGGATGGAGAGATGAGTTTATATCAAGCATTGTTGAAGCTTTGTTCTTCGCACGCGTTTTCGCTTATGCGATGGGAGAATTAATGTCGCAGCCACCCGGAGTCGGGCGTGCACGTCTACGTGTGCAGCTGAAAAGGTACTATCAAACCCGATTATAACGAACCCGGATAGAGCGAATTACGCTGTATATCGAACAAAAGCAAATCTGTTACAAAAATGCATGCGAATCATATGTCTTATAACGCAGTTCACTTGGCGCGCCTACAATTGCCCCCACAATGCGTGGTCTTGGAGCGGCGATTGAGGTGCTGATTGGCCGTGATTGAGATGTTGAGCCTCGCATAGACCGACGTGATGCCCGACACCTTCCGTAACTGTTTCCGACGCACGGGATTCACGACGGAGCCCCCCATCCAGCCAGCAAGTCCGGACCAAGATGGCATCATCGGCGAACTGCGCGAAGAGCTCGCCAGCGTGACAGATTCTGTGCCGAAAGGAGTGTCCTCAGAGGATTTCCTGAGTGTTGTCGACAATGTTGCCGTCACTGTGGGCCCCTCGAGCGCACACGCCGTCGCCGAAGTCATGGCAGCTGGTGCTGCTGAAAGCACTGAAGAGACTGAGGATGTCACAACCGAAGGCCGTCAGACGCTTTATGAAGCGCTTTTGCCAGCCGATCTTCCCCGCTAGTATTGCTTCGATATTGAAGGACACGGACTTGATCTGGTACAAACGATGTCTCGTGTAGAGAATGCGGTGCTAGTTGGTGCCGCCTAAACGAAAGTAGAAACTAAAATCACTCCTTTCTTGCGAAGTAGGCAGTTGAGGCGGAAAGTAGCTTTATTGCATGCAATAAATGGATTGTTTTGTGTAAGGTAATGGCATACTTTATGTGTTCGTCCCGCGTATTGCGAACTAGTAACAAAAAAATCGTTATAGTCGTGTTCGGCTATATCTAATTATTGGATATATCGAACTGATCGCGGCGCATATTGCAGTTCGCTATAACCGGGTTTAACTGTAGTTCGTTTGCCTTTTTTTACGTATCTTTAAAATTATGGGGATGCTACGCCTGGCAGCTGCACTCGCAGGGCTACGAGGCTCACCGTAGGCGAGATTGCATTCCCTTTAGGGTACAAGCCCGCCACTTCCTGTATGCACCCAGCGCCACCTACTGGCTAGCTTCGAGCGCTGTTGATATTGTTTTGAGCAACTGTTTCCCTAGCTTTGAGCAGAAATGCGGTTTCTGGCGCGAACGGCCTGGGTTCGAGCCCCGCAGGGCCGATAGTTTCGCAAGACCCGTCCTTTTTTTTTTTTTTTTAGCGTAAAATGTCCTCTTCGCTTAATTCTACGCGTTCTTTTCGTAAATCTCGGAACGGTATATCGCGCCGGATTAATTTTTTGACCACCTGGATATCTTGAAGGGGGGCCGCCCATAGAGTTTCATACTAATATACACTAGAGGGAAATCTGGCGCCACTGTCTAGGGGAGCCGCGCTTCGGCGAGCGTTCCGTCATGTACCGGGCAGGCACGTCCCACTTGCCCTCGGCATGGCTCATGAACAGGCTGAAACGTTGGCTCAGAAGGTTCATCAAATTGGACCCACGAAAAGATTGTCAGTGATTATGTAGAAGCTTCATGCACGATGAACAAGAAAAAAAATATTAATTTGTCAGTGATTATGTAGAAGCTTCATGCACGACGAACAAGGAAAAAATGTTACCATTTTTTGTTGATTTCGGCTTCGAGACAAAAAAGAAGCCATATGGCTAGCTAAGCCAAGTATGCGATGAACGTCGCGGTAGAGTGTACTAGTCGCGGCTAGCGGCAACGGCGCCGCCCCCGGCGGCCCGCGGCTGCAGCGACAGATTTTCCTCTAGTATATATTAGTGAAACTATGGCGCCGACATCTCGATAGACACCAAGGCGTTTTCGTTTTTCGCCTTTATCAGAAAAACGGCCACCTCGGGCGGAATCGAACCTGCGCCCCCCCCCCCATCACTGAACCACAGCGGCGGCCGTTGGAGACACCGAACGATCCCATCGAAACTACCCTTCACCGCGCTACAAGTGCAGCTTGCAGGCGGCAAGGTCACAGCCGCATTTGACTTCGTATGACAGAACCGCGTGCATTGTCGTCGCGTCGCCTATTGTAGATTATGCAGCGGCGGCCGGGGCGATCTTTCGACCCTTTATCGCTCGTGCGCGAGACCGAGGGCTTTCTTCTGCACAAGGGAGGAAGAGGCTGTCAGCGAGAGGCGGCGCTTCCTGGAATCGCGTCTGTTGCGGGATGCCTGTAGCGGCTTGCACTTATCGTCTCGTGAACCGGCGGGGACATCGCTCGGAAGCAGGGGCAAGAGATACGCGTTGCCGCGTGCAGACGCCGCTGTGTCCCACAGCACGGAGCCTGAACATCTTTGATGCGCGGCTTGGGAGTATGGGCATTGTTGCCACCGACGACGGCCCCCATCGACGTAGCGTGGCTGGCGAACTTCTTGCAGGTGGGGCTTGCCTGCGTTCGGACAGCCAGGAGCCAGGGGCCGAACTGGACTGTTTATTCATGGCGAAGCAAAAACTGCACACTGGGGTGCGAAAACATGACAACTTGACAATGCGTCCGCATAGTCGACAAGTAGGTTGTTGACACGGTGTGAATTGGAGGGTTCAGTTATCGACAGTCCAACGAAGATTGAATTCAAGTGAAGTGATTTGTTGGACGTTCAGGGAAGTACTTAGCAGACGAAGGCTTGCTTTTTATTGACCTGAGCAGCATGGAGCTTAAAGACCGCATGGCTTGGGCGTAAACGTGGCAATGCTCATCTTACGTATTGTAACAGGCTTGCGCAATCGATGAACAAAGGGACATTCGGAGTCACCACAGCCTGTATGAAGCAGTTGTTTCATACAACAGAAGTCATTTGTAAGAGCAGACAACGCCGTTTGATATGTGGCTGAACATTAAACGTGGTGTACATTACGCGATTATAGACAAAAGAAAGGGTGAAAAACATGTGGAAAATAAAAGTGATGTCCCGATTAGAATCGGTCAGAAGTAGGAGCACTTGTGGGTCGGATTCATGGGCGTCCCGGGATCACAGGCGAATGCGTGGCCGAAGGCGTCCAGGTTTCGCACGGCCGCGTGCACGTGCCTGTATTCTTGGGCGCCGTAGTCGGCCGCCGCGCAGTGCTGGTACGCGAAGGCGACGAAGAAGAGCTGGTCGCTGGAGTACGTCTCCAGTCCTGGCAGTCGCGTCCCGCCCTTGGCACCTTCGTACGCCTGCGCGTGCAATGCAGGTCGGTCAGGAAGAACCTCGGACAGGGCTCGGCAAACGCCAAAAGCAAGCGTCAACGTGAATGTTACGAAAAGTCACGTGACTTCAGCGGCGGGAGCTGCTGTGTGGTCTCGCTGTTGCTCGCCTATCTGATACGCTGATTGCATCTCACCAGACCTTAGCGGCGGGAGCTGCTGTGTGGTCTCGCTGTTGCTCGGCTATCTGATACGCTGATTGCATCTCACCAAAGTTAATGTGAGGGCCTGATCACCCGCTTTTACAGGATCATGTATCCATTTTTTTCCTGTCCCCGAAATGAATGGATTGACAATGGTTAGGGAAGTGGATTAGGATGCGTTAAGGTGGATTAAGAGGAAATAATAAGGATTAAGATGAAGCAATGATTCATAGTGACTATTACTACTAAGAACGGCAAAATGGCGTGGCTGGTGTGTCGACGGGTAACGTGTCTGTACCCGTCACAATAGCACGCCATGCCTTCGCATTCAAAGCGCGTAAGGAGGCTTAACCTTAGCGGCGGGAGCTGCTGTGTGGTCTCGCTGTTGCTCGGCTATCTGATACGCTGATTGCATCTCACCAAAGTTAATGTGAGGGCCTGATTACCTGCTTTTACAGGATCATGTATCCATTTTTTTCCTGTCCCCGAAATGAATGGATTGACAATGATTAGGGAAGTGGATTAGGATGCGTTAAGGTGATTAAGAGGAAATAATAAGGATTAAGATGAAGCAATGATTCATAGTGACTATTACTACTAAGAACGGCAAAATGGCGTGGCTGGTGTGTCGACGGGTAACGTGTCTGTACCCGTCACAATAGCACGCCATGCCTTCGCATTCAAAGCGCGTAAGGAGGCTTAAATTGTCCCGATGAAATCGCCGCGAACAGCAGCGCTGCGACACCACTTGGTTACAACGCCTTGTAATTTGTGTCGCCTTTGCTGTCGAGGCGTGTGTCAGGCGAAGTGTACCTTCCAAGCGAGCGCTAGGGAAGCCTCGGCGGTGCCGTGTCCGTGGTGTCCGTTGACGTCGTAGTCAACGGCCTGCGGATCGCGGCGGTAGCAGGCGAGCCTCCGTTGGGACTCCTCGTGCGCGGCCAGCTGCAGCCTCCGGTCGAGCCCCGAGAGCAGGCTCGCGGCCGCCACCGAACCCAGCGCGCCGTACTTGAGCGCCGCGTTCGCTCCGCCCGCGTACACCGGCAGCAGCAGAGCCATGGGCGACAGCGCCGGCGTCTCCAGGGGGCCCCCCTGTGGCAGTGTGCGTGTAGTCCCCGAGCACATAAATTAAGCGGGGGAACCAAGGTTGTTCCAGCAGGCTGTACCAAGAATCGCTCGGCATTGAATACATCCAGGAGGAAATTTAACGGGAAGCAAGAACGCATGTGGCCGTCGGATGTGCAGAATTTCGCCGAATGCTGAATGCGGCCTTCATTAACTGGGTTATAGCTTCTTTTTTCTGATAAACTTCCTCCTCAATAGTTGATGTCTGTATGAGCTGGACGCAGCCTCGCAGTTGCGACACGAGTGGTCCCTCCGTCCACACAGCTGTATAATGGCCTGCCGCTCGTTCGCTGCTCTTGCGGCTGCGTGCCGTCGGCCGTGCAGCTGCCAAGCCGTACAGATGCGACCCGCTAAACTACACAGTCTACGCTAACTTTGCGCAGCAACTTTAGAGAAATGGGCTTCTGTCAAGCATTTAGCTGGGTGTCCTGCTCTTTTAGAATAGAAGCGAATGGGCCCACAGTTTGCGAATGCACGGCGTATCTCTGCCCCACGCATGTGAAGCATTGTTTTAAAGCGAAAGTTTTCTACTAATTCATTTCCCCATAGACCGGTTGGTGGACGGAAAAGCTCTGATAAGATCTCTGGACACGCGGCGCATGCGTGAAGCATCCGGCCTTTCCATTGCGTCGAAGTGGTTACTTGAAATTTACGAAAAAGGAGCGGTTCCAGATAACACGATACACGCGTCGATCATGAAGGCGGGGTATGCAATGGTATACCTTTATCTCATAAACCACGTGTCAGTATACGTTTAGATCGTTCGTAGATGCTTGATTGATTGATTGATTGATTGGTTGATTGTAGGGTTTAGCGCGCCGACGCAACGCAGGTGATGTGGCGCGCCACACTGGAGGGCTCCGGATTAATTTTGACCACCTGGGGATCTTTAACGTGCGCCGAAATCTCGTACACACGGGCGTTTTTGCTTTTCGCCTCCATCAGAAAAGCGGCCGCCGCGGCCGGGAATCGAAGCCGCGACCTTGTGCTCAGCAGCGCAACGCCTTGGCCACTGAGCCACCGCGGCGGGTCGTTCGTAGATGCGTTTACTTGGTTCGCGAAAAATCGTCGCATGCACGGGTTCGTCCTTTGTTTTGTTTGCGGTTTGGTCTTTGAAGGATTGGCGATCGATTGGACGCACTTTCAGCGAAGGTTTTGACGCAGTTTTGACGCGAGAAATCTTTCGCGCTTCCTTCCCTCAACTTTCTTCGGGAAGGGATGGCAAGGTTTTTTGTTTCCGCCACGCGGTATGCACTTGGCTGCGGACGGCGGCGCGAAGTCGGGTGCGTGCCTGAAAGTCGCCGGGGTCGTGGAACTGAGTCCTGATGCGCGTCCACAGGTCGGCGGGCATCGCCCTGCGCGCGCCCACGGAGATGTTCCAGTTGTGGGCCAGGTGCTCGCCCATGTCGGGCACGCTGCTGTATGCCGCGTCCAGGTCCGACAGCTCCGGGAACTCGTTCATCTTGCTGCACGCGCGCACGAGACATTTGAAGGGATGGCCACGAAGCCAAAATGCGACTTTGTTCGCTTTGAGAGCCTCTGTTATCTCACTCAGTTTCATTGCAGCCACAAAAGACGTTTCTTAACCGAAAGAAACGCAGGAGATATAGGGAAAATTTCAAACTTCGCGCTGCAGGGCTTCACTGCAGCGCGAAGTTTGAAATTATGGGCAGGAGTGACGTCATAAGTGCCAGCACTAGAAAGATAGTGTGTTGACTGGACGTTAGCATTCAAGTGACGCGATCAAACGGACCAAAAGGCCCCAATACAATCGCCCTGTCATGTTTCTTGGAGGTGGCTTTGTTTGGCGGCCGCCAATCGTACAAACAAGATTCCGTGACGTCATAGAGCAGTAGCCGGCGGGTGGCTGGGGTATCTGTTTTCTTTATTATCTTCGTTATTTTTTGAAATTTTGCGATAACATGCGTACCATTGTTTGGGACAACACAGCTTTTTGTAAATGAACGAAGCTTGTTTTAGATGCGGAGTACCCTAGGACCGCACAATGTCCGTCCGCGTCCGTGCGCATAGCATTTGCAATCGCAAAAAATCACGCAGGCACCGGCAGGATTCGAGCCTGTGTCTGGTAGACCAGACAGAGTTAGTGTCAGACCGTGAGTTCGTACCCGAGAGTCAAACGGCTTACTCCCTCGCCTCTAACGGTGCGGAGTACCTTAGGACCTCCTAATGTCCGTCCGCGTCCGTCCGTGCGCACACCACCATCAAGCGAAAGTCAAGCGAAATTCGATTTGAGCCATGAGTTGAAGTTTCACTTAGGGAATAATCAAGGTGCAACTCACGGCTCAAATCGAATGACGGCCGCGGGGCGCAACTTGGATGTCATTTCGAGTCCCCGTACTCCGCACCCTCGCCATCATCCACGGAGTGGAGATGCTGCCATTTTCTGTCTCCATGACCCCTTTGAAAGCTGCGCTATTTGGCCGCCATGTGGAATCAATGTAAGCTGTAACAAACCCCGTGAATCAATGTTCGATTGTGTAGCTTTGGAGCAATACGCCCCCTATTCTTACGCCGTACGCTATTGAAGCGCTGCAAACATGCATGAAGCAGCTTTTGCGGTCTTTCAAGTATTGAATGACCGCTGCCCTGCGTGTACTCTTTCGGTTACAGCGGTCATGGCATAACTGTTGGATTCCCAGGTGCAAGGCGTGCTTTTTGAACGCAGAGTTGAGGTATACGTCCCATTACATCTGTTGGCGTTGTTGGCAGAAAATACTGATATACAAAGAGCAGCGCCGCCGTATACTTGGATCGGCCTTATGTTGAAGCGCTGCAAACATGCATGAAGCAGCTTTTGCGGTCTTTCAAGTATTGAATGACCGCTGCCCTGCGTGTACTCTTTCGGTTACAGCGGTCATGGCATAACTGTTGGATTCCCAGGTGCAAGGCGTGCTTTTTGAACGCAGAGTTGAGGTATACGTCCCATTACATCTGTTGGCGTTGTTGGCAGAAAATACTGATATACAAAGAGCAGCGCCGCCGTATACTTGGATCGGCCTTATGCTGACAAATCTCGCAAACTGAAATATTTGAAGTAAACTTCGTGCAAGATTTCGCCCTCGCCAGAACTTTTGACTGGCTGATGTTCCCACCCCAGCATCAGAGAAGTCTTCATCGTCGCCGACGCGTTATTAACATTTATAATTTTTACAAGATTAATTAGAATTTATTATTTTATACAATTTCATAGAAAGAACAAAAACATTTATTATTAGTTTTGAATACATGCTTGCGAAGTTTTCGCTCCTCAGTGAAATATCGCCCTGCGTTCCGGCCACTGCGCTGCTTTCAGGGGAGGAGGAGGGGTCGCGTGATTGGCAAACCTGGTTGCCTAGATGCACCCCCTGTAGCGCCATCTACTGCTTCTTTTTGGAAGTTGGAACACTCCTACGTGCGGCGGCGCGCCGTTGCTGCCGATCGCGGAGGCCACGACTCATCTTGAGCAACTGCTACACAGACATCGCTGTCCCGTGTGAGTAGCCTAGGGGCAGAGTCGTGGATTTCCACGCTAACGGCATGGATTCGAGTGCCAGTGGCTCTACTTTTTATGCAAGTCGAAAGTTTGGTATCTTTTAGGTAGGTTTAGCCTACCAACACGTTCATTACTTGTTCTAGTCTTACGCGAAAAAGAGGCGAACGTGGGATGCGTGTAGGCGGCCAGATTTGATGGGGGCCAGATTTGCGCCGTCTCACTGCGGACGCCAGATCGAACTCACTGGATGAAGGATCCCTCGTCGGTGGAGCTGTTGGCAATGGCGTGCTGCCTGATCCAGCTGCTGTCTTGAATCGCCGCTTCCAGGACCCACTCGGTGTATGTATCCACGTGCTGCACGACGCAGGGGCAAGGTTCTCGCAGGTATGCCAAGGTCTCGCTGAGCAACCCGCCAAATTTTTTATCAACCTAGTCCAAAAGTAGCCCAGTGTTGCCCCACAGAAATAGCCATATCAGAAAAGTTCCCGCAATTTATTGCAAACGTTTACACAGATGCCTGCTGCGAGTAGTAACAAGACAGCGCTCGTTTGGAGCACATACAGCTGCACTTTTCATTGCCGTTGGGTTGTACCGAAAGATCTCGGGTGAAGTCTTCGGATGTGTGTGGGAGGTCCTTACAACACTTGCCGTTTCGCGTTACTCCGAAATTTACATGCACGATGTTAACTAGAGACATTTTATTCCAAAAGTCAGTTTTCGTGACAGTTACTTGACTACAAACTCGTTAAACCGCAGGATTTCAAACTGGCGGCGTGAGCAGTGAAATGCCTATAGTTGCGACAGCAGTGGAAACATTCGGACATCAGCGCTGCATTTAGCACCCAGTACATTCTTCCGAAAAAAATGTTACGGGGTCATCACGGAGGTCATCGAGCCTACATTGAAGCAGGAAATATTCTGATTATTGCATAAATATTTGACGCCGGAATGAACTTCCCGAAAGCCATGAACAGAGCATCGAAAGGGAATTTAATTATGATGTCGCAGTGCAAGACGTGGAGGTCGCCTAACAGTGTCAGATCGTATAGAAGGTGCTTCAGGGTGCCTCTCACAGATGCGGTCGCAAACGAACGGCACTGCTGAAAAATAATGGTATCCTCGTCCTTTCTCGGGGAAGTATTTTCTAAGGAGTCACTGAAAACGCTTCCCGGTTGGCAGGCTCGAACATGCATTAAAAATAACTTTCTCAGTCGGCTCTCCCAATAGCCAAAAAAAGCCAAATAGAGTATTCCCGCCAATTTAAAGAATAAGTAGCCCAATTTGGCCATTTATAGCCCAACTTGGCATCCCTGGTTTTAAGCAGAGCGGAAAATATAGTCCCTGGCATGTCGGTACGGTCGTGCGCATGCGCATACGCTCTGCCCGTGTACCGGGCCGATGTTATGATTTTGATTGATTGTAGGGTTTAACGCGCCGACGCAACGCATGCGGTGAGGCGCGCCGTAGTGGAGGGCTCCGGATTAATTTTGACCACCTGGGGATCTTTAACGTGCGCCGAAATGTCGTGCACACGGGCGTTTTAGATGCAACGCATCTCATGCTCGCCCCTCTGTCCTTCCTGCGTCAGTCCGGCGTTGTCCGCACAGCTGCGCCTCTCCTCTCTCCGATAGCGAACACTCTCTCCCAAACAGCTGCAGGTTGGCGCAGCGCGCTCTCACTCCGTTGCTAGGCGCCGGTGGGCGGCGCTGCGCGCGCTGCGCATGTGCAATACTCTCTCTCTCTCCGCGTTCTCCTCTCCTTCGGGCGCTGTGACTATAAAGCGGCATGCCGCGCTCCGGCGGTCTCAGTCGACGGTCGTCCGCCCACCTCCCCTTCGCGTGAGAATCCGTGCTATAAGCGTAATCAATACGGTGGAAAACGCCAATGGAACCCCCCATGAGATGAGTTGCATCACACCAGGGTTCCCGCGAGGGGAGGTGGGCGTAATTTTTGCTTTTCGCCTCCATCAGAAAAGCGGCCGCCGCGGCCGGGAATCGAACCCGCGTCCTCGTGCTCAGCAGCGCAGCGCCTTAGCCACTGAGCCACCGCGGCGGGTGGGCCCATCTCGGATCGAAGCTGCCCTGTTTTATTAAGCGCGCGTTGGCTGGGCAGTACCAGTGAGTCCGAGTAGCTACCCGCCGCGGTGGCTCAGTGGCTAAGGCGTTGCGCTGCTGAGCACAAGGTCGCGGGTTCGATTCCCGGCCGCGGCGGCCGCTTTTCTGATGGAGGCGAAAAGCAAAAACGCCCGTGTGTACGAGATTTCGGCGCACGATAAAGATCCCCAGGTGGTCAAAATTAATCCGGAGCCCTCCACTACGGCGCGCCTCATCGCCTTCGTTGCGTCGGCGCGTTAAACCCTACAATCAATCGAGTCCGAGTAGCTCCAGTACCGGGAAGTACGGGAACAGTCAAAAGTGATGAACTTCAACGCGTGAATATGCGTTCTCCCTCCCAAGGTCTAAGGGACATCCTTGGCAGCGCTCCTAGACGAATAGGGAGGAATTGCTTTGTCTTTTCAACCAGCATGTGTTCCAGTTATACATCCACACTCAACAACACCTTTACAAAAGTGGTCCTTTTTGATTATTTTTCTCTTTAGGGTTCGGACACAGTATGCAGTCGGTGGTCAAGTGCAGGCACTTAGTGTCGTAGGTGCACAGCCCTCCGTGCCTTGCCGCTAGCGCACGCCCTCGCACGCCCCCAGTGGTCGCCTATGTATTCTAGTGTCTGCACTAGTGGTGGTGCAAATACCGCCGGTGCATGGGGCCTCTAAGGGTGTCGGGTGCGCGCAACGAAATGGAAGAAAAGTTTCCTGGCCGTTAAGCAATTGAGGCATAGTACGAGCGCTAACAAACGAGCGCTAACGAGCGCCTTGTCCTAAGCCCTGTCGGTTCTTCGTGAACAACTGCAGGTTTTCTGCGCACCCGTGATCGGACGGTGTGCCGCCGCGTTGTGTTGTGGCCTGTAACAAGCGCGTTAAAAGAAAAACGCGAGCGTGCCCTGAGGTCTTCGCGCGTTGTCCTGGCGGCGGTCATCTTGGAGACGAAGGGCGCGAAGACGGCCCATCCGAGCAGCCTGCCGGCGAGCGTCACGCAACGCTGTCGGAAGTCCCGGTGCGCGGTGGCCTCGCTGCCGGTGAAGTTGGCGGCGAACGCGAGATTCCTGCTCACCAGCGGCCCCACCTCTTGGAGCGCGAGCCAGCCCACGAAGAGGTCGGCCTCCCTTTCGCCGCGCTCGGTGACCAGGCTGTTCAGCGCTCTCAGCATGCCCTGCGCCCGACCGGAGGCCACCACCTCGCGGGGCGGGGAGGCGAGCCGAAGTTGTCTGCGTGTGCCAACAAGCGTTAGGATTCCATCTGCTGGTGACGAGCAAGCGAGCAAGTATGGATGAACGGAGGAGTGCGCCATGGAACGGTGGGCGACGTACTCGCGCAGCTGCGTGTGCCAGCGCTGCACCGGTATGGCCGGCGTGGCTTCGACCAGTGCTTCCAGTTGCATCCGGCGCACGCCCGCGCCGTTGTCGCTGCCCGGCTCCGCGGCGGTAGCGAAGATTTCCAGCCCCCGCTTCTCAAGCTCCCGGAAGTGGTCGTACTGCAGGATCTCTTGGTCCTGCTTGTTGAAGGCCCTGAAGAAGGCGTCGAAGTACTCCCTGGTCTGGTTCAGCGACTCGGTGCGCTGTCGCCGGTGCTTGCCCTTGGACACGCTGTGGTACTCGGCCCGTACATCCAGCACCACTGGCTCCTCCCCGCTCGCGGTCACCTCAAGCACCTGCGAGTGGCGCACTTGGTATTGCAGCCGTCCGGAGCCTTGTGGGAGTGAGTAGCAGCGAAGCAATGTTTTCTGGCCGAGTCTTGCCGGGTACGCCGCTGTCCGGAGTCTGTCTGTCTCTATATCTCTTTACCTCACTCTCTCTCGCTTTCTCACACACATCCGGGCTGTCGATGATGCTGATGCTGTTTGTAATATACGCACACACGCACGCACACATACCTTCTTTTCTGTAGCTCATGGGCGGCTGACGCATGTGCTGCCTTATCAAATAGCCTCACTAGGGTACGCTAGCCGGGGTTATTTCCCGCTTTAGGGTTCCGTCGCCAAGATGTGCACTGGGGAGTCTGCCACAAACAGCTGTTGCTGCAAAAATATTAGGGTTCCGTCGCCAAGATGTGCACTGGGGAGTCTGCCACAAACAGCTGTTGCTGCAAAAATAAAGTTTCACAGATGAAGGAAGATACTACCTCCTGCTGATCCGCAGCTAAGTAGAAAAGAGGAGATTTACTGGAGACAATTGCAGACGGGAGTTTTCCAGAACCCAGTCCTGTATAGTAAGTGGCATCCCAAAGTCGTCGATCCAAGATGTAAGAAATGTAAGGGTCGAGTGGACCTCGTCCACATGGTGTGGACGTGTCCTTCGTACAAGAAACCGCACCGAAACGTAGCATCCTGGGAGGCACTACTCCTCAGCCGAACCTCCGAAACCCAGCGCAAGATCATCGGTTTCGCCCTAGAAGCCGCCAAGTCCCAAGGGATACCGGCCGACTGATGGGGGAAGGGAGCACCTAACGCTCCCTTTCTGACTGGTGTGTAAAGTTTTCACCAAGTTTCATAAAGTTTTCACTGACTGACTGACTTCACAGAGGAAGGGAGGTGAATGGCTTGCCTCGATGGTGACGAGCACGGGCAATTCCAAGAGGGCGAGGAGCCTGAGCAGCGTTCGCAGAACGTCGGGTGTCTTGGCCGGGTTCGGCCAGTTGACGCCAATGTCCGCGAAAAAGGACCGAAAGCTGCCCAGCTCGTCCCGGCCCTTGGTGTGGATCTCCTCGCACGATACGTACAACCTGGCCGCCTTCTGCACCGCGCTCTGCGGTCCATTGTTCGCAGCCACGCCCGCATCCTCCGCCGCCAGAAACTTGGCGACGTCGCTGGAGAAGCTGCGCTGCAGGACGCCCTCCACCGACTGCGAACAAGTTCCGCACGGGTCCCTAAGCCATCCCAAATGCGACGGCACCGATTTGGCGGGAACATTACTTTTATACAAGACAAGCAGTCTCGGCCATTGTGGCTGTGAATTAGGTCTAGATCTGAGAAAAAGAAAGACAAAGGAAAATAGTCTGCGCTTAAAGAAAGGGATCTGATGCAAGCCCTAGCTTTTGTCCTTTACCTGCTATCGTCTTGTCACTCCTGACTATTTTTCTCTGAGGCCTATCTTCGATTCACGTTTAGGACTCGGTCCACGTCTTGCTCTCGCTGCTGTTCATATCTTCTCAATGCGCACATTTGGAACTCGTTGTTACAAGCATATCTCCGTGGATTTTTTACAGAACAGAATTTATATGTTGCAACGGCGAATATAGCGCCCGCAAGAAAAGGCTTTGGGGAACAGCCAACAATTTACTGGTGACTCACGCGTGGGTCATGCAATAGTGACTCGTAATTCACGAATCACTAGTGACACGATAGTGACCGACAAGCTACTATAGTAATCCCCGGGTGACTCACAAGTTTCGATCCGAGTTCGTCCTGATCGCAATGCTTTGCACTGATCTCTTGAAGCAAAAGGTGAAATGAAATCCGAATTCTTGAATATATGAAAGCGACAACCGCATCAAGCAGAGGGGTATTATCAGAGGGTTATTATCTATATAGCTGGGGCGGCTAAAACGTTATCGTCCCACAGCGTCATTTGCAGCAAAGTTTAGTTAATCGTTACGGACGGTGAAACTGGGCCTTAGCGAAGCCTCGGGCTGGCAAGTCCTTTTAACTGCTATTTGTGCGAGTCAGCATCAAATGTGGCCTGACAGTACGCTTCGCGATAGCGCGAACGCTCTTGCCCGCACGGGTCTCGCCTGGTTCCGTACTTAGCTGTTCATGAACGCCGACCGTATGGGAAACGTGGTTAAAACTAGCTGCCATGTTTCTGCAACCTCCACGGATAGCGCTCTGCAAGTTGAAGGTGTACTAGTTTGCAGTCTAATTCCGCATGTGCAGCCTAAACTAGCGCATGCCCGTTTACCATGGAATGGGTCTTTCTCCAGCCGTCGCAGACGTGGCCGTAGAAGTCCCGGCAGGCGTCGATGCCGCCGTTGACCGTGGCGGCAAGCAGGCCGGCGTAGGCCTGGCACGCGGCGGTGTTGCACACCTCGTACAGGCGAGGCACATTTGCCGACTTGACGGAAAGCAGCACCTGCGCGGCAACGGTTTTTGGCGAACAGGCGTTGTGAGGTGGTTACCGCGGCACCGACAAGGAGACTGCGAAATTAGGGTGTTAGGGTGCCCCGCTTGCCTAACTTATTAGGGTGCCTTACACCTTACTGCGCATGCCTAACTGCGCCCATCACGCGTCAGCGTGAGTCATTCTTTTGCCACAGAGTTCATTCATTTCATTTCATTTCATTTATTTCCACCTTAAAGGCCCGAGGGAATTGCAATTTCACCTTAAAGGCCCGAGGGCATTACATTACTCTTATTTCGGCCGCGACGTGCCTCCATCTACTCTGGGGCGGTATTCTGAGTTGTGTACGTTTCATGTCTTGCCATAGTTCCGGTTTCGGACCATATGCGGTGCGCGCGCAGAAAGCAATTGACGTGCCGCCTTGGCTGTATTGCGTCACTTTGCGTGTCGTCCACCTCAGCGAATCGGGGCGCAATCAAAGCGAGCACTTTTGAAGCAGACAATTCAAAACTCCGCCCCTGGTCTTCTACGCGTCACCGCCGTGTAGTACGCCTCCTGTCTACCATGCGCATAGCGTGGCCTATCTAAGATGCCGACTCCCACGTAAATCTAACTGTACATCGTGCTACGCACTCTGCTGCTTATATACACATCTTCTATCCGTTACCAATCCACGACGCACCACTTGTACTTCCCAGGACAACGGCATGCCCTTATCCTGTTGTGAGGGAGGCACGAGGTTGAGTACAACTTATGTATAGCGGTTCACTTGGATAGGGCAGGTTATACTCTAGCGCAATAAATAAAAAATTGGGCGCATCTCCCCGCGAGGGGGACTCGAGTAAATGCGTCGCATAGGGGGTGGCTGTATTGCGTTAACGTTTAGTGTTTGGGGAGTTGGTGGTATGGTAGTGAATGCGTTGTATCAGCAGCTTCTTGACGTAGTTTGAATGAGTCAAGGATATAAGGCGCGTTCGTAGCCTCCCATTCTGTGTCGGTTTTGTGGCGCAGTGGGTAGAGCACCATGTACCTCGCGTTCCGCCCACAGGTAGTGAATGCGTTGTATCAGCAGCTTCGTGACGTAGTTTGAATGAGTCAAGGATATAAGGCGCGTTCGTAGCCTTCCATTCTGTGTCGGATTTGTGGCGCAGTGGGTAGAGCACCATGTACATTGCGTTCCGCCCGCAGGGTCGAGGGATCGAAACCATGCGCCGGATAGTATTTTTTTATATAGTGTAGGGGGAGGGGTGCGGACTACGACTACGGACGTCAACGCGGGTGACATCGTGAGTTACTGAAATGCTCTGCATTTAAAATGGAATAGCGCGAGCAGCAGGGCCGAGACTGTGAGGGGCCGGATGGAAAGCTATGACATGCGTAGAACTGAGTGGAAGGGATTGTGGCAGGACACTGCTTTGGTGGCACGATGCTGACATGGAAATTGGCAGTTGTCGGCCGGTAGGATGCTCCTTCTTTGCACGCGTCTGAAATAGGCGAAGACTGTGCGCTGCTAACGGAGAGCGCGGAATTTAACATGTAGCGCCAATGGGGAAGGATGCTCAGAAGGGGCCTTGACGCGCTGATAGCAGCTGATGGTTGCGCCATCGCTGTGCGACGGACGATTTTTCGGAAACCAGGCGCGTCAACGAAGCAATGCCGATGAAATACCAATGCCGATGAACCAATACCGATGAAATACAAAAAGCGATGTGCAAGTTCATATAGATGCACAATGAACATTCAACTTCTCCTGTGAAGACACATTTCACTTTCGTGTTTTGCCGATTCCTATGAAAGAGGGATCAACCACATTTCTTTTTTTTTTTCAGGCCTGATAAAATAAATACCGCCTTATTGACCGGATAAACGATGATAGGTGTGTTTATTTGAGCAGTGCAAGCAAAAGCAGGAGTTTGACAAATTGTCTGAATTCGGTGTCTAAGTGTTACCAAGACCAGGTCGCTATATAGGCCTATGCTTGGTGACGCTATAGTGCTCGTGCGTGCCTTGAAGATGACGACGGCAACCACGAGCACGAGTGCCAGTGTCACAATGACCAGGACGGGCAACGTGGCGTTGTTGAGCGGTCCTTTTTTGCTCTCGATCGGCTTGCGCTCTTGCAAGGGCTGCTGGGGGCCGGGGTTCCGGGGCTGCTGCTCCGCGGCCACCGAGCTGGGTGAGGCCGTCGTTGGGGCGCGGGGGACGCACGGCTGCACCTGTTCCTAAAACAGAAAATCCAAGCCATAACAGCATACCAGCAGCGAAATCGGTCTCAACAGGATTGCAGTATATATATAGTCGCAACTAAATCAGGCACTTCCTGCGCTTGCCTATACCGGTGCATCTAAATAAAGCTATGTTTACTCGCGGGTACGTGCGCGCAACTGTTTTAGCGAAGCTTTCGAAACGACTGCTACGCGACAGAAATGCATTCCGAATTCTAAAACATCCATGTGCTCCTCGGCAATGGTGTTCAAACCATAACTTTAGGTTATGCATGAGGGGTGTACATAAGGAATAACTGTGTGGAACAGCCACATTTTTTTGTTCTGTTATGTGATTCGTAATTTGAGAAACTTTAGACTTACGCAACTATAAAAAAAAAAGTGGTGGTCTGTTGGCAAATCATGGTAAGCGTAAAGTGCTACTTATGTCGGGGTATTGCAGTGATTTTTTTTTTCGCGCATCCATCAGTGTTTGTGACTGCTGTGCTTGACCAACTGAAAAAGGGGCCTTTTAGGACCGCCTGCCGCACACTACTCCTGATTAGTAGAGTTCGGATTTTTAGGCATTAAAGCGCGTTTTAGGCGCCTAGAATAAGCAGGTAAAACACAGTTTCGGGCTTCCAACTTCCATACAGGCACCATAAATTTTTACACAAGTCCAAGTAACTGCAAACGAAGATGTGCGCGACCAGTATCTACGACAGAAAAACAAAAAAAACTTATCGTTAATGATGGCACAAAGGCGCCAACAGTTGAACATAGTCGTTCGGTTGTCCCATAAAACTGCTAGACTAATGGCTATCTATTGGCTTAATTCAACCAGCGCAGGACTGAAATTCATGTTCAATGGTCACTGTCGCTTGCTCGGGTGTCGCATGTAGTAGAATAGGCATGAAAAAGAATACTTGAGAGCTGGGAATACTGACTAAACAAGCGGCAATTTATGCCTGCCTTGTGGAATTTAATTACGACGCAAATGAAACAGACAAAAATTATATACGCAATAGAGTCTATGATCTATGAAGTAATTAACGCGCTCTTACAAAGAGGACTGTTAGGTGCAGTGGACCTTTTTCCAGTAGCGTAGCCCTCTTGCGGCGGCCGCCCGAACCACACTTGGGGATTATAGGACAACACGCCCCCGTTTTTTCCGCCTCTTCTGCGCAGTTTAGAAAGCCGTCCCAGGCGCCTCGCATGCTTTTAGTGGCAGATAAATTTTTCGATGGCAGCCAGGGCTCAAAAAACGGAGCAGCACTTAGCTGGCCCGGCGTTCGCAAATGGCCAATCCAATATGGCGTTGCTTTGCCTACATTTTGCCTCCCAATAATTGTGGGTCAGTCGCTAGGAGCGAGTAGAGCATGCGCAGAGCGCTATTGGAAAAAGGTCCATTCGATTTTATCATATACAGCCATATCTGAATTGAACAATGAAGACGTCTCAATACTGGAAAATGCACTTCTACACACTTGAGAGTTTTTCAAAAGGTGTTTAGCAGCCGAGCAGATTTTTGACAAAGAAGCGCTTTTCAGTGCTTTTAGGCAGTGTGAATTTCGATGCATAAGGAAAGGCAGCTGCGTAGTGATGTTTCACCGTTGGCTCTTCAATACGGGAATGATCTGTTAACAAAGGCGTGTTTGATGCCTAACCGTTACGTTGACACATGTGTGAAGAAAACTCTGGAGAGCACGCCGAACGTATACGTCTAAGAATCACTGAAAAAACTGGAAACAAAAGCAAACACCATCTCCAGATTTTTCACTGAGAATTGTGCCTCTTGTTGCCGAAAATGATCGTCCTCTTCAATACGGGAATGATCTGTTAACAAAGGCGTGTTTGATGCCTAACCGTTACGTTGACACATGTGTGAAGAAAACTCTGGAGAGCACGCCGAACGTATACGTCTAAGAATCACTGAAAAAACTGGAAACAAAAGCAAACACCATCTCCAGATTTTTCACTGAGAATTGTGCCTCTTGTTGCCGAAAATGATCGTCCTCTTCAATACGGGAATGATCTGTTAACAAAGGCGTGTTTGATGCCTAACCGTTACGTTGACACATGTGTGAAGAAAACTCTGGAGAGCACGCCGAACGTATACGTCTAAGAATCACTGAAAAAACTGGAAACAAAAGCAAACACCATCTCCAGATTTTTCACTGAGAATTGTGCCTCTTGTTGCCGAAAATGATCGTCCTCTTCAATACGGGAATGATCTGTTAACAAAGGCGTGTTTGATGCCTAACCGTTACGTTGACACATGTGTGAAGAAAACTCTGGAGAGCACGCCGAACGTATACGTCTAAGAATCACTGAAAAAACTGGAAACAAAAGCAAACACCATCTCCAGATTTTTCACTGAGAATTGTGCCTCTTGTTGCCGAAAATGATGGTCCTCTTCAATACGGGAATGATCTGTTAACAAAGGCGTGTTTGATGCCTAACCGTTACGTTGACACATGTGTGAAGAAAACTCTGGAGAGCACGCCGAACGTATACGTCTAAGAATCACTGAAAAAACTGGAAACAAAAGCAAACACCATCTCCAGATTTTTCACTGAGAATTGTGCCTCTTGTTGCCGAAAATGATCGTCCTCTTCAATACGGGAATGATCTGTTAACAAAGGCGTGTTTGATGCCTAACCGTTACGTTGACACATGTGTGAAGAAAACTCTGGAGAGCACGCCGAACGTATACGTCTAAGAATCACTGAAAAAACTGGAAACAAAAGCAAACACCATCTCCAGATTTTTCACTGAGAATTGTGCCTCTTGTTGCCGAAAATGATCGTCCTCTTCAATACGGGAATGATCTGTTAACAAAGGCGTGTTTGATGCCTAACCGTTACGTTGACACATGTGTGAAGAAAACTCTGGAGAGCACGCCGAACGTATACGTCTAAGAATCACTGAAAAAACTGGAAACAAAAGCAAACACCATCTCCAGATTTTTCACTGAGAATTGTGCCTCTTGTTGCCGAAAATGATCGTCCTCTTCAATACGGGAATGATCTGTTAACAAAGGCGTGTTTGATGCCTAACCGTTACGTTGACACATGTGTGAAGAAAACTCTGGAGAGCACGCCGAACGTATACGTCTAAGAATCACTGAAAAAACTGGAAACAAAAGCAAACACCATCTCCAGATTTTTCACTGAGAATTGTGCCTCTTGTTGCCGAAAATGATCGTCCTCTTCAATACGGGAATGATCCGTTAACAAAGGCGTGTTTGATGCCTAACCGTTACGTTGACACATGTGTGAAGAAAACTCTGGAGAGCACGCCGAACGTATACGTCTAAGAATCACTGAAAAAACTGGAAACAAAAGCAAACACCATCTCCAGATTTTTCACTGAGAATTGTGCCTCTTGTTGCCGAAAATGATCGTCCTCTTCAATACGGGAATGATCTGTTAACAAAGGCGTGTTTGATGCCTAACCGTTACGTTGACACATGTGTGAAGAAAACTCTGGAGAGCACGCCGAACGTATACGTCTAAGAATCACTGAAAAAACTGGAAACAAAAGCAAACACCATCTCCAGATTTTTCACTGAGAATTGTGCCTCTTGTTGCCGAAAATGATCGTCCTCTTCAATACGGGAATGATCTGTTAACAAAGGCGTGTTTGATGCCTAACCGTTACGTTGGCACATGTGTGAAGAAAACTCTGGAGAGCACGCCGAACGTATACGTCTAAGAATCACTGAAAAAACTGGAAACAAAAGCAAACACCATCTCCAGATTTTTCACTGAGAATTGTGCCTCTTGTTGCCGAAAATGATCGTCCTCTTCAATACGGGAATGATCTGTTAACAAAGGCGTGTTTGATGCCTAACCGTTGCGTTGGCACATGTGTGAAGAAAACTCTGGAGAGCACGCCGAACGTATACGTCTAAGAATCACTGAAAAAACTGGAAACAAAAGCAAACACCATCTCCAGATTTTTCACTGAGAATTGTGCCTCTTGTTGCCGAAAATGATCGTCCTCTTCAATACGGGAATGATCTGTTAACAAAGGCGTGTTTGATGCCTAACCGTTACGTTGGCACATGTGTGAAGAAAACTCTGGAGAGCACGCCGAACGTATACGTCTAAGAATCACTGAAAAAACTGGAAACAAAAGCAAACACCATCTCCAGATTTTTCACTGAGAATTGTGCCTCTTGTTGCCGAAAATGATCGTCCTCTTCAATACGGGAATGATCTGTTAACAAAGGCGTGTTTGATGCCTAACCGTTACGTTGACACATGTGTGAAGAAAACTCTGGAGAGCACGCCGAACGTATACGTCTAAGAATCACTGAAAAAACTGGAAACAAAAGCAAACACCATCTCCAGATTTTTCACTGAGAATTGTGCCTCTTGTTGCCGAAAATGATCGTCCTCTTCAATACGGGAATGATCTGTTAACAAAGGCGTGTTTGATGCCTAACCGTTACGTTGGCACATGTGTGAAGAAAACTCTGGAGAGCACGCCGAACGTATACGTCTAAGAATCACTGAAAAAACTGGAAACAAAAGCAAACACCATCTCCAGATTTTTCACTGAGAATTGTGCCTCTTGTTGCCGAAAATGATCGTCCTCTTCAATACGGGAATGATCTGTTAACAAAGGCGTGTTTGATGCCTAACCGTTACGTTGGCACATGTGTGAAGAAAACTCTGGAGAGCACGCCGAACGTATACGTCTAAGAATCACTGAAAAAACTGGAAACAAAAGCAAACACCATCTCCAGATTTTTCACTGAGAATTGTGCCTCTTGTTGCCGAAAATGATCGTCCTCTTCAATACGGGAATGATCTGTTAACAAAGGCGTGTTTGATGCCTAACCGTTACGTTGGCACATGTGTGAAGAAAACTCTGGAGAGCACGCCGAACGTATACGTCTAAGAATCACTGAAAAAACTGGAAACAAAAGCAAACACCATCTCCAGATTTTTCACTGAGAATTGTGCCTCTTGTTGCCGAAAATGATCGTCCTCTTCAATACGGGAATGATCTGTTAACAAAGGCGTGTTTGATGCCTAACCGTTACGTTGGCACATGTGTGAAGAAAACTCTGGAGAGCACGCCGAACGTATACGTCTAAGAATCACTGAAAAAACTGGAAACAAAAGCAAACACCATCTCCAGATTTTTCACTGAGAATTGTGCCTCTTGTTGCCGAAAATGATCGTCCTCTTCAATACGGGAATGATCTGTTAACAAAGGCGTGTTTGATGCCTAACCGTTACGTTGGCACATGTGTGAAGAAAACTCTGGAGAGCACGCCGAACGTATACGTCTAAGAATCACTGAAAAAACTGGAAACAAAAGCAAACACCATCTCCAGATTTTTCACTGAGAATTGTGCCTCTTGTTGCCGAAAATGATCGTCCTCTTCAATACGGGAATGATCTGTTAACAAAGGCGTGTTTGATGCCTAACCGTTACGTTGACACATGTGTGAAGAAAACTCTGGAGAGCACGCCGAACGTATACGTCTAAGAATCACTGAAAAAACTGGAAACAAAAGCAAACACCATCTCCAGATTTTTCACTGAGAATTGTGCCTCTTGTTGCCGAAAATGATCGTCCTCTTCAATACGGGAATGATCTGTTAACAAAGGCGTGTTTGATGCCTAACCGTTACGTTGGCACATGTGTGAAGAAAACTCTGGAGAGCACGCCGAACGTATACGTCTAAGAATCACTGAAAAAACTGGAAACAAAAGCAAACACCATCTCCAGATTTTTCACTGAGAATTGTGCCTCTTGTTGCCGAAAATGATCGTCCTCTTCAATACGGGAATGATCTGTTAACAAAGGCGTGTTTGATGCCTAACCGTTACGTTGACACATGTGTGAAGAAAACTCTGGAGAGCACGCCGAACGTATACGTCTAAGAATCACTGAAAAAACTGGAAACAAAAGCAAACACCATCTCCAGATTTTTCACTGAGAATTGTGCCTCTTGTTGCCGAAAATGATCGTCCTCTTCAATACGGGAATGATCTGTTAACAAAGGCGTGTTTGATGCCTAACCGTTACGTTGGCACATGTGTGAAGAAAACTCTGGAGAGCACGCCGAACGTATACGTCTAAGAATCACTGAAAAAACTGGAAACAAAAGCAAACACCATCTCCAGATTTTTCACTGAGAATTGTGCCTCTTGTTGCCGAAAATGATCGTCCTCTTCAATACGGGAATGATCTGTTAACAAAGGCGTGTTTGATGCCTAACCGTTACGTTGGCACATGTGTGAAGAAAACTCTGGAGAGCACGCCGAACGTATACGTCTAAGAATCACTGAAAAAACTGGAAACAAAAGCAAACACCATCTCCAGATTTTTCACTGAGAATTGTGCCTCTTGTTGCCGAAAATGATCGTCCTCTTCAATACGGGAATGATCTGTTAACAAAGGCGTGTTTGATGCCTAACCGTTACGTTGACACATGTGTGAAGAAAACTCTGGAGAGCACGCCGAACGTATACGTCTAAGAATCACTGAAAAAACTGGAAACAAAAGCAAACACCATCTCCAGATTTTTCACTGAGAATTGTGCCTCTTGTTGCCGAAAATGATCGTCCTCTTCAATACGGGAATGATCTGTTAACAAAGGCGTGTTTGATGCCTAACCGTTACGTTGACACATGTGTGAAGAAAACTCTGGAGAGCACGCCGAACGTATACGTCTAAGAATCACTGAAAAAACTGGAAACAAAAGCAAACACCATCTCCAGATTTTTCACTGAGAATTGTGCCTCTTGTTGCCGAAAATGATCGTCCTCTTCAATACGGGAATGATCTGTTAACAAAGGCGTGTTTGATGCCTAACCGTTACGTTGGCACATGTGTGAAGAAAACTCTGGAGAGCACGCCGAACGTATACGTCTAAGAATCACTGAAAAAACTGGAAACAAAAGCAAACACCATCTCCAGATTTTTCACTGAGAATTGTGCCTCTTGTTGCCGAAAATGATCGTCCTCTTCAATACGGGAATGATCTGTTAACAAAGGCGTGTTTGATGCCTAACCGTTACGTTGGCACATGTGTGAAGAAAACTCTGGAGAGCACGCCGAACGTATACGTCTAAGAATCACTGAAAAAACTGGAAACAAAAGCAAACACCATCTCCAGATTTTTCACTGAGAATTGTGCCTCTTGTTGCCGAAAATGATCGTCCTCTTCAATACGGGAATGATCTGTTAACAAAGGCGTGTTTGATGCCTAACCGTTACGTTGACACATGTGTGAAGAAAACTCTGGAGAGCACGCCGAACGTATACGTCTAAGAATCACTGAAAAAACTGGAAACAAAAGCAAACACCATCTCCAGATTTTTCACTGAGAATTGTGCCTCTTGTTGCCGAAAATGATCGTCCTCTTCAATACGGGAATGATCTGTTAACAAAGGCGTGTTTGATGCCTAACCGTTACGTTGGCACATGTGTGAAGAAAACTCTGGAGAGCACGCCGAACGTATACGTCTAAGAATCACTGAAAAAACTGGAAACAAAAGCAAACACCATCTCCAGATTTTTCACTGAGAATTGTGCCTCTTGTTGCCGAAAATGATCGTCCTCTTCAATACGGGAATGATCTGTTAACAAAGGCGTGTTTGATGCCTAACCGTTACGTTGGCACATGTGTGAAGAAAACTCTGGAGAGCACGCCGAACGTATACGTCTAAGAATCACTGAAAAAACTGGAAACAAAAGCAAACACCATCTCCAGATTTTTCACTGAGAATTGTGCCTCTTGTTGCCGAAAATGATCGTCCTCTTCAATACGGGAATGATCTGTTAACAAAGGCGTGTTTGATGCCTAACCGTTACGTTGGCACATGTGTGAAGAAAACTCTGGAGAGCACGCCGAACGTATACGTCTAAGAATCACTGAAAAAACTGGAAACAAAAGCAAACACCATCTCCAGATTTTTCACTGAGAATTGTGCCTCTTGTTGCCGAAAATGATCGTCCTCTTCAATACGGGAATGATCTGTTAACAAAGGCGTGTTTGATGCCTAACCGTTACGTTGGCACATGTGTGAAGAAAACTCTGGAGAGCACGCCGAACGTATACGTCTAAGAATCACTGAAAAAACTGGAAACAAAAGCAAACACCATCTCCAGATTTTTCACTGAGAATTGTGCCTCTTGTTGCCGAAAATGATCGTCCTCTTCAATACGGGAATGATCTGTTAACAAAGGCGTGTTTGATGCCTAACCGTTACGTTGGCACATGTGTGAAGAAAACTCTGGAGAGCACGCCGAACGTATACGTCTAAGAATCACTGAAAAAACTGGAAACAAAAGCAAACACCATCTCCAGATTTTTCACTGAGAATTGTGCCTCTTGTTGCCGAAAATGATCGTCCTCTTCAATACGGGAATGATCTGTTAACAAAGGCGTGTTTGATGCCTAACCGTTACGTTGACACATGTGTGAAGAAAACTCTGGAGAGCACGCCGAACGTATACGTCTAAGAATCACTGAAAAAACTGGAAACAAAAGCAAACACCATCTCCAGATTTTTCACTGAGAATTGTGCCTCTTGTTGCCGAAAATGATCGTCCTCTTCAATACGGGAATGATCTGTTAACAAAGGCGTGTTTGATGCCTAACCGTTACGTTGACACATGTGTGAAGAAAACTCTGGAGAGCACGCCGAACGTATACGTCTAAGAATCACTGAAAAAACTGGAAACAAAAGCAAACACCATCTCCAGATTTTTCACTGAGAATTGTGCCTCTTGTTGCCGAAAATGATCGTCCTCTTCAATACGGGAATGATCTGTTAACAAAGGCGTGTTTGATGCCTAACCGTTACGTTGGCACATGTGTGAAGAAAACTCTGGAGAGCACGCCGAACGTATACGTCTAAGAATCACTGAAAAAACTGGAAACAAAAGCAAACACCATCTCCAGATTTTTCACTGAGAATTGTGCCTCTTGTTGCCGAAAATGATCGTCCTCTTCAATACGGGAATGATCTGTTAACAAAGGCGTGTTTGATGCCTAACCGTTACGTTGGCACATGTGTGAAGAAAACTCTGGAGAGCACGCCGAACGTATACGTCTAAGAATCACTGAAAAAACTGGAAACAAAAGCAAACACCATCTCCAGATTTTTCACTGAGAATTGTGCCTCTTGTTGCCGAAAATGATCGTCCTCTTCAATACGGGAATGATCTGTTAACAAAGGCGTGTTTGATGCCTAACCGTTACGTTGGCACATGTGTGAAGAAAACTCTGGAGAGCACGCCGAACGTATACGTCTAAGAATCACTGAAAAAACTGGAAACAAAAGCAAACACCATCTCCAGATTTTTCACTGAGAATTGTGCCTCTTGTTGCCGAAAATGATCGTCCTCTTCAATACGGGAATGATCTGTTAACAAAGGCGTGTTTGATGCCTAACCGTTACGTTGGCACATGTGTGAAGAAAACTCTGGAGAGCACGCCGAACGTATACGTCTAAGAATCACTGAAAAAACTGGAAACAAAAGCAAACACCATCTCCAGATTTTTCACTGAGAATTGTGCCTCTTGTTGCCGAAAATGATCGTCCCATTCTTCTGGAGCTAGCGGTTCTTTTCCGAGAGTTGGTTGAACTGGAGGACTATAGGTTAAACCCTATAGAGTTATAAGAATAGGCATTGAACATTTATAGCCATTTATGAGCATTTAGGCACAAATGCCAAAATAGGCATTTGTAGGCACTATAAAGACACCATAGCAGCCCTTCCAACCTCTAATTTGTGCTTATATATAAAAATGGCGTGATAGGAGTGCAAGGAGCACAATAGGCATTTGCCTAAAATCCGGTGCCTGCTGATTAGTTACGACGCCACGAATTGTTAAAGGGATTTTTAGAGGTTGTTAGTAAGTCTGTTGGGAAGAGCGATATGCTTTCTTGCCCGGCTTGGTGAGCGCGTAAACCGTCCAAATCAACGGGAACGTAAGCTTGAACGACGCGATCGCCCCCCAACTTAGTGACTTGCACTGTATGTGGCGCTCACCTGTGAGGTAAGCAGGCCCTCCTTGAACGGGCTTAGCATGGCGCTTGCTGAAGTGAGCGGCATCCTTTCAAGAGAGGTCCGAGAGTCCGCTTGGGATTCCCCCGCCAGTTTGCTGCCTGGCGAGGCCAGGTGGCTCCTGTCCACCTCTCCGGACACCTTCGATGGTCCCGAGGCTGGAACACCCTGTAGCAAACCGTTCAAATGGAGGGGTACGGAAGCTTGAACGACGGGATGTCGCCCCGAGCTTAAAGGGCCACTATGACGTTAATTTGTCAAGCTCCCGTTTTTTATTGCACTGCCTAGACTGGATCAAATAAACGCAATTTCCATCGTTTATCCGGGCGATGAGGCGGTATTTATTTTATAAAGCGTGAACGAAGAAAAACTATTGTGCGCGGTCTGTGGCGGCCGCACCTACAGCAGTGACGTCCATACAAGGTGCTACGTGATTGGATCAAGATTACAATTCAAACCAGTTTCGGTTTCGGTTCTGTGAAACAACATGCTTGGCATCCGATGTTATCGTTGGATGGGCGTTCTGTATAACACAGTAATCGCATACCGCGCTTCTGCCATGTCGGCTGTAAAATGCGTCACATAAGCCCACGAGCACGGCTTGGCATCGTAACAATCACCATATATTTGATGACAGGGTAAGAGCGTAGCAGGAGCTCCGCCCACAAGCGTTGTGTGGCCGCTACCTGACTCTCCGCGGTTAGAAAAAAATAGTTCGTTATATTGAAGCTGTTTATGAGCGGCTGACGGTATAACCATCTGATTATAAAGTCTTTATATATGTTTCATTCTTAAAAATGAATGATTTTCAAAGGAAAAAGAAAAAGTTACCCTTGAAAACTTGTTCAGGAGAGAAAAAAACAAAGGTTATTCTTGGTACAAACTATTTCGAGCGTATTTTATATTTAACTCAAGGCTATCTGTGATTGTTTTACTGTTGACAACAGAAATAACGCGCATACGATTCTTTTTTTTTTTTTTAATAGTTTCGACCACGGACTTTGCGTTCGTTGCGTGCCCGATCAACTGGTTCGGCAGCGCCTCCTGGGTAACCAGTGCCCGACGGAACTAAGTTGTCTTACGGCGAAGATACGTTAAGGATTTGTTTGCAGAACGGGAATACGAAATGTAGCGACCACATTCAGACATCTGGCCGCTAGAGAAGTGCTTCCTTTTCCGCACTTCGGGCCACGAATTGCATAGCGTTCCGTAAATTGGCGAATGGGAATTCTGTTGTGTGCTACATGTATTGCAAAAGCGGACAGAAGAAGCCAATTAGTTCTAACAAATAGCGATTTTAAAAGTGCCCTCCACCTTCTCGCCACTTGTAAACTGAACTTGCTAGCTCAAAATTGGAGTGAATGCTAAACAGTGAGCTAGTATCACGCGGAATGTAGCCCCGAGCTTTTTTTTTCTTCTCTTTTGGAACTGCATACGACAGCACGCATTGCATTATGCGTACTGCTAGTACTGCATACCACGCTACTGTATAGCGCACGGCGCTCCAGAGAACTACATCCACACAGTCGAAAGCAGCTTGCTCCTTGGTGCAGAGCGCACGTAAAACGCGGAGTGTTGCTTGAAAAATGATGATTGGGGCTAGGTGCTTTTGAAGGCAAACACTGAGTTTCAAATCAAGCTAACGATTTGAATTGCATGAACAGCTGCTTCTTTAATTCAGGCTAGTTGTGAGTAGTGCCAAAACAAGAACACCAGGGGCACGCGGGGTACGCTTGGAGAAATGTTTCCGTATCACAACTCCACTTAGTACCGATATGTTCCACGCTTTTTCGACACATCACTTGCCTTATCTCCCCCTCCCAGTCTAATTTATGAGTACTTGCGACCCGCAACATGGTTGTGCAGCTGTTAATTACGACACGTAGATATGACATGCAGGGGGCAGACTTCCGTCGATGCCGGCATTAATAAGATAAGATAACAAGACAGGTGTAGATTCAGCAATGTTTATTTAATTTAATTTAAATTATTTTAAATTAAATGTAATTTTAGAAAACACGCAAGCACTTCTTATGACACAATATAGGTCATTATCCGGCTTCGCTCTTTATTCCAGAACAGCTTTATGTTCACAAACCAGATCATCAGAACACGTTGCTCAGCAATGCACCTGATGGTATGCTCTGGCGGCATCAACAAGAAGATTACATGACCGCACAGTGACAGTAAACATCGGGCCGTAAGTTACTACGCGGGTTGAAGCAGATATAGCGTTCGAAATTCTTTGTAATTTATTTATTTATTTATTTATTTATTTATTTATTTATTTATTTATTTATTTATTCATATTACCTGCAGCGCCAATAAGGCATTACAGCAGGGGGGTATATGCAAATACATGAATACGATTCATCACATGGGGAAAAAAGAAAAAGAGAGAGAAAAAAAATTATTTATTCATATTCATATTTATTCATATTCATAATGACGCTGACAGCGCCTGTCCACATGCATGGCAAGGCGGCAGCCGTAAATTTCGTGTGTGGAACTGTATGCTTCATTACCGCACGCCTATGTCGACTGCGGGCGTAAACGTTGCGTGTGTGCAAAAGAAGCATAAATCGTTAAGCGCGCGGCAGGGTAGCGGGCGACCAAGAAAGAGGGATTTTCGCGCTGCACTGTTAGAGTGCATGTGGCAGTGTGCGACATTACTCTGGCTCATTTCTTGTGTGGTTCTTGCGAAATCGTCGTCATACGACTTCTTGGATCTCCTGGCTTATATCGATATTATTCGGTCCGCCTTGATTATTCCAGACTAAACGTTCCCTGTTAGAGAATCAGCAGTCGTCACATATATGGCGGTGTGCGATTACCCCGCCGCTCATTGCGGCCGCGCACCGCCATTCAGATGCCGCGCGCGTCTCGTGATCGCGTTTGACATGTTAGAAGGCAGTTGTCGCGGCGAAGGGAAAGACGCCGCTGCGAAGAGCGAGCATGGGGAGAGCATGCAACGTACAAAGGCACAACGACGAGAGGGGCGCGGAAGAGGAAGAGACCAAAGTGAAAGCTGGGCGCCCGGTTGCGGGGGGACGTTATCGTCCCTCGCAAATGCTTTTAAATGCAGAGCATTTCAGTAACTCACGATGTCACCCGCGTTGACGTCCGTCGTACACTCTAAGCTGGGTAACCCTTAATAGAGGTATACATTTTCGAATTTTTGTAACCTATAATTTATAAGGTACAAATGTAACCTATATCTTCGTAACCCTTATATACGTATACACGTAAGGGTTACTCAGTTATGGGTTACTTTGCCGCTTTCAGCATGTATACCTATATATAAGTTACATCTACCGCCGTCCAAGGCCACACACCTGGAAGGTGTCATGTTGCGCGCCAGGCGCGCTTTCGCCGGCGCAGCCTGTCGCAGCCGGTCGCCGGTCGCATTCTGTCGCATTCATGTAAACGCGGCTACAAGCCGCGTTTACATGAATGCGACAGAATGCGACAGCAGCGCGTCAGATTTCCTAGCGCATCACAAGTAATGCGATGCGCTAGCGTATACATGTAGCGCATTACCCCTGGCGCGATGGTGGCGCCATACGGTGTCGCACATCGAAGGTAAAGCAGCGTTTCTGGCGCTTCCAAAGCTTCCGGAACGGCTGGTTCTGTTCTTTTTTCACGACTCGCATTTTATGGCGTCTTACACTCGATTTGGACGTTTTTAAATGCAAAGCTGCATTTGCAGGGCTTACTTTTCTTGTCGACATAATATCTAATGCGATGCGCTGGCGTTTACATGCACTTCGAAAGTCGACTTACGTGTCTCAATCCACCCCGGTCTGGCGCATTTATGCGACGCGCTTTTCTAGCGCATTAGCCCCGTTTACATGGATGCGATGCGCTCGAAAATTGATGCGATGCGATGCGATGCGCCACTTGTTGCATTCATGTAAACGCGGCTTGTGGGGACGCCCCGAAGGCGCCTTCCCCGCGTGGTAAACAAATATCGCGTTAGTGGAAGACGATATGGGCGACCATGCTGTCCATTGCGCAGTCTAAACTTTTGCGTCGGGTGTCTTTTATTCGTCCCTTGAATAAACTGCCGGCCACACGGCTGGGGCTAAAAGAGAAGTTACTTTTAAAATTCCTAAAATTGCGGTGCTAAAAAGCTTGAAAATGTTCTCTTAATATATATGCATTGCATTACCTGTTCGATAATCGTTACCCAGGTTGTCACCCCAAAATCTTTGTGAGTTTTGGCAACGCTTAAGTCTTATAAACTGGCATAACTAAATTTGATGTTTGCATCAGCTTTGTGCTATTTAAGAAACCAGTATCAAACATGCATGATAGGTCTTTTGGTAAATTGTGGGCATGAATTTTAGTTTTAGTTAAACAACATTAGGCTTTAGTGAACCCAAGCTTTAGTGGAAACATGCACTTGATAGCATACTTCAAAAGGACGCCAAAGTTATGATAACATAGCCTTAAGCCAAAAATTCTTGTCTGACAACTTAGGCCATGATTATAAAAAGAGAATTGCAGTACATGCACACATATTTGCGCATTTAACAGGAGCTCATTCCCAGAAGTTTGACATCAGTAGTTTTGAACATTCACATTTATTATTATGAAACACCTGTGGGCTATTTATTAAAAAGCAAAGCTGCGAACCACCCCAATGTAATTATCGTTCCTTAATGAGTATTAGACGAGTGCGGATTCCTGGGCGAACTGGTGTTTCCTATATTGCTTTAGACTTTCAGGTAAAACTCGGTTTATTCATATATCCTTATTAAACCTGTTTAATAAATGTTGCGTGAACAGCTTCACAAACATGGCCAAATATACAGATTCTTTACCTCAATATTTGCACGGACGTATGCAAAGTATTTCGAATTGTTTGGTACTGCAATTGAACCATTTCAGACGAATTCGAGTTTGAGCTACATTTATAAGATGGTTCTCAGAGGTCCACTTTCCCAGTACAGCATTATTGTCATGGTTCCCCACAGAAAAAACGCAGAATGTGGGAAAGTAGAAAGCACATTTATTACAAATTCACTGTTTCATACAAAGCAGTGTTTAACATTCTCTGTTTCACTCAGAGTCTAATATTACACTTGGAATTCACTTGTCTTTACGAATCCATCTTTACACTTCCCTCTTAGGTTCCTCTTTACAGTTCCACCTGAGTTGTGATTCCCACGCCAAGTTATCGTTTTTTATGCAGCACTAACAAGTTTCTAGGCCGATTGCAATCTGTCTTTTGGACAAACTTTAAATGGGATCTATAGTTTCCTGCATGAAAAAAGGCGCTTGGAAAAATTCAGAGGTAAGCTTCGCAATTTACGTAGTACACAAGCAGGCACAAAATCAGGGCCCGCTGAAGATTTCCCGAGGTCATCTGAATAACTTGTTCCCTGCTGCCGTAGGTGGAGGTGTATATGTGAGGGGCTGTCACTTGGATTTCCCCACCTTGAAGAGCCATCTACAGAAAATTTCAGAAAAAGAACAAAATCCAGTGCAACCACAAGCCCCTCACACCAAACCACAGGCATGAAAAGTACGAAAAATATATTGCACGAAAATGAAGACTTAGACCAGAGAATGAAATGAAAGGCCACACCAGAGAAGGAGTGAGTTACGGCCTTTCAAATAATTTCACATCATTTCAGTTCTCGTTACACAGAATAATTTGGCCGCATTGTTCAGAACAACGCGAAGCCACTATAGTCATAGCGGCCAACCTTCCTGAATTTTAATCGCGCCGTGTCCCTGTTTATCTCGCGAAATGTTTCTGCATGCTCACCCAGAACAGGCAGAAACTTTGGGCTACGAGATAAACTGACATACATTTGCAAACGAGAAAGCAAAAACATTTCCGCGAATTCATGTGGAATCACTAGTACACGCAACAGGGCGAACGTCGCACTAAACCCAGGAAACGTCCTTTCACGATGCTGACACCGTCTGCGTCACATTTTTGGCTGTACTTAAACATCTCCCCCCCCCCCCCCTTGTACTGGCAGTTTCATTTTGAACGAGGATCCCACGTGGAAGCCGAAACGTTTTTCATTTCAGTAAAGTGTTCTTCTACCGGTGGTTTCTTACTCGGCTATTCGTAAAAAAGAATCGGCAACTTACATTTTTTCTTCGTCCAAATGTGTTGTGGGAGAGGATACATCTAGAACTTGCACCGATGTTCAAGTGGCATTCCCGGGAGGTCTGTACCTGTAATGACTCAAAGGGTTATTTGGGTTATAATGTAATAGGCTTTAGAGCTGGGCAGTTGGTATACATTCATAATGATAGAACATCTCAAACTTGACAAGACGAAGAAAAGAACACAGCACAAGCCCTCACTAACAACTGAAGCTTTCTTAAAGAGCTCTTTTCGAAAAAGAGTTCTTCTTGTTGGCTCTGCAAAACCACGCATCTTATAGAATATGTGGAGTTGCTGAAAAACTACAAAGCTCCATGCTGAGGAAATCGTTATGTGAATTCATAACGTTCATGTAGTAACGAACTGATAGAAAGAGTCACTAAACATGAGGCAAAATAAGATACGAAATATAGCATCGTAACACTTGAAGTAAGGCCTCGCATTTTTACAAGTGATTCATACTTTTGTCTGTGCAGGCCTGGGTGCCATCTTTACAAAGAATATTTGAATTAATGTGTTTTAGTTATTGCATTTTCATACCGTTGTTTCCACGGAAATCAGACTTCTTGTGTCATACGCAGGGGAGTCCTGGTTGTCAGCTCAAAGAACACTGCCTGCAAGAAAAACAGTAGTGCTCATAAGTCATAGCATAGGTAGCCAGATGCAACCACACTTTTCGAACAGCCACGAGCCGATGAGGGTGCAGCACCCGTTTTTACACCTGCACTTGTCTCTGTTTAATTCGTCACAATTTCTGTATCATCAAAAAACAACAACAATCAAGCAGCCTGCATGCTGGCTCATACATACCACCATTCTGTAAAGTGGCTTTACTGCACTACACTAGTATCACGCGAGACAACCATTTGCCCGGCGATACCACGCGAATAAATAAACGACTGATTCGTGCGAATGAGAATAATAAACCCACTTAACATGGTGAAAATGCCCCGCTACCTCGAAATAACTAACACCAAATTTACCCACTCAAGGAAATGAATGACAAAATGAAGAGTGTTGTACATATGAAAACTTTTTATTGTGCGGTAGGGCAAACTTTCACAAAAAAAGAGGCTTGTGCTGGACAAAAGTGAGTCTATAAATTTCGGGCAGCTTTTAGTGGGCTACTTTTCTGCAGCACACACCCTGTGTTTATCCGGATATATTACTACAAGACAAATAAACTAGACACCATTCCGAATATATGCAGCGAGAAAAATGAATATTTCCCGACGGCTGAAACAAAATGATAATACCCAGAGAAAAGCGCGATAATGACTTCATTGGGAAAAACTTCAAATATTCAAGCAGAGCTACCTGACAATTACATGGGCCAATAACTCGTCAAGTGCGCCCGATGCAGCCAACAGCGTAAACAAAACGCTCAACACATGACGAAGGCGCGCAAGGCAGAAAGCAGGTCACGAGCGCCGTTATCTGTTATAATGTACGGGCTTTCCCAATTGTCCGCTCTAGTCTGACGCGACGAACTCAAGCCCGCGATTTCATTCAATTGCCGCCGCGGGCAACAGAAAACGTCCAGCGAAGCAACCAGTCGGGTAAACAAAATCCCTCTCGAATGCTGCAATTTCAAATTGAAAAGCCCCCAGCGAAAAGATACATACAATGAAAACACGGAAACCGTTACGGGAATATACTCACCGAGTTCGCTTTCACTGGCGCCGGGGCATTGGTCCAACTTGCGAACTTGATGCTGGTCGTAGAAAAACGGGCCGTGTAGCACTGCCAGTCACAAATGGGCTCGCCGC
Source organism: Haemaphysalis longicornis (assembly GCF_048455015.1). NCBI lineage: Eukaryota > Metazoa > Arthropoda > Arachnida > Ixodida > Ixodidae > Haemaphysalis > Haemaphysalis longicornis. The sequence goes on from NW_027526361.1 coordinate 93,037,207, forward strand.
AGCCTCCGCGACTCACGCCGACAAATAAGTCTTGTAACAGCAATCCTCGCTTCATCGTAGGGGTATCACAACGGTAAAAAGGCTCGAGTGGCGCGAAAACGCGGCCACCGGACCTGCGGGCGCCGCCATTTCTCTATATCCCGTCATGCAACGGAGAAATCAACGGCCGCCTGGAGAGAAGGCGCGACGAGCATCTCTTATAGGTTACAGGGCATTTTATAGGTTACAACGTAAAGGTTACATTTCGGATTTTGTTGATGTAACCTATAAATCATTAATGTAACCTATAAACCGCTTTTAACTTCACGCTTGTAACCCTTAAAATGGACTGGGATAAAGAAAACATCAAAATGGATCCATTGTAACCTTTATTTTATAGGTTACTTCCGTTTAGAAGTTACATTATGGGTTACAAGGATTAGAGTGTAGTCCGCACCGTCGTTGTCCGCACCCCTCTCCCTACACTATATATAAAAAAATACTATCCGGCGCCTGGTTTCGATCCCTCGACCCTGCGGGCGGAACGCAATGTACATGGTGCTCTACCCACTGCGCCACAAAGCCGACACAGAATGGGAGGCTACGAACGCGCCTTATATCCTTGACTCATTCAAACTACGTCAAGAAGCTGCTGATACAACGCATTCACTACCACCAACTCCTCAAACACTAAACGTTAACGCAATACACCCACCCCCTATGCGACGCATTTGCTCGAGTCCCCCTCGCGGGGAGATGGGCCCAATTTTTGTTTTCTGGGCCACAGTCGGCCCTCCTCTTTATCTTACTCCGTGGTTTCGGCTCTTATTAGTCACATTTATGAAGCTGCGTTCCTACCAGCCGCCGGTACTGCTGTTCTACGCCGTAGGAGCCGGCGTTCACAAAAAAGGGACACTGAGGTGATTTGTAAGCATTACGGGATTACTGGCGCAAATTGTAGTCTGGCGTCTCTAGGCCATGTTTCGGCCGCTGTCGCTGTGATTACGCGACTTTATTCAGTGGAAAAATCAGTTCGAAAATGCTGTCCTCCTCTCTGCACCCTTCTTGCCGATTTCCTATGATTCGTATGAGCTCAAAATAAGATGGCTTGGCTTGACAGCGCTACTGCACGGCTCGCCGATCCGTGTTAGAATCAATCGGCACATGTTAAGTCGGCCGGCCGCCGGCAGGTCGTCGCAATTCGTTCGCTCAGTTGAAACAAAGCCACGACACGTTTGTGCCTGGAAGAGTGTGCCTTTAGTTTGTTAGTTTGTAGACTGTATAAAGCTCTCAGGCCAAGTAGATACACACAAGCCCACATGCGACGCTTCGCTGACTGGTACGCTAGTAGAAAAATCTAAAGCCAATTCAAGGCGCGAGAAGAGTCAGCGAAGTTTATATAGGTACTAAGAAATTAAAATCAACCGAAACGTTAATCGTACAGCGTAAGACCAAGTCGCTGGAAGCACTTTTTGCGCTGGGTGAACTAGCACAGCGGTCAGTAACACGACCACGCATCGGCGAACGCCTATCCTCCTAAGGAATGCTGTCGCTAGAGGTGAGATGTTTGTGGAAATTTGGGGGACGTTTACTGCACAAGCGCTATTCAAGAAATGGTCATCTAAGGTGCTTGCAATGCTAAAAATGAATAAAAATGTGAACTGTGTATACATTATAGACTTCATATTTCCGTCCCTCGCATCGCTGGCTTATGGCCGAGTGGTCTGGTCTGACCGAGCGGTTTGGAGCACTAAATATTGTTTTGCAGTTCGCAAGTTGGAATCGCCGATAACGCATGTTTTTTTTTTTTTTACGTTGATTTTTTTTAGGGGGGGGGGGGATGCTTTTTATACGTAATTCACGATTTTTACGCTGTAACGTTCGTTGTTCCATGAGCGAGTTCGCAGAACGCGTACAGAGTGACACACACGCGCCGGCGAGTTCTCAGTGGCGTGGTGTTGTCATAAGCACCAATGGATTGCGGGTACAGTCCCGAATCAGGCGACCTTCGGCCTGGTGCGAACACGCCTCTTGCGATGCAGGCACGAGCCAGGCAAGCTCCAAAGGCGGGGGAAAGCGCATCGCATTTGATGAGCGTCTACGGTGATGCGGAGGACGTTCATCTACTGCGTATGCCTCGGGGGGTAGTGATTGTTACTAGGGGTCGGCGAATATTGAATTTAAGATTCGAAGCGAATTCGACGCGAGTAGTGATTTGGTCGAATGATTTCGAATCGAACAGTTCGAATAGCGGACATCCCAAATTACAAAAAAAGAGAGCAAATTGTCACTATTAGAAACTAACGTAGGAACAGCATTCTGTGAAACTATCACCTGTTGAGTGTTTATTCAGAAATTACGTGCACAGCTTTCTTTTCATGAAGAAATACTAGTTGCTCCACATTCTCCGGGCGAAGCAGCTCCCGCTGGCTGCTGACATGTGCTGCAGTCGTGAGTAGCCTCTCAATCCTCGCCTGCGTGTGTGGAAGTGAGGAATTGAAAGGTATCGAGCCACCTTGGCCAGCGCTGGGTAAAACTGGCTGCCATGGTTCCTCCACCACTCCAGAGTGTTTTCAGACCGTGAGAGCACAGGGCGCCCAAGTAGTTTGTCACTTGTTTGTCGCGGCTCACGAAGTGAGCTGCCGTATTTACTACAGTTGACTCTTGCTAAACGGAACTTCAAGGGACTGGAACTTCAAGGGAACAGGAGTTCCGTTTACTGAAATAGATGTATGAAAGTGCAGATTTACGTGCGTACACACGCTTAATGCGATGTCATGGAGCTCTAAGCACTAGAAAGTGAATTTAGCTGATAGTTTTTCAGGAAGCAAGGCACCTACAAGAGGTTTAGGCACAGCATTCACAAATTTGATTTGGCAACAATGAGTCGCTGTGCACTACAAACTGCATCAATTATTTTTGTTCGAGTCCTTGCATCTTCACGGAGGATAGAGGCCTCAACTTCGCGAGTGCTTACGAGCTGCCGAATTTAGAAGACGGCCACGTGGTAATGAAGCGCGAATAGCACCACAATGGCACGAACGAGGCGCCAAAAGCTCAGCCCTGTATCCTCGACGTCTTGAATCGAAACCGAACGACTGGAACAAGAACTGCGATATTGCATTCGTCGCGCTAACACGGCTGACCACTAACGAGACGAGGCTTACTAGGCCAACGAGGCTGGAAAAACATGGAGGAAGAAAAAACAAAACAAAACAAAAACGAAACAGCCGTAACCGTGAAAAGTTGATCCTCGTGCCACTGGGTTTCATAAGAAGTTTAATTTGTGGTTCCGTTTACACGGCGGGGCGGAAATTTCAGTTCCGATTACCGAGTTTCTTTTTTTTTTTTTTACGTTATATGAACACAAAACCAACCAACTTACAGGCTACTGTTCCGTTTAAGCGATTTCCGTTTATCGAGATTCTACTGTAGATTCTAATTTACTAAATTCTAAGCAGACACTGAAAAAAAATGTAAATACAGAAGCGGTGGGTCAACTGCCGTTAGAATATTTATATTCAAACCCAATAAGTAATCGCCAAAATAGAAAAGTGACACGCAGTTGGCGCTAGAGTTTTTAGCGCCACGTAGTAGCTCCGCCAAAAAAGAGTATTGTAGCCTCTAATATCAGCGGCCGTAGCCAACCATAGCGCAAGTTACGGGTCATCACTTTGAACAGGCTTCCGCTAATTCCGTATCGAATCATCAGTAGATGTGCACCAGCTTGGTGCTGATGTATGTCGACAGCTGCGCCATTTCAGTGCCGCCTTCGAACGGTAAGTGCGACGTCGGTCGAGAGCACATTGAACCTCTGGTCAAAGCAAAAACTTGTCACTAATGATGGAATGTCCGCGTTGGCGGGGTCTTGCGACAAGCGATGGGATGACGTCTCGGAAAGCTTGACCGAAAATCGGATTTTCGGCTGGCTATTCTGGAGTGCCGAATAATTCAAAAACTGTGGTTTACTATTTCCTCTGTCATAGGAATCGGTAAAACACGAAAGTGAAACGTGCAGCGAAATCTGCAGCTGAGCATGGTTTGCGTGTCGGCGGCTGTCTTACGGGTGTGTTTGGGGAGCGACGTCGTGCTGGCGGGTCGCTTTAACAAAGGTCTACTGGCGTCATTTCCGTGACGGATATGAAGTAAGTGAAATCTTGGTGTATCGCAGCATAAAACACTTTCGTGTTAAAATATAAAACCTGAAAACGAACAACACTCTTTAGTACTAATGGTTGCTTCCCCGCAAGAAGACCCTGTTTGCAGGGGTGCACCCTTTACAGGCCGCTTGCTTTTTTGTACTTGCGTCACTTTCGTGACGGATATGACGCCAGTGAAATCTTCGTGTATCCGGGAATAAAACACTTTTGTGTAAAATACTGAATACCGGCATTCGAATCGAAGCGAATAACAAATAGAGAGCAATTCCATCGAATAATCGACAGCACCGAATATTCGCACATTCCTAGTCACGATTCCAAGCCGGGCTGGTAGGCTGGCGCATTTTGCAGCCGACAGCACGGCAAAAGCGCGGTGTGCCGATTACTGAGATAGCGAGAATGCCCATCCAACGAAAACGTCGGAAGCCAAGCATGTTGTTCCACAGAACCGAAACCGAAACTGGTTTGAATTGTAATCTTGGACATGGTCCAATCACGTAGCAGCTTGTATGGACGTCACTGCTGTTGGTGCGGCCTCCGCAGGCCGCGCATGGTAGTTTTTCTTCCTTCGGGCTTTATAAAACAAATACTGTTTTATCGCCCGGATAAAGGATTAAAAATGTGCTTATTTGAGCCAGTCTACGCAGTGCGAGCAAGAACAGGAGCTTGACAACTTCACTTCAGTGTCCCCTTAGTGGTCTGCACTGTGCGTGACACTCACCTGTGGGCTGAGTATGGCCTCGTTGTACGGGCTTAGCGTGGCGCTTGCCGAAGAGGGCGGCCCCCTTCCGGGAGTGCCTGGACAGCCCGTTTCGCTGCCGACCGAGGGCAGCTGACGGCTGTCTGCGTCTCCCGACGCCGTTGATGAACTTAACACTGTTTCGCTGCCGACCGAGGGCAGCTGACGGCTGTCTGCCTCTCCAGACGCCGCTGATGAACTTGACACTGGTGTCCACGGCGCTCGCGCCGTGGGACTGAGCTGTTCCTCCTTGAAAGGGCTCTGCATGGTGCTGGCCGACGCCACGGCCTTCCTCTCGGGTATGGCGGTAAGCTCGGGTGAGCGTGCGTCGGCCCGAACGCTGTCGGCTGGAGGGCTGCGGGAGGAGGGCTCCAGGTGCTGCGGGAGCGTATCGGGCGACGGCGCGTTCGCCGACGAGGACGGAAGCGAGGTCTGGCTCCTCTTCGCGTTTGGCTCAGGAGCCGCCCTGGACGCCGACAGCGGCGTGCCTCTGTCGCCGTCGGCGGTGCTGTTCTTCTTGCGGGAAGCTCGGCTGCCTGAGTCGCGCCCACCGAATACTGGTATTTGAGCTACGCGTCGGCGCTTAGCTGACCGAAAAGTGTGCCGTGTATTCGTCACTTTTGCATGCGGTGATTACCGCCGTTCACCGATTGAGCTTTGTACTTACAGCGGCGTACTCGGCGTCAAGATCTTTGGTCGTCCGGACCCACATCGCTATCCATACTCTATTGGGTCGCATATTTCTATGGATAGTCTCTCGTGGGGTAGGTAAACGGTGAAATTTGGCCGGTCTGGTGGCCGGGCACTCGAATCGGCCAAATTTTTTTTGGTAATTACTGGTGGTTCGCTGGTTTGTTTTCTCACTAGAGGGTCACTGACTCACTGGCAATTGGTGGGTCAGCGGTGGTCTTGGAAAAACCATTATCCGTGGTCCTAATTATTACGTGGCTCTCCCGTTTCTCACCCACAAATTACTCGTGGCCTACCAGTGACCCTCTTTGACCTGTGACCCATAAATAACTAGTGACCCACCGGAGACCCACTACTGAGCCACCCGTGGGTCAAAGGTGAGTCACCTGTGTGTGACGTTGCTGGTGAGCCGTGACCCGCAAATTACTGCCCAGCGGTCACTCCGTACAGAAATGCGAGCGTCGGCCACTGAGCCTGCTTATCGAGTTCGCTTTGGCGTCGTGTTATGCTCCAGTGGAGCAGCAAGTTGAAATTTCATCGGAATTATTGGTTTGTGTGCGACATACGAAACCGACCACGCCAACTGAGTAATACAGGCTGCAGAAATTCCATCCTATTCCGACGTCATTTTCAGCGGAGCTAGCATAAACGCGATGTGGCCATCTTTTTTTTTTTTTTTTTTCTTCTTCGAACAGGAATCTGTGTAGTGTAGTCTTTGCTGCCCATCTTTTCGTTTCTTTCACTGTCCCACTCGCTGAATGCCCCTGAGAGTTTTAGCATAGCGGCTAGCGGAGGCTCACCCTACGGTGGCGGGTTACCGGGACCCGACCGCGCATGCGCGCGCGGGGAGGGCGAGGAGGTTGCCCCTCAGTGGAGAGAAGGCGCGGGCATGGCGAAGGCTGGCCGCGCGGAACTAATCCACCCCACCGTGACGAATTTGCTCTCCCCAGTCGCGCCCCGCTACCCGCCGCCGTAGCGTTAGCGGACGGAGCACGCTATGCTAAAACTCTCTAGTACCTGCGTCGGCATGTGGGCGTCGTTTTAGGCCGACGCGAATAGAAGAACGTATAGCATGATCAAAACAGGCGAGAAACGTTCAGGGACCGCCAGGGTACGTCTAGGGCTTTGAAAAACGTCTTTTCACAAGGGTGGCCTGCCCCGCCTTTAAACGCATGTCAGCACACCCAAGGCCCTCTCCCTTTTGGCGTTATAACAATGCGCTCCCATCCAGGCCTCTTGCTGAGGGCGTGCGTAGGGTTACGCGTGCGAAGAACTCGCCTTTGTGGCGCTTGTTGGCCCTTCTGAGGTCGGTGTCGTCGGAGGCGCTGCCTGTGTTGCTCACGCTGTGGTCCGTTACCGATGCGCTTGCAGGGTCCGCGACCGGCGACTTTGTCCTGGAAACCGGCCCGTGGCCTTTGCTTTTCCGCTTCTGCGCACGGAATGCATGCGCAGTGTCAGTGGCGATCTTCTGTTCGCGAAATAAAATATCAACGAGATGTTGAAGCTGCACCCTCGCTATGAAGGCACTCGATTAGAAGACGCGGTGGCGAAAATTCAAACAATGTTCCCGCGCTGGTAGAACGATGTCACCAAGTGGCGTCACCTGCGGCCTGCAGGGATTGGCTGATACCGTAAAGAGAAGACGATTGTGGGCTTGCTATTGGTGTTGATTGTGAACAAAGTTCGGAATATGTGCTACTTTGTGAGGAAATAGGGAAGCAACAAAACTTGCTTGAAGCTACCGATGTGGCGCCTGATGAGCATATTGATTAATATAATATTATGAGCAATATTAAAATATTACTTTTGGTCATCTTTCTTCCTACACAAATGGAACCGATTAGTCGATCGACTAACAGATTAAAGCCAGCCGATTAATCGGGTGAAAGTTTTTAACCGCCGCTCCCTAGTTACAACTAATTTCCGTATTTCGACGATGCTGGGCAAGACCTGCAACGTACCCGCCGCGGTGGCTCAGTGGCTAAGGCGTTGCGCTGCTGAGCACGAGGACGCGGGTTCAACTGCCAGCCGCGGCGGGCGCTTTTCTGATGGAGGCGAAAAGCAAAAGCGCCCGTGTGTTTGAGATTTCAGCGCACGTTAAAGATCCTCAGGTGGTCAAAATTAATCCGGAGCCCCCCACTACGGCGCGCCTCATCGTCTGCGTTGCGTTGGCGCGTTAAACCCTACAATCAATCAGTCAATAGGCGTGCATCGTTGCTGCCACGGCAGTCTAAATTCAGCCCGAATTGAGGGGGCTCTGCACGGCGTTCCACTCTGCGTGCACTATTGGCCCATCACGTGCCACGGCTGATGACGCATGCGCGGTTAGTTCATCTGGGCGTTGAGCCCGCGAGGACGTGCCCCTGTCCTGCTGCTGCCTTGGAAGCCAAAGTGTTATTTGAGCCTCGTAACCTGAGCTGCGCCCTGTCGGGACGTTCCGGGTTGGCGTATACGACGCATGGGGCAACCCTTCACCTGTCGTTTCCGTGTAGTCATCCCGGCCTGTTTTGGAACGCGCTGCTTCGTGCGTGGACTGTGGGGACGTCGCGTATACACTGCGCCACATCGGTGGGGGGGCCCGACTTATTCGACGCCCCCTGAAGCATTGCGACTGGGTTGCACCAAAGCTTATCTCACTGATCTAACTCGTCTTAGCGCGTGGCTGCGTACACACGTCGCCTGAAGAAGCATTCTGTGCGAGAGCTAGAAAAAACGTTCGTGTGCCAGGTGAGCGTACCTTCCTCACAGTCGAAGACTCTTCGTCGGGCCTTCCACGCGGGTTCCTCTCGCTCGCTTCTTCCATTTCTCCTGTCGAGGTCGTTGCTCTCGAAGTCGGGTCGGTTTGCAAGGTCCAGGGGCAGCCGATCAATGTGTCGCGTGCTTCGCCCGCGCGCCGACGAGGCTCGAGGTGTTCGCGACCTTCGTCTTCTTCGATGGCGAGGCGCGTACACCTTCATTGGGGATTTGCCGGGGCTCGAGGTGTCAACATAGCCAGTGACGGGATTGGCTAAGAGCGCTTGGATGGGACACGACGAGTGAACAGACGAGGTTGTCTGTTCGTCTTGAGCGTGGTCGTGCCCTGCTATTGCGTTTTGAGGTCGTGTACGAAGCGCCCCGCTTCCGCACTGACCGGTGAGATTGTTTCACCATAGCTTGGTCGAAGGAGTGGGAACTATTGTTGTTGTTTTTTCGGATAGAAAGCAAATGACTCAGCTATTCAGCGATACGATGTATATTTTTGCATTCAGGAGGGGGGGGGGGCGGGGGGGGGGGCGTTGCTGGAGACACAGCGGCTAATGTAAACAAACCCTCGTCATAACGGAATCAACTTGTTCATGGTCCCCGTTGCAGTGCAACGAGAAAAAAATGTTACCGCTTTTAACGAAATATCGCTTATAACGAAGCAAGTGTCCTATTCCTAGGGCTTCGTTCTTAACAATGTTCTACCGTAACCATTAATGACTGGGTCTGGCCGGAAACTTTCGATCGAAAAGCTGCAGGTAGAGCATCAGAAGATACGCTGAAAGCAGGTATTTTCGCGAAAATTTCGTCGGGGCACAAGAGTTTTCGACGCTCAATTAAGAAATCGCACCGAATGCGAGCGAGCAACCATCCTGGGGTGCGCTCTTCGTAGTATGTCTCAGCGGTATCCAGTTGCGGTGCAGCGACGTATTGACGTGCGTACTGACAGATTTTCTGGCTAGTTAGGCGTCATTGCAGGCCTCTTACGTTGATTGATCACTTCATTCTTCGCGAGGGCGCCTGTGAGGTCTGGCGGACACGCGCCGCCGACAGCTGTTAAGAACGTGGCGTACAAGCGGCACGTGCCTGAGACGGATGGGCTTGGCTTGGAAGAGTGAGTGCTGGGTGTTCGTAGTAGAAACCTTTCTTCGTGCACCTGGCAACAAAGGAAGTGGGGAGTGCGGGAAGGCCGTGCGAGCTTGTATTTTATGGCGACATCCTGAGGTGTCTCATCAAACGCTAAAATGTGTCAACACGGATGGGCCAAATTGGCCGCCGCTGTGAACAGACAAGAAGTTGGGTTCGTGTGGGATTCGAACCCGGGCCTCCAGAGGAGTAGCCAAGTGAGCCAGCAGCGGCGCTAACGCGGCACCCTGGAAGAATGGAATCAGAATAAACGTGATGCGTGCGCCGTGACCGGTGCACGTGGCGGTACGTGCGTAGAACGGGTGCACGCGGAGGAGAGCCCTCTTTCTTTTTTCCCTTTCTCTCTTAAATCTACGTACCAAATTCTCTCTTCGGCTGTGCTGTCTTGCCTTATCTGGTTCTTTTTACTGAAAAAAAAATCTTGGCCAATCCCCCTGAGTGGGCGTGCGCCAGTTTATGGGCCAGCACCACCACCAGGCTGGGGGGAAGCTGCTGCGGGAAGTGCAGCCAGTCTGCTTGTCCGTCGGCGCGTTAAACCCTACAATCAATCAATCAATCAATCAATCAATTCGCCCTGCTTCACTGACTTCAATGGACACTGAAGTGATATGTAAACATTGCGGGATTACTTGCGCAAATTGTAGTCCGGAGTCCCCAGACCATGTTTCGACCACCCTGGGCGCGTTTACGCGATTTTATTTAGTAGAAAAATTAATTCGAAAATGCTGTCCTCCTCTCTTTACGCTCGCCCATTTTCTGCGGCGTTTTCGTGTGACGTCGAGAGGAGCCGAGCTCGCAATTGGCTGCGCTGCACGGCTCCCCTGCCTTCAGACAGTCAGTCGGCCCAGCGTTTCGTCCGCCGGCCGCCGACGGGTCGTCGCAATTCGTTCGCTCAGTTGAAACGAAGCCAGGACACGTTTGTGAATGGTAGAATCTGCCTTTCTTTACTTGGTTAGTTTGTACACTGTATCTAGCTCCAAGTCAAGGTCGCTTCACACAAGCGCTGCACAAGCGCACATGCGACGCTTCGCTGACTGGTACGCCAGTAGGAAAATATAAGGCCTCTTGAAGGCGGGAGAAGAGTCAGCGAAGTCAATATAGGTACTAAGGAAATAAAATCAACTGATATTTTTACCGTACAGCGTGAAAATAGGGTGCGGGAAGCACTTTCTTGCGCTGGGCGAACAAGCGCAGCGGTCAGCAGCACGACGACGCATCTGAGAACGCTTTTCCGTCTACGAAATGCAATTGTGGAAACACGGGGGACGCTACTGCACGAGCGCAATACAACAAATAGTCACCTAAGCTGCTTGAAATGCCAAAAATAAATAAAAGTGTAAACTGGTTGTACAATATATACCCTATATTACCAAGGCCAGCGGAGCCCGCTCCGTGGCCGAGTGGTTTAGGGCGTTAGATATGCCTCCGCAAGTATTTTGCAAGTCAGGAGTTCGAATCCCCGCGGGTACGTGCTTTTTTTTTCTTTAACTTTTTCGTTTTCCGCCGATGTTTTCTATATTGAGTTCACCTTTTTTTGGGCCGCAACGCGAGGCTGAGCTTCGCAGAACTGCTCAAAGCCGCAAGATCGATTCCCGTTCGCGCCAATTCATTTTTGCCGTGTTCCACTGCTCACGCTATATACCGGAACCTTTTGTTACTGTCGAACTTGGAACGCTGCCACGAGAGGGCGCCGCGAGCGCTTCTTGTTTTTTCACGGCGCATTTTTATTTGCTATCGCAAAGATGAAGCACCCGTGTATTTTTAATATCACTTCTTGCCTCAAATAGGCTTAGTGCTTTCTTTTCGCTCAACAATGTTGACAAGGATAAACATAGCCACCGGATTCAGTGGTCCAGAAAAGGTTTTAACTCGCCGCATGTGTGCTTGGCGCTTGCTCTCTCTCCTCCCCGCTATAGGCTATGCCCTCTCGACATCGCTGCGACCGCGTTACCACGTTTCGTCCCATTAAAGCCTCGACCAATAACAGCTTCGCTGTTAAAAAAAGAGACGCGGACACGATGCAACAGCAAATGACTTGGTAATCGCTATAGGCTCTCGACCTCAAAGTACGTAAGCAGACTTACGTTTCCGAGGAATTTTTTTTCTTTACTTTAATTGAAGGGTAACTGGGAAGTATTTCTGGAGTTTTCGTTTGTGGCTACATCTGTGCACAATTAATGCGCTTTTCGCGTCGCTATGTCAACTACTGCGATGACTTCATACAGGTCTGCCCATCTCAGCCTTCAGATCTTAAAGTATTTTGTTATATGTGGGGGGTCGAGATTAACGTTGTGCTTGTTGGGGAACGATTTACTTATCGAATAAACGCGGCCGCAATCTGTTAAAATGCTGCCTAGCTTGCACACCTGAAAGCAGGTAGTCACGCTCTGCATCATCAAATTGGCGAGGGGAGGAGAGGGGAAGAGAAGAGGCATTTTCGGACGCACTCTTCTCTGGAAGAAATGCATATACGTGTTCAAGAAAAGAAAAACCCCGAGGTATTAGCTACGCACAGAAGACGTTATTTTGATTTTGGATATTTTGTTTTAATTTTAGCTCTAAGCCTGTTAAAACGCAACCGGCTTCTTATAGCAGTTCCGACGAATGCAGCACCCGGAAATCTTCTCAGATAAGTGCAAACACTGCGGCCACCGCGCAGACCTCACAAACATTATGTGGGAATACCAGAAGATACCACGGAACATGACCCCCCCCCCTCCCTACCCCCCACAGACTTCAAACATCTAGACCACTGGGAATTGCTGCTGCGCAGCTCCGTTCCCCTAACGCAGCTACGCCTTGTCCAGATGGCCGAAGAAGCCGCCACGAACAAAGATCTCATGGCTGAGTAACGCGGCAGAGAGAGCCCAAGCTCCTTCTGGGCAAATAAGGTTCTTTCTCTCTCTCTCTCTCTCTCTCTCTCTCTGTCGCTGTCGCTCTGGCGGAAATCATTTAAAAGCTAGAGGGGAAGCGATTCTCTTCCGCGAATAATTTACTCCGCGCCCGTGTTATGTGTTAAAGGGGTATTCACACGACGAAGCGTTTCAGCGGAGAAATCCGAGGGAGGTCGTGACGTCACCGCAGGCGGACCTCCGCTCGGCTAGCTCCTTCGCTCACACGGAGGATGCGACTTTCGGACGGACATCACTGTTTGCAGCCGCCTATCTCGAAAGCATAGCTGCTGTAGCACCGCCGATTCCGCGACGGCGGCAATTTCTGTTAAGCGCATACGCCCTGATCTTGTCAACCGACCAAAAATTGGTCGTCGACGCGATGCAGGTGCTGCCGCGCGGAGAGAACGGCGCGCGACGTAGTAGCAGCCGACCGGCCAACCTACAGGCCCGCATACTGATGTTAGGCTTAACACTGCGGCGAATATTCGATCGCCGCTCTGGCAAGCGGCTCAGGTGACGATTTTTAAAGCAACTTTCCATCACATCATTACCCCATTTCTCGTATACGCAGCTTTGTTTGCGCCTTGGGGAGCAATAACAAGCTGTCGCTCGAGCTACCGGCGCCGGCCTGCGCCACTTCGCAGCCGCGGCCGCCGTTCGCCAAGCGCCCGTGCTGGTGATATACGCGGCTCCCTCAGTGCGCCTGTCATGTGCGCCACGCATTTTCGCGTCCAATGTATTAAGAAGCGATAAAAATAAAGTGCCTGCAACCGCTCTAGAACTTCAGTCGCGGCCAGCTGCCCGACGAGCAGACGAAATCCCGCCGCCTCCGCCGCGGAGCGTCGGAGGGTTTGTAGCTCGCGAGCAGAAGCTCCGATCTCCCATCGGAGGCGGTGCGCCGGAGAGAAACCGTGGCGTAGGAGTCACGTGGTGCGCACTCCTCGGAGCGAAACGGCGGATTTCTCTCTCGTGTGAATATGCTCGTGCAGCTCGGGGTGGACGCTGTCTCCCGCACCGCCTGAGGCATCCAGCCCCCTACTCGACGGAGAAACCCTCACGACGGAGAAACCCTCTCACGGAGGCGGACGGATATGTGACGTCAACAGCACGTGACCGGATTATCCGGCCTGGCGGCGCATCCACACGCGCGGAGCTACGCGGAGTGACTAGCAGACGACAGCGCCGAGGAACAGGTTCCATTCCCCGCCGAGGGCCACCGCCGTCGAGCGAAAACATGCGGAGGCATTTTCTTTCGCGGAGCCACCGCGGGCTATCCCCACCGAGGGGCGGAGCCTAAAACCGGTCACGTGAGCGGGTCTCGCGGGCCAAAAAGAGAGGGTTTCTCCGTCGTGTGAATCCCGTCGACGTTTGAGCGAGCACAAGACGGGAGTGCAGTCGTGCGCTGGGTAATTTCGACGATGTGCGGTATATACGAGGTCGCGGCGATCTTGCGTCGGGAATTCTTCTTGGAAGGTGATTGTTTCGACCACTGGTCTGTGTCACCCCTGCCGTCGGACTGTATAATGCTGTCGGACTAGTGTGTGTGTGTGTGTGCGTGCGCGGGGAAGCAATATAAATTATCTTCAGTTGAGTTCCAAAAAACGTCTGCGTGCTCCGTTCTTCACCTCGAACCCGCGTATTTTTTATCCGCTTCTTCCTATAGAGTCCTCAAAGTCTTCTCCGGACTAGGATATGGTTGATTCTAAGAGGGGAGGGAAAAGGAGGAGAGAGGGTGGCAGATCGCCCCGCCCTCCGACGGCCTCCGAAGTTAACACTGCCGGCGCTACAGCGTGTTACATCCCTCTGTACCCCCCTCCCCTCCGGGCAGGGCTGTGAGAAGTCACAGCCACGTCTGTACGGAAGCGAACTTGACGTGCCTGTGAGGACTGCTGTACCGTGTGAAGTTCTCTTTACGTGCATTTTGTTAACATTGCCCGTGTATGTAATAGGGAAAAAAAAACATCGTTCGGTGGTGGCAGACCGCTCTTTCAGAAAGCAGTAGGCCCACTATGCTACCCTTGCCCGAGGAATAAGTGCTCATAACAGCACATTGAGGCCACACCCCTGAAGCCCTGCTAATCGCCTTACACAAGCAACAGCCTGCCTTCCCCCCTTCATCGTGACCGTAATTCCCGCTGCACGCCTCTGAGATGCCCTCGACCTTTGCCAACCGGCAGTCCCATCTGAGTTCCGGGAACTTGCCGGCTTTTTCCCGTTGTACGTAGCACTCGGTTTCGCGTAAGAGCTCAGGGTAAGAGCGACTCGCGAGCCCTTGCAAGCATGCAGCACACTGTTACGTGCCACCGCTGCGGCTGAACTTTACAGGTACGCGCTAACCTAGCTTCGGAGGGAAAATCTCAGTTTTTCTTTTATTTTTTAACCAGATGTCCAAGCTCCGAGAATATCTAATGAACGAGTCATGTTTTTCGACCGCACCTTGAATCCTAAGGCATGCTGCAGACAGATAAATTGTTCCGTATGTATACAGCCTATTTTGTGTTTCGGCTGTCTTTGTCATTAGAAAAGCAACACGTGCTTCTCTCGCTTCAAGGTGACTTGCAGTTGCCTTCCGTAGTTTATACTTGCCTTCGCCTCCCCCCCCCCCCCCCCCACCCCACCCCCTGTTATTTTTCTATTTTCATGGTTAATCTCTCATGTTTTTTTTTAAATTCTGCGTGTGAGTAGTGCTCTTTCGCCTGCAAATGATGAGTCCCGTAAGGCGGTCCTACAGACTTTTTACCTCCCCTAACCACTTTTAAAACCCTCTTCTGTCCTTTTCTCTCACCCCCTGTATTGTCCTTATTAGCACTGCGTTGTCGTCAGGTGTAACCTCCCTGCGACTGCGTGCACCGGAATCCTTTCGAATGAATTAACAACAACGGAACACAAACGCTTGAAGGGCAAGGGCACGTTCGTCGCACCGGTTGTTCGGCGAACGGGGCCTTGCGCCAAGAAGCCGTGCGAGCTACGCTGACCCTCGCGCGTACGACTTCGGCCGGCGTGCGTGGTGGGGCAACGCCACGTTTGCATCGTCGAAGGTCGTCGCATCGTCGCATGGCGTGGGGGAGGGAAGACCCGCCGGTGCATCGCGCTGCCCTTCGACGACGCGGGGCCGGGCGGCGGCGGCGGCGACGCGCTTTTTGTCTTGTGCGGCTTCTTCCCGATGTGTCCTGAATTTGCACACGCGGAAAGGCGGTCCCGGTCGGTCTTCATTCCGCTTGCCTCGCATTGGGCCTATTCGCGGTTCTGGAGAAGTTTTGGCCGCTAATTAGAGCTTCCGCAAACCGCTGTGGGGTCTCAGTGAACCGAGACTCGAAAGGAGGAGATGGGAGGTTAAAAATGGACGGCGCTGCATTGGCGTATGTGCATAATTCTGCATACATCACCTTACATACATACATACATTCAGAACACACACATCGCCTAATTATGTCCACTGCAGGATGGAAGCATCTCCCACTGATCTCCGGCTTCTCCTATCCTGAGCGATCCATTTTTTTTTTTTGCCATCAAATTTTCTTATCCCATCCCTCCTTACATCTGTTCCCCGTCTTTCGGTAGCCAGTTCCTTACCCTAGTTGTCCGCTTCTTTTCTCGATTAGGTGCCAAACACCACGCTCTTATGAATCCGCCTTTTGTGGGAGTCCAGGAGAAATCGTTTGCCTGAGAGGCTCGCGCTGTCTCTTTCACTTAGTAAAGATGTTGGGGATGCCGTCACGTGTGGAACGAACGTACGCGTGGACAAGTCCTGGCACGCGGCGCGGTGGCTAAGGCGGGTGGCAGCTGAGCCCGAGGACGCGGGTTCGGTCCCAGACAACGAAAGCACCCGTGTGTGCGAGACGCATGTTAGTCTTCCAGGTGCGCGTGGTCCAAATCAATCCGTAGCACTCTACTGCACGTCGCGCCTCGTGGCCCAAGTGTAGTTTCGAAGCGTAGCGGACCAAATTTCTTCACTAATGCACCCGCGTCCGCTATTTCTTAGGCGTCCGCTTTTCGTTGGGCCCTGCTACGCGGCCGTAATATTTTTCCCGTCATATAGCGTGCGCAGCAGGACGATGTTTTCATCCGGCGCGCCGAGCCAGACATAGGTGCGTTTAATGCGTATGTTTACCAACGCCGTTGCACCGCGGCGAGACGACCTTCGTTGCCGGTGTATACGGCCCAAAAATAGCTCCGTCCAATACGACCGTAAAAACATGCGTGTATGCGCCGCGCCTTGCGCAACCGGTCGTTGTCTTCTACCAGTGTTCATTTCGATCAACGAGTCTTCGAATAATACGCAAATGCGAGTACGTAGCACCACCCTCATCTCGTCAAGCTTTACCAGAACGCGGTTATTTTGTTTCCAGATATGTGCAGGTACCTTGGCCTTAGAACGAGAATTTATTGTCAATATAGGCGAGTTTTCCCGCAATACATATGTCCGCGTCAGCTTTGGCAGAAGCGTCGATGCGCTGTGTTAGTTTTGGAGTAAATTGATTGTTGGGTTTAACGCACCGGAGCTACACGTGGGCTATGAGGCGCGCCGTAGTGGAGGGCTCCCGATTAATTTTGACCACGTGCGGGGAATCTTTAAACGTGAATCTAAATTCCGACGCGCGGGTGTTTCCGCTTTTCGCCTACACCAGAAGAGCAGCCACCGCGGCTGTGATCGAACCCGCGTCGATCGAACCGCACGCAATGGGATGAAAGGCTACGTACGCCTGCAGTGGATTGGTTGGTTGGTTGGTGGTGTTCGGCCAGGCGGTGTTAGCCTGGCAAGATATGTCGGCAGTTGCTCCGCCCGGGCGGAACCTAATACAGTAATAATATTGCTCCTTCGCGAGGATTCTGCGAGTTCCGTGTTCCGAATAAAGCTTGGTGATAAGGAGGTGCGACACCTTCCTGGACTGGACTGGAAGGGACTTTATTTCCACACCCGGTCCAGAGGGGAGGATGGGTCTACCAACGTTCGCATCGTTGGGAACAGGGTTGTCTGCTGCGTTATGTTGGACATCTTTCTACCACTTCACGTGACGAGCGCAGATGCGATCGCATGTGGCGAAATTCTACTAAAAAAATTGGCCGCGTATCTACTCCTTTCGTTGCAAATGTCGTCAAAAGACGGTAGTCTTTGTAGACATTTGCCAAGGAAATGCCCCCCTTTGCTTTCCCGCTCACCTCTCATGGTGTTCCTGTACCGTCGCGCTCATCCCAAGGTAAACACACTATAAAGGTTTGCGCAAGGCGATTTGAATTCACCGCGTTCCACTGCTACAGACCGGGTTCCTCGATGCCAGCGCTGCAGTACGGCGGAGACGCGCGTGAGTGGAGGCGGCCGACTACAAGGTTTATAGAACCGCGTGGCCGTGCTCCACGTGCGTTCCAAGCAGAACGTGGAACCTAGCTAGTGGAACCTTTCGTTGCTGTTGTCGCGTGATTTTTCATATGCCGCCAGGAGGCGGTGGTTTTCTGCAGTAGATGTAGAATATCATTTGCTATCGAAAAACCAAGCATCCATGAATTTTTTAATTAAGGAACACTGTAAATGTCCCTTGTGTACTAATTTCCTGTCTTATATTTGCGTAATGCCTTGTTCTTGTTCAACAAAGTTGACAAGTATGAGCATATAAACCGGGCTTAGACATTTACATTTGGCTGGGAGTATATAAGACTGTTGCGCAATGTCAATTTTACTGTGTTGGGTGCTGAATCGAGTCACAGACAGACAGACAGACCAAAATTTCTGTGTTTAAGTAGCCCAAGAAAGACTATCGTCTTTAAAATTCCCCCTTCCCTGGGTTGAGTGGCTCGCACTCTCCAAAATAATTTCTCGTCGCCGCGGCTCGTTTTTCCGTAATGATTAATAGGCACGTGAGAAAACGAACACAATTTCGAACTATCTTCCCTTGGGTTCTGCCTCTGGGGGTCCTCAAGTGAACGCAGTTGAACCGCATTGACAACAAACAAGGCAACTCAACTTCCGCAACGATCGAGGAAGGAAGCGCACGCGTGATTCATTGGGGTCGCTTCGGCAGCGATGCTGTCGGTTTCCGGCGGCGCGGTGGAGGTGTGAGGTCATCAGCCAACGCACGCGGCACAGGCCATTATCCGGCGCATCCTTCCGCCCGCGTTGTGTTCGTGGGCGCGCCAGTCGTCATACTTGCGCCTCGACCTTTTTTTTCCGCGAGCGTGGGAGCGCGATGCTCAATTACTACGGTGAACCGCAGCCTTTACGTCGGCAAACGACGTCACGTGAATTTGTGCGCAGGCCACTAAGGGGCTTCGTGCATCTTGTTACGCATCACTTTCTCTTGCAGTTACCCTAATTTCGAAGATACGATGTTTCTCTGTGTGGAGAAGATGTCTCCACATTTGATGGGTCATACAGACAATGGATGGGAGCCTGGACACGTCGCCCAGATTGTCGAATCTAGCTTGAATGGTGTGTTGGAGGCAAGAAGCATAGGTGGAGGGTGTTCTTCAGTTGGGAAGACCTCCCGTAGCCGCATAACTCGAGAGCCAAGACTGACGCATTCGCTTGAAGTCGCGAGGCATTTACGTTGTCGAGCACAAAAGCCACTGGGATATCCCGTCGCGGCATGACAAATACACCCTTGATTTCTCTCTCTCTCTCTCTCTCTCTCTCTCTCTCTCTCTCTATCTCCGTCTCTTAGGATCTGAATCAAGTTCGCATACCTCATGCTTACGCACGAGTTCATTTCGCTTATGGATAATCTAATCTCCCAAGCGCGAAATGACTCGTGCAGAACCACGGTGTCCGTGACCATTCTGCTTTAGAAAGAGCGTGCGTATCTTCATCTATGAGATTAGCATGTGTGCCTGGTGTATATTGTGTATTTCGCTTGCAAATGCTTCCTTCTCACTAACGCTTATCTTGCGTTTTTTATTGGATGTTTGCATCCCCGCCCCACATCGTTGTCTTTTACCGTCACGTTCCGTTTTAGTGGTTTCTTTTATAAAACTCTCTGCGAGTGTTCTATCTTGCCCTCTCTCTCTTTCACACAAAGGCCCTTCCGGCACCGCAGATAAGACATGGCCGGAAAAGCGGTAGAGTAGAGGGGAATAGCACGCACTGTAGATTTGGTAGTTCGGTTGAAATGACCTAGCAGCGCGAACTGCAGGCTTGGAACTGTACACTTGCTAGGTTCAGATAGCGCGTGAGGGTTCTTCCCTTTTTAAATCTGCCACCGCAATCAAGGCGACTATTGGTGTGCGTTAAAATGCTGGTCGTATCGCCGCTTGTCACAATCGACGCCCCTTGCGCTACGCGCTGCGTGGCACGGCCTTCCATGAGATTTATCTCAGCAGACAACGAGCTCGGCGCGTCTCTCGTGAGCGTGCCGACGTGGTTCCGTAGCTCCGTCGTGCCCTGCGGTTTACGCTTTAAGCGTGAACCGCATGGAGCGTTTTCTGCCCGCGAAAACGCGCCGCGCACGCCACAGGCGCGCGGAACGGCCGGCGGCTGCAACATGGCGGCGGCTTCGGCCGCATAGAGATAATAAGTGGTGTTGGGAGCTCGAGCGACCGCTTCTAAGCGCTCTCTAAAATTCCGCTCAAGACACGCACGAAGTTGCTTCTGCGTTAAAGGAGCTTATAATGTGGGCGAAAACTGTGCTATAAAACATCATCCGCGCCGCTAGTGAAAGCGCCCATGCAATATCTGCCGGAGTGCTAAGCCTAAACATCTCTGGCGGACTATCCGGCTGTCTCGAGCGCTTCGGAACTGCCGGCATGAGGCGCGCTCCTCCACATTGGCGCAAGTCGTCAGGCTCCTCCCACTGCCGTGCGCGACGCGCTTCATTTTCTGAGTGAGGCCATCGCTGCCGCGCGCGCGGAATCGTCGACGCGGGCGTCAAAAAATAGTACGCGCAACGCCGACGCGCACGAATAGCGTGCAAAAACGCGCCATGCGGTTCACGCTTAAAAGGGCGAAACACGCGATCGGAAAAGAACGCGTCTGCGTACACGTCTCCCGCTCCGAAAACCGGTTTGGATGTCGGAGGACCCGCGGATCCCCGCGCGCGTTGAATCTGCTAGATATTTGCCGTGCCGCGTCGGTTTCTCCGGTTTCCGACGCGGGGGCAGACGCCCATGTGTCTGCCCCATTACCGCATACGCCTGCGTAGCGTGTGCATCTGCTTCGTACAGTCCAGTCTTTCAAAGTATGGTCCTTCCATTTTTTGACTCGCGTATTATATTTCGAACGCGAGCTTTATCATGTTTTTTTTATTTTTTCGTGGAGAACAATGCGGCCATTGTGCGCACATTGATGGCCGCGTACATTGTGGCCGAATCCGAGGTGGCATAAATTAGCCTGCAAGCATCCCGTACTACGTCGGTCACCAACTTTTCGCCAAAAGAATATACCGTGTGTGTAGCACGACCTTATTTCTGCGCTTTTGTTTAACTCTACCGGTATGTGTGCAATGCAGCTGGCAGAGTGACATGCATAAAGAAATGGTTCAAGGTGCAAAATGGGCTGGACAAGGATAGCAGAAATGCTGGAGCCAGCTGGCAGTGTTTTGTACACTGTCAGCTTCCATTGTCCTTGTCAGTTTTTTTTAAATTTTGTATAAACATCGGCCTTGGCCATATCAACCGTTTCCTGCGAAATGTAGTGCGGCAAGCTAGCGGGAACACGTTTGCACACGCACTAGCTCGCTCATTCTGTTTCCCCCTCTATTTTTAAAGGCTTCAGGGAACACAAATCTTGGTAATTTATCTGAATTTTCGAGCATTTATTCTAGGTGGGGCACACCGTGGTCTTACCATAGTTATGTACGCCCAAAAATGACTCCGTACAAACGCCTTTTTGAGCGAAATTTCTGACCTTTTCTCGTCCAAGTGACTGTTGTAGCACTGTGAAGTTGTGCCTCATCAACTTGAGCTCGGTTATTTCGAAAGGTCTTTCCAAGCCAGTCACCCACATTCTCTGTGTGTATTGTAGATGACATCGTTCGCTCATCTCGAAACGCTCTTGCAGTGGGGTCCTGTTAACATGCAACAGAAATAGTTATCTGTGCTTCCAAAAACAGCACATGTTGCGAAGTGTGTGCCTTTGGAAGGCCTCGAAAGATCATCATTTGTAGTTGCGTTTCAGTCATGAAACAAAGTATCTATCAACCTCGTTGTTGAATGTGCTACAGTTTCATCGAGCAATGCGGGAATCGAAGGGATTGATAATTCACTTGCATTAAAATTCTGTTTAACAGTGCGGTGTCTTTCTTTTCTTATTACTCTGCCTTAGTTCACTTGTTGTACAGTTTGTTATCTCTAAAGCTTTTTCTGAACTTTAGGACTTGGATTAAGCTGACAGGATTTATGGGTGTTACCTTAAAGTTGAGACTTTTGTAAATTTTGCAGCATTTGTTTGGCAGTGAGAAGAGCTTTCCTTGCTTTGAAATGGACAAAAAAAAAGCCAACCAAATGTTTTCCATCCTTATTTCTTTCCCCCCTTTGTTTCATGACATCGCAAATCCAGAGTCAGTAGGCAGCTCAAATTCAGCCAGCAGCCGTAAGAAGCAGTTGACCAAACAGTGCCAGATGTATTTTCTCACACAATTGTAAACATTTATACTGGTTTTCTGTGCTGTAGGTTTCCAAGAAGCTTTGAAAATTTGGTGCATCGCTCATGACCTCACAAAAATAGTCCATAGCCATGGTGACCAGTGTTTTCTTGTTTCAAAAAAGGAGCTGTCACTGAGTGTGGTATATTTGCGAACACTGCCTTTGAAGTGTTTTCGTTTCAGCCATAGTCACGTGTCTGTAGTCACCCTGTCAACCAATGTGTTAACTTATTCTGCTCTTGTTTTGCCGTTGCAGGTAGCCATAAAGATTATAGACAAAACGCACCTAGACGAAGAGAACTTAAAGAAGATCTTCAGAGAGGTCCAGATCATGAAACTTCTACATCATCCCCATATCATTAGGCTATACCAGGTAAGCTTGGGACATTACTTCACCGTCACGTGCTCGCTCAACATTGTTTAGCTGACTGCATTGCTCATTTTTGGGCAGTCGCAGCTGAATCAGAGGGAGTGAAAAGAGAATGCGAATTCCTACAAATCGCAGCTCTACATTAGACTCCTGTATGCCTTTTCATTATCTAGTAAAGCATATATGTCTTAACAAGTCATACAAGCTTGTTTCTTATGTAGTTATTGTTTCTGGCCACATTGTGCAGTATAGCACTAATGGAAGTATGTGAGAATTAGTGAAATGCAAGTAGTGGATTATAAAGAATGTCTTTAACTTAAAGGCGCCATGATGATAAAATATGTTCGTTTTATTCAAAAGATTTGGTGTTTTATAGTGCCTTTAGCACTTCTGTGGCAGCAAACGATGCTGTATTCACTGAGGAAAGAAACAGTTAAAAAATAAAAATAAAAAATACATACATAAAAATTTAATTCCGATGTAGCATCATGTGTTTCGTGATGTCAGCAATGACGTACCCAGGGCAGGTACATAAAACGAATTTTAGTATGGTGACTAAAGCTGCAGCGAACAGCGAAATGTCTTTTGTTGCCTTGTTTTACCACCAACCCTCCAGATTGATGCAGTGATACTGTTCAAGAACCGCTGTCCGCACTCACTTTGTTTTTGACAGGGCTTATACCTGGCCTATTTTTGGTACGGCTGATAGTAATCGTTTCATGAAACATTGGGTATGCTTGACAAGCAGGGCCACGTAAGACAATGTCCCTTACCCCAGTTGGCGAATGTCGTGTGAGACAGGCCCAATGTGCCGGATGGATGTGCAGCTATAATGGCCGGCACAGTCCACGCTGTATGCACTGGTGCTTCTATGTTTACATGTTTGTTCCTGACTTCTATTGTTTACCCCACCATTCTCACTGCTACAAAATGGATGCCCACTAATTTTAGGTGTAGATAGCTCATTCTGCAAGCTTATATAATCCCTGTTTAATTTGCGTTGGATTTTGTTAGCCTCGGCCAATCGCAACGAGCTGCCCATAATACGTCATAGGTTCAGTGCGCAAAAGTAGCGAGGGTGTCGCATGCCTATTCCCTGTTTTCCTCATTATACAGCTTATATGAATGAAGTTCGTGTTAAAAGGGTTGTCATTGTTACTCGAAAGCATGTAGTATCTGTAAGCCATGTACCAATACAAATGTAAATTGTTAGAAAATTAAGAAATTTAGTTCACAAATTAGTTTTGAGTGCTGCTTTTAGTTTCTTAATATTTTTCTTTACGCTGTCAAAATTTAAACACACTGACCTTACAATGTTGAAAACTGCTATGCGACCTTTACGGAGTGCATCATTTGGAATTGTAATAAAATTTCATGATTTGAAATGAATTTTTTTACTTTAGTTAATTTGTAATTTTTTAAGCCATTGTTTTACTGTTCCCGTAATCCATTTCCAGTAATTCCAATATGTGCTCAACTGGGCCATATTTTCTTTTAAGTGACAGACTTCAAATGAGAGAGGTTCTATTGTGCTTGAAATATCTTCACAGCACACAAAGTGCAAAAGAAGTTATTACCCTAGGTCATTCTTTATGTCAGCTACATGCTACCTGTGCAAGGTTCTTGTGGAAGTCACAATAATAAAATGCTTGAGGAACACACGATGTGATGTAACATAAAATTTTCCTTACTGCTTAAAATACCCTAATAGATCAAATTAGAGAGATAGACAAACTTTACACTAAATTGACGGCTGCTGTGGTCAGTGAGATGATTTAACATTTTTAAACTCTGTGTTGCAAGTAATTGCAGTTTTGCTCCCTGTTACATTTATCTTAAAGATTTTAAAATTTAATCATTTGTTTCGAACTTATTTTCTTTTTCTTAGAGATGGCATCTTTTTAATCAGCTTGGTGGCTAGCAAAATTTCCCGCATCTTCACTTTAATTTGATCGCAGAGTTTTGGGGGACAGTGGAGCAAATTTATAAAGGTTTTATTTCTGGCCACGTTGTCTAGTGTAACTTAAGCAGTCAGAAGAAGAAAAAATCCTACGCATCGTTTGAAGCTGCCTCATTAAAATTGCAGAGCAGCCTTCTGGATATTAGTGTTCCTCAATATTGTAGATATTGATTGTGCTTGCCTGAGCACAATCTACATATAGTAGTAAGCATGCTTGCAGTGTGTTGGGTGCTTCTGTGCAGTGAGGCTGTCATTGGAGCCGCCAAGTTTAGTGAACAGTTGAGGAGAGCACGATGCAAAAGAAACAACCCCTTTCTGCTCATTTTTTCACAAAATAAGCATGAAGATTGTACGAAACATTTAAATGTGGGCTGTACACACTGGATTGAACAAGATAAAGTGACTTGAGGCATTCACTACTCTCTTCAGTGTCCCTTTGAAGCATAAAGTTTTATCCTCTTATGCATTAGTAGATAAAAAACTGTCGCTCAAGTTCTGTGGTGTCATGGAGGCCGCCGTAATGGCTGACGGGTGTTCAGTTCTTACTTGGCCTGGCTTCAAACATGAACATGGCTTCTTGTCGCTCCTGAAGACAAAAGCGACAACAGGGCAAACACTTGCTGTTTTCTTGTTCTTCTTGCATGAAGGTTATAGAAAATCTCTGAGGAATAAATTACTTAAAAGCCATTATTTCCTACCGATAAGATGTGCTTAAACAATCTTTAACAAAATGATGGTTTTTTGTAGCCACAACCAACTTTTGTGTTTGGTCAGAAGCCGCGCCAATTATCCACAATGGCACGCTCATTAAAGTGCGTCTACCCTGTACACTAGCATCCGATTTCTCATATTGGAGTGAAGTTTCATGCTTTTAAGGTACCATGAATAGAGAATACGGCTTTGTTCAGTTTGAATGATCGAGTCTTTCAAAAGTACAGCTACGAAGGATGTTTTTTAACCCCCGGAAAAACGCAAGAAATATTGATAAACATTCAGATTTCTTGCTACAGTGATTGAATACGGGCAGGAGTGACGTGGCATGGGCCAGCAGTGTGTTAACTGCACGATACGGTCAAGCAGGACTTGAGGCCGCACTAGTGATATTTCGCGGCAGTGGATTAGGTCAGCAGCTGCCTGTCGCTCGTACAAGAGTCTGTGACATCACTGAGAAGCCGCCAGAAAGTGGCCAGGGTGTTCCTACTGCTTCCTTTGTTTTCTTTTTATTTATTTTTTCCCTCCCTTACTTTTTTTGGAGTTTGCCAAAACGTTGGTGTCATTATGATCGGGACAAAGCAGTCTTCGTAGTGATCCGAACGTGTATTTTGTCCTTGTGACCTTTCTGGGCCTTGTCATAGCGTTTGCCTCGTGTGGTGGGGGTCAGCTGCAGAATGCAGTTTGTGCAAAGGAAAGTTCGACATGCGCCTCAATGCAGCCGTACAGCTACAAAGGAAAGCCGTGCAGCTTTCTCAGAAACTTCGCAGTTGAAGGAAAATTCATCCTGGTCCTGGATTCGAACTCGGGACCACCGCTTAACCGGAGCAGTCGCTCTACCAACTGAGCTAACCAGGAGGCTAGCAGTTTGTAGCGCGAGAGCGACTTGATCAACAACTCGAAGTGATGGACAGGTGTTAATCGACCAGACGAATTTTTCCTGGACCAGGGCGAATTTTTCTTCTACTGGAAAGTTTCTGAGAAAGCTGTACAGCAATGCTTTGTAGCCGTACGTCTGCATTGAGGTGGATGTCAAACTTCCTTCGCAGAAACTTACTTCACCTTGGGGATTACCTCTAAATCTGGTCAAGAATGCAGTTCGATTTGTGCAGTTGCAGTATTCCTGAGAGACAAGAGTCGTCTGCACTGTTTCAGTGCAGACATTGGACCAACCTCTTTGAGCGAATGCATTTCCCTTGTATTTATTTCAGGTAATGGAAACGGAGAAGATGATCTATTTAGTAACAGAGTATGCAGACAAGGGTGAAATTTTTGGTAAGTGGCAACCGCCGGTATTACATTTTATTTTCGAGGTTCCTTCATTCACATCTTGCACGAATGTGCTTGCTTTTATTCTTTGCTGAGTTTAATAAATGTGCGAGGAGGAGTTATAAATAAGATTTGGTAATCTGATTCAGCTATGTAGTGCTGTGGAACTTTTTGCGTAGAATTAGTTTTTTCTTATGAGTAAGCTAGGCAAAAGGTATTAGATGTATAGTGAAACGTCACCTTCATGTTAGGTTGTATTGAAATATACTTGGTGATTTTGTCAGCTTCACTTTATTTTTTGCACCTCTGCTTTTCCTGCACACTTTCGAATGCCCTGCTGAATACTACTTTGCACTAATGCAGACTCTTGTTTGCTCACATTGTTTGCTCACATTTGTCCAGCGTAAATTTTCCTTGTTGCAATCTCTAGTATCGAATGGACAGAAAGCATTGGCCGTTTGGGACTTCAAGGTGTTTTCACCTTTTGCTCCTGAGTATGGGTCAATAGGCCAGCATTTTATAGTGCCAGGGAGGGATGTCTGCATAGGTTTCTGTAGGGTAGACTTTCCTGGAAGTTGTTCTAAAGAAGCACGGTTTGCCTTCCCTTCTCTGTTGGCTGTGACCCCTTAATGGCACTTGCTGCATTCATTGCGAGCTAGGAAAACCCTACGTGGCCCACTCAGAGCCACGACAAAGAGGAAAAGGTGTGGAAGGCAATTAGGCTTGGCAAATACGGCTACCAACAGCAGTTCCAGCAGTGCAGCACAGAAGACAGCAAGCAACTATGATGCATACGAAGTGCGACTTTGACACGTCTACAATAGGAGACTCGAAAAAGAAAACTTGTGATCACTGTCGGGGGCTTGGACTACACTTTCTGCAAATCCCCTCCCCTCCTTCTTTGATACTCTTTAGTGGTCAAAGCCGCAAGCTCGCATTGAAAAAAAGCCTGTGGTTTCCGTTTGGTGCTTAGACTGAACGCTCGAGAAATCAAGTAGTTGCAGTTCGTCCTCAGTGTGTGCCGAGCGCTTTGTATAGCAGGTCACCCTCGTGAGACATCAAGAGCCACAGCACCATCGGTAAATGTAGGGTGTGTCATGGAGTCGTGCTGAGATCAGTGGCAATGTCCAATGCACTGTGTGGTTCTGAGGGCATTACTATTACAGGATGCATATTTCTGATATGTGATGTGGGCTGCCATTTATACCAAGGCACCTGTGTGCACGTATCCAGTGTTGCACTTGGCCAGTGCACAACTTTTCTTCAGGCATTGGAACCCGCAGCTTCAAAAGCCACGCTGTTCAGTCACTGTTTTAGACATAACAACCAGGAGGGAAGTAACCAACAAGAACCTTATACATACACATATGTCCCTGTGGGAGCTAGGCTGTACTGCTGGGGAAACAGTGAACGGGAACATGTCAACAAGGTTCCACTGTGTTTACAAAGGGGAAAGGCAATTAAAAAACTGGAAAAGCCTTCCATCTCCATCAGTATAAGCACGGGGTGGTTCGCGATTAGCCTTGAATGGGTCCTGTACCCAGGTGATATTGAGGCACTGTTGCAAGCTGGGTAAAGAGGGGAATGATGCTTCACTTCCAACTGGTGTCCAGATTCTCATGTTGTGGGTAGCACTGGGAATAAGTTTGACGCCTGGTGTGCTAGCCCAACATAAGAGCTGACATTGGCACTTGAGAGCAACTGTTTATTGCACATCAGTTCTTTTCCTCATCGCAAAAGGTGTGGGCTTGGAAGTGGCAATGACTTTGTTTTTGCACTGCATCCGATTTGAGTGTTCTCTAACAGTGGGGTTGATTGGGTGCTCTCCCCTGTTTCCTCTCTCTGGATGCGGGTTCAATTCCCAGCCGTGGTGGAGGCGTAAAGCGAAAACACCCGTGTGTTTGAGATTTCGGTTAAAGATCCCCAGGTGGACAAAATCAATCCGGCGCCCTCCACTACGGCTCTTATTGCTTGTGTAGCGTCAGCACGTTAAACCTCATAATCAATCAATCAGCAAATCTTTCCTCTCTCTCTCTCTCCCTCTCTCTGGGGAATGGCACAACAGACTACCTGGTTGCCACGGGCCCCATGCCAGAGGACGTGGCGCGGCGGAAGTTCAAGCAAATCGTGAGCGCTGTCCACTACTGCCACGAGAGGCACGTGGTACACAGGGACCTGAAGGCCGAGAACCTGCTGCTCGACAGTGAGATGAACATCAAGATAGCAGGTGAGGCTTCCAAGTGTCCCTTTCTTGCTTGTGGTCTGCACTCAGCTGTTCGGGTTGTTCAGGAAAAAAACTTCTGAAGCAGCACATGCAGAGTTGCAGTGGGGTTTGAACATGCACATTAAAAGTTAATAAATTTTTTAATGGGGGAAAGGTGCGCAAAATTATGAAGCGAAAAGAAAGTTGTTTTCGTCTATGAAATGCCTTTGGAGGAGTTGTCTTATGTTGTCATTCGCAGACGCAGTTGTGCGGAAAAAAGACAAGCAGTGCGTATGCTAAAATTGCAAGCAGTGCGGCCTGCTCTCAGCTCCTGTGGTTCAGCATCTTCACTTGACACCAATGAAAACTATTGAAACCAAATAATGGGCATGGTTCTTAGTCATTTTACACTGTGTTCATCTGTACTAAGTAAATTTATGGATATCATCTATAACATGTGAGTGCAAGCGTGTTTTCAATATGAACAAGACTTGGCACTCACACCTTTCGCTTACACTCAGGCATCAGTGATGCTGGTTGTGGCCCCTTTGTTTACAAACGCAGAATTGCCGTAAGTGGGAAACTGTTGGTGTTGGAAAAGTTGTTTGGAATGTTCAAACGGTGTGTAAAAGCCAAAAACTAGAACTGGATGAGTTAATGCTGACTCCGCAATTTTATTTTGCCGTCATTTTTTCGTCCCTCGTGTTGTGGAGCTACTTTTTGTTTTTATCGTCAAAATGCCTTCAATAGCTGAAGGCTTCAAATAGTTGAACAACTAAATGAAGTAGGAGGGGTGTTGGTACGGGCGATAGTGAATTATGTAATGGCATGGATTATGAACCTGCTACGGAACCACGATGCTCCAAATAGTTGTGGAAGGAGCATACCATGTGAGCACAGATACGCACCATTGTATGTTGCAAGTGCCTCTGGATTTAGCACATTGTACTAGTTGTCCATGCATTGTGGAAATTTCAAAGTAACAGTTCTAGCTCTGTCCTACCTTTTCAATAAAATTGATTCACGTTTTAAGGTAGCAAGCAATCAACAGACGTACACGGCCTGATGTAGGGTTTCCTGCATTGGATAACCCTGCAACGGTGATTGTCTGCCGTGCCTTCTTGCCTGAGCTGCAGTGGCTAAACTGGTGTGTCTTTCCCATTGCAGACTTTGGCTTTAGCAATCACTTTGAGCCCGGAAAGAAGCTGTCGACGTGGTGCGGCAGCCCCCCCTATGCAGCCCCCGAGCTTTTTGAGGGCAAACAATATGACGGGCCCAAGGCAGACATTTGGGTGAGTGCACGGAAGATTCCAACCTTTTTTGCACTGACTGCTGTGCGTTACTGGCAAGCTTTGTCTGATTGTGACCCGCTGGAATGGGCTAACATGGAATGACTATGCTTCTACGCGGCCAGTTGGGACCCCTGCTGCTGCATGAATGGCTGAATGGGTGCACATAAAGTCACTTTCACACTTCTTGTGTGTTTCGGGGGTCTCATAGCACCTTCAGAAGGTGTCTTAACACTGTTGTCTTGGCAATAGTTCCTGTGCAAGGCCTTTAAATTTATATTGAGGCACTGTTGTATTTATTTTTTCTCTAATTTATCTTGAAAAATCTCTTAGGTGGGAATGTGCACGAAGTTGGTAGTTCTGGCCAAACAAGAAATGCATCAAGAGAAGGGTTATGGGCTTCAGTGGATTACGAAGAGAGTTTGACAAAATTGCGCTTGCAACTGCTTTTTGTAGGCTGAGTCACACTGCACAGGCATAGATTGCATAGACTCTGCAGAGACAGAGACGTGCAGTCACGCAGGTCTCTTTGTAATACGTAAACGTGTTTCTGACCACCAGATCACTTTCACGTGCGAAAGAGACATAGTTATCATGGGCCTTCACCAGTCAACAAGCAGAGCACTCACAGTAACATACTGGGCTCAAATTCTGCAATGGTCCCATCTCTGTTGTTGCACTGACAAAATAAATCTTCACTTGAATGTTCCTTTAAATAGCTTATGAATCCTGGCGATGTTAGTTTGGTGTGGATGTGTAAAACTGCAAATAATTTTGAATAATGGATCTTCCGCAGTGACTTCGGCTGTGGCATGCTTGGCTGAGGTGCTTGGCTTGAAGCCATAATGGCAGGTGTCTAGGGAAC
Organism: Haemaphysalis longicornis; assembly: GCF_048455015.1. Classification (NCBI taxonomy): domain Eukaryota; kingdom Metazoa; phylum Arthropoda; class Arachnida; order Ixodida; family Ixodidae; genus Haemaphysalis; species Haemaphysalis longicornis. The sequence goes on from NW_027526361.1 coordinate 93,067,793, forward strand.
ACAAAGTAAGAAATAACTTAGCACATAATATTTGGTTCTCATTACAGAGACCTGTGTGGCAGAGTTAACATAATTTGTAGCCTTCCAGTATGAGGCACCGTAAACCCTAGGTTTCTCACTGTAACGGGAAACTTCAGAAATTTTTATTTTAACTTGTACACGAGAGTGCAGCTGTGAGGTGTAGTCTTGTATGGGGTTGGTTAGTTCTCCGTGCACATTTGTAGTGATGCGTACTTGTCTTGCTTGCCTTGCAGAGTATGGGAGTGGTCCTGTACGTTCTTGTATGCGGGGCACTTCCATTTGACGGCAAGACGTTGCAAAGTCTACGAACGAGTGTGCTTTCAGGCAAATTTAGGGTACCTTACTTCATGACAACAGGTGAGGCGGGTTCACTGGTTGTGCTTTGTTTTTCTTTTCTTCTGGCTGATTAACATCCTTGAAAAAATTAGCAATGGCTTAGCTCGGCTATGCCAGGATATACGTAGCGTGAGCTAAGGTTCAGCACCCGTACTCCAATTGGATTGGATTTCAATCCAACACAATCCAATTTAATCCAATCCAAATCAAATGCAATCCAAGCCAATCCGATCTGATTCGATCCAAACCAATCCAATGCTTCTCGCGCTTGCGCAGAATGGCCCTTCACGGCACACGCGAAACCGCTCAACCTCGGCCAGTGTAGCTTACGCTACAAAAAAAAAAAAAAAAAAATGGGTGCACAGGCTGCATCTTTGGGCAAATGCCAAGTGTTTGCATTGGTGTAGCATTATGTATACAAGAGGGACCCGCTGTTACATGCTTCTTATTGTATTCAGTACGTATTGTGCTACGAGCCAGTTTTGTTTACGTGCACCTGCTCGCATGCACATCTTCTGCAAGTTCCAGGCTACCACTAACTTCAGGTAAAAGAGATTGGAACACAGTGTTGCAGACTGACTCTTTGTAACTTTGTTGCATCTGTAAACTGAAAATGGACTTCGAAATGCCTGCTGGAAGTCCACCGTAGTGTAATTTTTTTCAGCTCACTGGCAGCAACTTCTTTGAGGTTGGATTTTAAAGTTCCGACTTGTATTCAAATATTCTATATATAGTGACAGGAGTCGTCCTTTTTGAAATGAAATAATTCAGAGGAATGATTGCACTTATGTATTTTCAAGTTACGAAGCTGAATGCATAAATATTGGTTTTGTTTCTTGGAGTTAGAGTAGAAGTATAGCAGTGCTTTCTGGCGTGTTCACAACATTTCGCGGCTGCACCCAGGGTGCATTCCATTTTGCAGACAGCATGATTGTACAGTTTAGGAAGCAGTGTAATTAGATGTCTAAAGTAACCAGAATTGAAATGGTGCAGTGGCCACCACCACATACGGATGATCGTAGCAGGCAAGTTAACGAATTCAAGCCTAAATTTTGTAAAAGGGAAATACATTATTATAATAAACACTAGGCATTTAAGATGTAAGCAGAAGCAAGTACACGAATCGTAAACTACGTGAAACGTCTAAATAAAAAAATAAGTTTGTTTGCTGCAATGCCAGTATGCATTAAGGTGGTGTTGGTGTTGTTTTCAAGTTTAGACAGCAAAGTAGCCTGCATCATCGTTGTCTTTGGCCCTGTCTTTGTGGGGCAATCTTTCTTTCTGGCTTCATTCAAATTGGGACAGGGTTAATTATGGCAGACAATCTGCTAAAATGTCAACAAAGTCATCTAAAGGGAAAATCGGAATGCAGCTTTAGTTATTATAAAGGAATCATTCCCGTACGTTCATAGGAGAAAATGATGAAACTTCCTGCGGGTTTAGGCTCGCACTGTTGTGCTCGCACTTCGACTATCGGGTTAGGATGCTGCTACTTGAGCCGTACAGGCAGCGCCTCCTGGCAGCCGCAGCGGCAAATTTTGCTTGTTCGGGGCTAGTGAGGTGAGCCACCGCCATTGGCTGAGGTATCGCAGAATGGCACCTTTACGGGTGGGGAAAAAAGCAAAAAAAAAAAAAAGGCAATTCTACTTCCTTTTTAGTTTGCAGATGCCTCAACAGTTACAAAAATACGGCTGAAATAGATTAAAGGGACACTGAAGTGAATTTCTCAAGCTCCCATTTTTACTTGCACTGCGTAGACTGGCTCAAATTCACACACTTTTCATCATTTGCGCGGCTGATAAGTCGGTAATTATTTTATAAAGCGCGAAAGCAGACAAACTATCATGCGCGGTCTGCGGCAGCCGCACCAACTAAAGGCTGTGATGACGGGAGAAGATGCACCGTGATTGGACGATGTCCAAGATTAGCATTCAAACAAGTTTCGGTTTCGGTTCTGTAAAACAACATGCTTGACATTCGACGGCGTCGTTGGATGGGCATTCTCGATATCTCAGTAATTGCCGTACCGCGCTTCTGCCATGTTGTCGGCTGTAAAATGCCTAACATAAGCCTCCCAGGATGGCTTGGAATCGTCGCAATCACTAACCGAGGCCTACACAGTGGATGAACGCCCTCCGCATCCCCGCAGACACTCAAATGCCATGCCCTTTTCCCCCATATTTGGAGCTTGCCTCACTCATGCCTCTATTGTAAAAGTGTGTTCGCACCAGACCAAGGGTCTGTTGATTCTGGCCTGTGCCCACTGCCCGCAATTAGGTCGGTGCTTATGGCAACAGCACGCCAACGAGAACTTGCTAGCACGTCAGTGTCAGCCTGCGCGCGTTCTGTGAACTAGTTCATGGAGCAGGGAACGTTACGGCCCTAAACATCAGCCAAAAACGAAAAAGTTAACTTACAAAAAAATAAAAGAACGTACCCTTAGGGATTCGAACTTGTGACTTGCAAAGTAACATACCTAGCACTCCAGACCACTTGGCCACGAGCCAACGGTGCCAGCGTTGGAAATATAAGGTATATAATGTATAAACAGTTTACACTTTTATTTAGTTTTAGCATTTCAAGCAGCTGTAGGTGACTACTTGTTGTATAGCGCTCGTGCAGTAAGCGTCCCCAAAATTACAACAATATTTCACGTGTAGCAATTGTATTTCTTAGACTGAAAAGCCTTCGCAGATGTGTGGTCGTGCTGCTGACCGCTGTGCTTGTTCACCCAGTGCAAAAAAGTGCTTCCTGCTTCCTAGTGTTACGCTGTACGGTAAAAGTTTCAGTTGATTTTATTTCCTTAGTACCTATATTGACTTCGCTGACTCTTCTCCTGCCTTCACGTGGCCTTAGATTTTCTACTAGTGTACCAGTCAGCGAAGCGTCGCATGTGCGCTTGTGCAGCGCTTGTGTGGAGCGACCTAGACTTTGAGCTTGATACAGTGTACAAACTAACAAAGTTGAGAAGGGCACATTCTTCCATCCACAAACATATCATGGCTTAGTTTAAACTGAGCGAACGAATTGCGACGACTCGTCGTTGACCGGCGGACTAAACACTGGGTCGACTGACTCTGTCGAAGTTCGGCGAGCTGTGCAGTAGCGCAGTCAAACCAAGTCATCTCCTCCTGACGTCACCCGAAAATGCTACAGAAAATGGGTGAGGATGCAGAGAGGAGGACAGCATTTTCGAATTGATGTTTCTACTAAATAAATGTGCGTAAACACACTCAGAGTGGTCAAAACTTGACCTATGGACTCCGGACTACAATTTGCGCTAGTAATCCCTCAATGTTTACAAATCACTTCAGTGTCCTTTTAAATGATGTTCGTTTCGATGCGATTGTTAAGTCTGTGCTCCGAGAAGCCATCTGATCACCTCAACACCTGGTTCGAGCATTTGTTCGTCAACAGCGTCTGTCAGAGAACATGTTGACTCTACGCTTTTGTGGGCACCTTTGCACACAAGAACGTCGGCAAAACTGCATTTCACATTGCGCATTTGTGCGCGTACCCGTTTCGAGCACAGTGGATAGCAAGTTCATTTTTATTCTTTATCTTACTTTATGTCGTTTTTAATTTAATTCGACAAATGGTCTACATTTACACTATTACAACGACTAAATGTGTTAACTTCGACCGCCCATTGTGCGTTATTGTGCAAAAGCCAGGCATTACACAGTTTGTGCCCTGGGCCAGTTAGCAAAAGAATGCTGACGAATTAAAATTTATATTCCATACTTCTAGATTACCTTCTGCCGCACTTGTATTTCAATCTATTCATTTGAGGCACACCGTTTTCCAGGACTACAGACAGCCCTGTTCAGTTTGAATTTCTTCGTTGATCCTGAAAACATGGTTGCTGGCATCTAGTTGTTTTTTTTTTCGCGTTAGCCTTTATTTTTTTAAGTATTTCGTAAGGCTTCCCATTTATTGGAAAATGCAGAACAGTTCTTGCACAGCCTGCTTCGTGCTGACATGCTGGCCCCGCACACGGATCCGCGGAAAGATGTGGTGCGGTGCCACGGTGGTCGCCACTTGTTCAAATTCATACCAGCGCTTGAGGCCTATTATGACAATAGGCATCAACCCCCCACCCGCGAGTAGATTGCTCGTCTGAGGCACCCCCCCCCCCTTTTTTTTCGAGGCCGCAAACTTGAGTGCCGGCTTGCACGCAAATCGGTCGTCAACTGCGTGCCCTTGGCCGTGTGCTGCAGAGTGTGAGCAGCTGATCCGGCAGATGCTGGTGGTGGACCCGGAGAAGCGGTGGTCCATCCGGCAGGTGGTGCAGCACCGGTGGATGCGCATGGGCGGGCCCTACCCGGAGTTTGAGCGCCTCATGGAGGCCGCTTCCGGCCCGCCCTCAGCCAGCCCCCACGACTCGCCGCTCGACCCCGTCGTGGTGCAGCACATGCTGCAGCTGCCCAACGTCACCCAGGAGCAGATCGAGCAGGTGAGGCCCTCGTGCGGAAGGAGGGCGCCCCAGACGCACTCATTACGGCCTCGTCAAAAATAACAAACCACGTTCATTTCGAGGCACACTGCAATGGAAGGAAAGGTGCCAGCCTACTTTAGCTCGACTCCCTCACCTTCTCTCTAACATTACGATGTTGGCTGACCCTGACCGAAGCAACCACTAAATTAGAGTATCGCTAGCTTGCAGTTCAGACTAGTAAGTGTTGAAGTTTAAAATGAAGCTATCTTGTAGCAATAAGGCAATCTTCGAAGCAGTATGGTGCAAAAAAATGAGAAATTATTGATGATATGATGGCAAAAAGCACTGAGCAACCAAAGGCCAAGTGCCATCTCTGAATGTCTCTTGTAACAGCATATCGATATGAAAAATCGGAAAAAGGCTCAGCAACTTGCACTGCCTGTTTTCTCAGACAAGCACTAAGAATTCAGTTGACCACAAGTTGGTCAACTCAACCAAAATATACTCGTTAGCTTTAGCTTTGTTATCCGAGGCTAGAACAGGACCCATGAACATGCCATTGCACAGGCCCTACTAGGTGGTTGTATTTGATTTAATTGGTGGTAGCCCAACTTCCTCTATCTGGGTGGTTATGTATTTTTTAATGTGTAGTTTGCGTACTAACTGCTTGTTTTTTGTTTGCTCACCTAAGTACACCACAGCTGCCCTTGCTGCATTAGTGATGATAACAGAGGCACATAATTTCAAATCCACCATTTTACTCCCAAATTACACGCTCTTGGCAGCAACGTCTTTCATTTAACACAATTGTAGCGAGGCATGAATTGCCTGTTTTTTCAAGTAAAGCTAGGTTGTGTGTCGTCCTTGTGATCCCCTTTAAATGTCACAGAAGGGGATTTTTCAAACAACCACTTGCAACTGTTGCACAACTTTAACTCATTTTATAATCTTTAGCTCGACTCTGGTGCGAGCTGATTCATGATTTGGAAGCAAAATTCGACAGCATAGGAAAAAATGAAATGGAAGGCTGACCGTCTGTGTCTTTTAGTTTTTCGTCCCATTCTCTGCACTTTTTTCAAGTTTTTAATCCTTATTTTTTCATTTGGTGAAACTGTAAAATGGTGATTTTTTTGTAAAGCCGAGAAGAAGACGAAAAGCGCCAAGCATCCTTTGAGGCTGCATTGCAAACTACTACTGTAATGCTCCACAGGTTTGCAGTCTAACTTAGTGCAGTCTGGTATAACACCTATCTCACTCATGGTGTTTTTCAGCAAGAGTCTCTACAGGATAAACATGCTTTCAGTCCACTGAATGCTGTGCTACTGTCTTTTGAATGGGCCTTCATTTGAAGGATCTTGACGAGGGTATTGACTGCGTGCAAAATGAGAGTCGCCTCAAGCTGACTGAACTCTGTGGCAGGCTGTAGGATTCAAACGTATTTGCCTGGTAGCAGGCATTTCCTGATGTTTGATCTGTGGGGCTAGCTACTTTAGGCAGAGGGTGATACAGTGTGCCGATGCTGGTGCTGGCCCTGTGCAGTCTGTGCTGGAGAAGCGGTTCGACCACTACAGCGCCATCTACCACCTGCTGTGCGACAAGCTGCAGAACCAGCAGAAGCGGGCCTTGCTGCCCCAGAACCTGCCGCTCACGGCACAGCCGCACCGCAAGTCCAGCATCACCACCGGCATCGGTGAGGGCTGCTCCATGCTTCTCGGGAGGGGGGTCTGCTGAAAGACGTGCTTCACGGACAAAGCTCTTTTTAAGCGAGATTTTCACTGATGCTTCAGTCCCTAGCGAAAATTCTGATACTAATTCTAATACACGTATATGCTTATTGCCACTAATAGATCTATCAGTCTGTATTAGTCTATTAGGTCTATCAGTTTGTATTAGCCTATTAGTTCTATCAGTCTGTATTAGTCTATTAGTTCTATCAGTCTGTATTAGTCTATTAGGTCTATCAGTGTGTATTAGTCTGGTAGGTCTATCAGATTGTATTAGTCTGATAGGTCTACCAGAGTGTACTAGTTCTATCAGAACCAGTGGCAAGTTCGAACACAGCAATGAAACATAGAAACACATTTTATTATCAGGGTACTCAAACAAATTCCTCTGGCTGACAGAAATCTGGCTGAATAATTTAATGATTCATAAGTTCGTAACCTGATCAAGAACGAACGAATAAATTGCAACGCGAATCCACTAAATAGCTGCCCCATGCATCAGAAAAGCTCGTCAAACTGTACGGTCCAGCCATAGGTACAAATTGAGCGCATTAATGGCCGATTGAACACCATTCCCATTTCGATGCAACTTCAAAACGGCATTCACCCTTCCGCAACACGCGATTAGAATGGAGTCTCTTCTTCGTGAGGCACTCCCTTGAGAATGAACAAAGGAGTCCGAAGCGGCGAGGTGACGGGTCAAAGACGGGTCGGGCGGCGGCCCGGATCATATTTGTCAATGTTAGGCGGGCGCTAGACACATCGCCAACACTTCTGGATGACGTGATGCACACACTTTCTTCGATGTCAGGCGTTCGTTACACAGCATAGCAGACAGAGCAAAGATGTCCGGAGCCGCGAGGTGACGGGTCCATGATGGATCGCGCTGCGGCCTAGTTCATACTTGCCAAAGTTATACGGGCGTTAGACACATCTCCAACACTTCTCGATGACGCGATGCACACGCGTCTGATGTGGAATAATGCTAGAAGCCGCTACCTTCTAACCGTCTTCTTCCCGAACGTACATACACGCCAGCCGCACTTTGATGTTGTCGCCATATTGGCTACCCAACGAATGGCATGGCTTGGCTTGACTTCGTTGCAGTTTTTCGGCTTAGATAGATTTCTCGCTGCTCTTCTTGCAGCCTCGCAGGTAAGGTCAGGTAAGGTGGCTTATTGCTGGCGCAGCACTCCCAGCTCCCATCAGCTCTCTTCATGTAGCGCATTTTTAGGAGCGAAAATGAAAAAAACAAATGTTGACCTATTTTGCATAATAATTAGGTTGGAGATTTACGGAGATTTATTAGTGAACAAAACGCTTAACAATATTATACCAAATAAAATTATTGCTCAAGGGCAATCATTTCAACCTTTTGTCTTGTGATTTTCGGGAAAAAAATAAAAATTCAGGAAATCGCACTTTGCGGGTTCATTTGTATTAGTTTTTATTTAAACTAATACGTCTCTATTAGTTCGTATTAGACTCAGGTCTATCAGATCTATTTGTATTTTTAAACTAATACAAAGTAATAGGTGTATTTGTATTAGACTAATACAGCTTGTATATGAAACTTTTATAACTGATACAAGTTTGTATAAGACTAATACATGTCTTATACACCTAATACAAAAATGTATAAGACTAATACAAGTTTCTATCAGAATTTTTGCTAGGGGTGCGTGCCACAAAGAATCATTCTGTCGTTGCATTTGGGTTGTAACGGGCAAACCTGCACTCGCGCGCATCCGCAGTGGAGAAGAGTCCACAGCCGGTTGAAGCCGATGCTGAGCCACAGCAGCAGCAGCCGCAGCAGCAGCAGAGCCTGGTGCCAAGCCCCGTGCTGACGGTCAGTCCCATGCCGGAACTGCAACCCATGCTCAGCGGGGACCAGTCCTTGGAGAAGGTGCGTACGTGGCTGCATCAGACCCCCCCTCCCCCCGTAGGGGCTTCAGGGGAAGTCTGTGACCATCTAGAGCAGGGTTGCCAGGTTCTGAGAAGGAAAAGTTGCCGGGTAGCCAAAGTAGCCGGAAGTAGCCAAAAATGTCGCCACCTTAAATTAAAGTAAATGCTTGAAAAGGAGCCAAAAAAGCTGCTATTTTCAGCAAGCGATGCCTTGTAAGTACATTCATAGAGAAAATGCATGAATTCAGAGACGTGTAAAAGCGTATCACAAATTTGATTCATTTGCTAGGGTGCGGCAAAGCAACAGCGGTTGACTACTGTCTACATAAAAAGCTAGAATATGCAAGTTTAGGTAAAGCATTCACAGAATATAAATGACTTTAAGCGGGCGTTCGCTGCGCACCATGTTTTGTTACTTTCGCTGCCTTTTTAAATTTCTATGCCTATTCTACATCGTCATACACACTTCCCACCACTTTGCATGAAACCTTAGCCTCCCGTAAATACTGAAGCATTGCACGTTAAACTGGCGGCGTTGCTTGAAGGCTTAGGCGTTATTCATATGATATCAGGTGCCAGATATAAAAACAGAGCAAGGCAAGTTTCTATTTGTGCGGGTTAGTAGCGCAGTATTGTGGTGTGTTTGAGTGATTGATTCATTGGGACCTATTCTAGACTTTGCCAGATCACTGTGACTTGCCTAAAAGTTTGTTGTGTTCTGTTTGTTCACTTTGTCTTGGCGGCTGAAATACATACAAAGGTCATATAAGGCCCTTTTTGTGGAAACAGGGGCATTGGCAAGACCAAGAAATACCCTACTTACCCGATTCTAACGCGCACTTTTTTTCCGAAAAAATGGGCGGAAAAGTCGCATGCGCGTTAGAATCTGATATGAAACCGAAACTGCCGAAACAGCGGAAATTTTGTCCCACCCATCGTCATCGCCATCTCAAGATGGCGCCAAAGCTTTTAGCCACTTTTAGCAACGACTTTTCGGACCATCTGTGTTTCGGACGCAGGAAGCCTAGGCGCCTAGGCTTTTCTATCGGCATTCACACAAATTGTCAAATCGTTCTGCTTGCGCGTTTGATTACAGCAATGGCAGCAGCAGCAACGAAGGTGCGCCGCTTCCGTGAGTGGCTTACGAGCGGCTCCCATGCGTTCAAAACGAGCGGTCGGCTGAAGCGTGCCCCGCTGGAGAAGCTCGCGGGATGGGCGTGCGAGGTGTGGGCCACGATCCCATCGACCATGGTTGAACGTTTGTTCAGTAGTGTGGCATCGCAAACGCGCTTGGCGGCACCAAGGACGAGATGTTGTAGTCAGCGGAAAGCAACAAGGAGCTCTCGGAGAGTGACGAGGAGTAAGAGGAGAAGAGATTACTTCGGGAAATAAATCGTCCATTTCTCTCGCATTCGTTTTTCTGGGTCACAAAGTTCCATGCATGTTAGAATCAAAGGTGCAAGTTTTTTAGGTTTTTTTGCCAGGAAAATCGGGTGCGCGTTAGAATCGGGTAAGTATGGTATATAAAATCACCAATGTTCGAAGGAGCCAGAAGGTGGCCACGTCGCCACACTGAAATTCTTGTCACCACAAGTCTCAAAAAGTCTCCAGTTTGGCGACAAATTGCCAGACCTGGCAACCCTGATCTAGAGCTCCAATTCAGTTTTCCCAATGACTGCACAGTAGTAGCCAGCTCAGACAGAGCAGCACAAGTCTGCTAACACACAGGCATCTCTGCTGGGTTATAACCCTTTTTCTTTCCTCACTTCTTGAAACACAAGAAAGTTAAAAAACGGGGCAGGAGCAAGTAATTATTAAAGGCAGTGGGGTAGGGGATACTTTGGGCTCTTCAAGTGCTTGTTTTCCATAAAACAAAGTCAAAACAGTGAAGTACTCGCACGATGTGCCGGCAAGTCCAACGGGCAGGTTGCTCACCCAGGGTAGTTTTCATGGGTTGTGGTTAGGTTTAAGCGTGGTTCTAAAGTGTTAACTCTATGTTGCGAAGAACACAAATGAAATGATGATAAAAACTTGGCTGTGCTATGCGAAAGTTTTCTTCACGAAGCATGATGCCGCCACAATGACGAAGGCACTAGCTCTGTCGGAAAGGAACCGTTTATGGTCCTTGCCGCAGCATCATTACGGCTTTTTATATTCCATAGACCCATATGTCAGAATGCGGCTGCCAGAGCGTCTACCCCGCCACTTGGAGACGTTGCTGCATAGACTTCGTCTTAACGCAGCACTAACAAATTCCTATCTACATCGGATCGGCCAGACATCAAGCCCATATTGCGACAATTGTGGTTCACTTGAAACTGTTGAACACATATTGATTGATTGATTGTGGGGTTTAACGCGCCGACGCAACGCAGGCGATGAGGCGCGCCGTAGTGGAGGGCTCCGGATTAATTTTGACCACCTGGGGATCTTTATCGTGCGCCGAAATCTCGTACACACGGGCGTTTTTGCTTTTCGCCTCCATCAGAAAAGCGGCCGCCGCGGCCGGGAATCGAACCCGCGACCTCGTGCTCAGCAGCGCAACGCCTTAGCCACTGAGCCACCGCGGCGGGTTGTTGAACACATACAGTGTAGACCATTTATAACGTAACCGCTTATAGTGCGGGACCGGATATAACGCGGGTTTTTGCGACCACCGGTTTGCCTCCCATAGAACTCAATGCATAAGCATACCGCTTAAGATGCGGTTGGCCGAAGTACAATACCGTTTATAGTGCGGTTTTTCGGCGGGTCTGCCGATCGACCGGCGCAGCTGAGGCATCGTTTTAGGGTAGCAAAAGAAAGAAGAAAGGATGAAATCGGCCATCTGACGCAGCGTGCACCCCTTGCCCTCCTCTAACGTAGACACCCAAAGAAAAAAAAAAAAATAGGCACCCTTTAGTTCGCGCGTACCTGATAACCACAACTGACCTTGCTTGATGCACCTCGGAAAATAGCGACAGACTCCCCATGCGCGAGCGGCAAGTTGATTTTATTAATCGTGAACCGCATGGCCTGTTTTCGCACACGAATCGTGCACATCGGCGTTGTGCGCATTTTTTTTTTTTTTTTTTTTTTGGTGCTCGTATCGACGATTCCGCGCTCGCGGTGGCTTCTTCGCGTGGCAGTGGGAGGAGCCTGACGACTTGCACCAATGGGGAGACGCGTACCTAATGGCGGGAGATTCGAAGCGCTCCGAGCGGGCTAGCCGCGCCAGAGATGTTTAGGCTTACCACCGCGTTATTTTTTGATGGGCGCTTTCACAAGCAGCGTGGATGGCAGTTTATATTCCACTTTTCGGCCACATTATTAGCTCTTTTCTTGCATGAGCATCTTCGCTTGCGCCCCGTGCAGCATTTCAGCGAGCGGTTAGAGGCGGTCGCTGGAACTTACTGGAACTGCCTGCAACGCTTCACGGCCAGTGCCGACGCCATGTTGCCGCCTCTTACCGCGCCGCCCACACCACGCCAGTTGTATCCGCGCTGTTGTGCACTGCACGTTTTCGCGATACCAAATCTACCACGCGGTTCACGCTTTAGAACGTTATTGCAGATAAGCCACCACTCTTTCCCTTTCCGAACATTCGGGCCGCGCGAAGCCGAAGATTTCCACCACCAGTACGTTGCGCTGATAAGCAGCCGCCTTCAGCATCGTGAACACAAGGTGGGGCCAAAAAAAAAAAAAAAAAAAAAAAAAAAGAAATCTCGCTGGCATTCTTATCACGTCTTGCGGCATCTGTTCATAGACGCTAAAAACGCAGCCATGGTCTTTCAAAACAAACACAACGGAAGTTAAAGGTGGTGATGTGGTTGAATTCGCGCGTGTTTTGGTTATAGTGCGGTACCGCTTATAGTGCGGATTTTTGCGGCTCCCGCGACATACGTTATAAGCGGTCTATACTGTATTACTGGGATGCTCTGCCTATGCCGACTCAAGGTGCCTTTTACAACATAAAATTGATTGCCTCCACCCTGGACCATTGACATTAAGATTGGTACTTGGACCATGGCCCTCTCCCTCCGCTCAGCGCAAAATCTTGTCCGCGCTATTCGAATTCCTCCAGGACATTGGTGTGTCGACGAAATTGTAGTCGTTCCTCCATCTCAAGAGCCTTAGAACTCAATACCCTGAAGAAGGATCATATTTTTTTTTTTTTCACTACTACTACTCTCCTTTTCTTCTCTACACCTACTACCTTTTTCCCTCCCCTCCTTTCCCCGCAGAGTAGCATGCCGGCGAACTGATGTCGGCAAACCTCTCTGCACTTTCCTCTTTAATAAAGAGTTTCTCTCTTCTCTGGGCTGAGAAGCAATCCTAGTGGGAATGCTTGCAAGCACAGTTGTGTGAGCAGGTGCAGTGGCTGTAAACGTTTGAGCCCCTTGTAGCCACGTTTGCAGCCATATTGGCTACAAGTGTCGGGGCCCGGGTGTCTGTAAGCCTGCACATTGGGTCGCCGTTGCAGTGTGCCTGTGTGATGTACAACTGGAGTTGCCTGCGACTCCGCTTTGTTAACTCCTGTCTCCTGCGCTTGCCCTCCCCTCTCTGCAGTTCGGCGAGATCGAGCTGGAGTCGGACAGTGATGAACTCTGGCCAGACCAGCAGACACAGCCCGCAGTCGTGCGGCGGCACACGGTGGGGCCTGGGGATCCCCCCGAGGGGGAGTGCCCCCCTCCTCCCCCTCCCCCCGCGGGGGCTCTGCCTGTCAGCGCCCTGCCCCACACCAACCTGCCCCAGAACCTGCCGCGCGTGCAGCACCACCCGCCGCACAACTTCTCCGTCAAAGATCAGCACCTGCTCAAGCCGCCGCCCGCCATGGGGGCCTGTGAGTAGTGCACGCATCTCTCTCTCGCCCCTTACGATGAAGACGTTTTATCAGCGTGTTGTTGCCCGTTAAGAGTGAGAACTGCGTGGCAGAAAGCCGAAGCAGTTCTTTCAAGGGATTGTTAGTGTGACTTTTTAAAAGGGGTCGTGAAGAGAAAATGCATTTGCCTTTTCATAATTTTATCTGATCGAACAACCTTCTACGAACGTGTAGCAACACTGCCGAAGACGACAAAGAACCACTCTGAGGCTCACTGCGCGAGCCCCGTGGCGCGTGCAGCGAAGTGCTCCCAGGAACTCCGAGCATTCGGCCAGGCATAGCTGCCGCTGGCCCGTCAGCTCCTGACTTGTGTTCTAAATATATGTGTGTTTCTGTGGCTCGGCGTTTTCATTGCCTCGTGCTGCCACAAAATGGGTGACCGTGAACATCGGTCATGAGTGACGACAATCACAATACTTTGGATGCCCAGCTCGGAGCCACCGCTGCAGATGACAGCCATCGAACATCCTCCGCTGCGCAGGGTGACGGGGCTGCGCTTTCACCACGGGGCTCGCGCAGCAAGCCTCAGAGTGGTTCTTCGTCGTCTTCGGCAGTGCTGCTACAAACATAAATCCAAAATAGTTTCATAATTCGTTGCTTCTGGAATTCAAGAGACTTCTTTGAAATGCTCGTTTTGAGAAGCATTGCAAGCGACCATGTGATATCGTCAGTTGGCAGCGCAACTAGCGGGGGTGTCATTTTAAGAACATTCGAGAGTTAAACGCTCTTTGGTTATATTATTTTGTAAAGCTGTCAACCCATTATTTTAAAAACAGTGCATCCTTTATTGGTTGCCGTAAACAGTTTTCTATCCACATTACCGGTGGCGCGACCGCTTCAGTTGTTTGGCAAACATTGTTGCACAACTCAGGCTAACTGTGTATTTGTACAGTTTGTACTGAGTTTTCCCTGCTGAAGTTCACGTTGTTTTGCCGAATTATTTTTGGGATCTTACCTTTTTCGTATCAAAACACAAAGCAGCTCAAGCAAGAATAAAAGAAAGTTTCCCCGCATGAGCTCGCGGCCGCCGGGTCGGCCCGCATTAAAATCTCACACTTTACCCGCTCGGCCAAAGGCATAAAGAGCGCGCGTGAGTAAGAACTGTGGTATAAAAGCCGTTCTGCATTTGTAGCCCAGCACTCCGGTTTGTTTTAATAATTCTAATCTACCCACACCTTTAACTGCTAGCTTACTGTTGAGCGTTTCTACAGTAAGCCCGAAGGGAGCATATCCGATTGGCAAAACAGCACTAACGGCATTGTTTATTGCAGAAAACAATCGTACTGCGTGGTGGTGGGACTCGGCGACGTGCTGTATCACTGATTCTTTCATGTTATTTTTGCGCTTGAAGAGCAAAAGACGGGTTGGTTTTATTTTCTGATTACTCGAAGCTCCTTTGATAAACGTGTTCATGTAGTAAATTCCAATTTTAAGCTTCTCTCGTTCATCTCTATTGCCAGATCACGTTCACAAAACTCTCTTTGAATAGGTCACAGAGACATCAGCAAGCGTAAGCAATACGGACTAGAAGAAAGACAGTTTAGACTAATGCAAAACAACATGAACAGTTTACAAATACCCAGTTTACTTGAAACATGGTTACTTCTGCCTGCACCACTCACGCGGGTTGTTGACTGGCAGTGATCAGTTGTATCAGAAATCAGACATCCCCCGTTCAGTTGTGGGTGAATTTCATTATGGTGCCGATGTTGTCGCTGTATCTGAACCTTTGCAAGATCGCTGTGCGCTGACACGTTGTGCAGACAAGGGTGAGCTGTGATTGGCTTCTTAACATAATGCCACTTCACGATTTGAGAAGGGCCCTGGTGAAACTGTAACTGCATTTTTTACCTATTTGACAACATTGTGCAACGAAACGGCTATCCTAGTTTGTTTATCAAGGCTCCACAGTCCTAATACCCGCACAGCACAGTTTTTTTTTCGTAATCTTTTCACGACCCATTTAATCCTTTATGGTTCTAGGAGACTTAAGGGGTACTAGTCAACCTGCCATAGTGGCTCAGTGGCTCAGAGCCGAATGTGGATTCGACCCCGGCCGCAGTGACTGCTTTTCTGACGGAGGTGAAAAGTGGAAAAGCCTGTGTGTTGAGATTTCGATGCAGGATAAAGATCCCCGGGTAGTCAAAATTAATCCAAAGTCCTCCGCCACGGCACACCTAACGGCTCAGGTGTAGCTTAAATTAAAACAAAAATTAAAACAAAAATTGGCTGGCAATTATGATACTCCCTGATGCGATATTTGCGCGCAGCAGCAGTGCGCTGAGGCAGCACTCACTCGGGGGTTCTCTCCACGGCAGCAATGATGAGCCTCTACGTCGGCGGCGTGAAGTGCGTCTCGGGAAGGGACCGCGAACTGCGTCTTTAGCGAACGCTTTTAAGCGAATTCCAAGCGTCGCGCCGTCGAGAGCCCCTAATAATTACAGTTTTACTTGTGTTTGACTGGGAGGCATGATTACTGCAAATGTGAAGAGTTAAAATGTATTTATTCTGTCGCCTGTTTTTGGTAGATTTCGAACATAAGTGTGAATTGTACAGCTGCCCTTTAAATTTACCGATTTTGTTTGCTCAGTAAGAAACGAATGACTGAGAATTTAGACTCTGGTGCAGTAGTTGCAGATTTAAAGCATGTATTTGTAGTCGTACAGCTGACATGGTTGTACAGTAGTGCAAAAGTTTAGGCTAACTTACAGGGCAGTTCGCAGACAATATTTCTGACTACGCAAGTGTCACATTTTTAAAGTGTTTTGACTGCGGAAAAGCCAGTTTTGTGATCACGATTAGTGCAGGAAGAGTTTGTGAGGTGGCCTGTGAGTCGTTCCGTTTCATCTTTACATAAACCTTGCCAGCACACTTCATTCAAGGTTGAGATGCTTTCTAAAAGGATGAAGGCTAAGCAAGAAAAAAAAACAACAACTTGGTGCACCAACATGTGTGCGCTATGCGTTACATCTATCCGAATCTCGTTCTTCGTCCTTGATGGTTTGTGTTTGTTTGTCTGTTCCCTTTATTTGCGCGGCAGTTGTGGGCTTTGGCCGGCGCGCCTCGGACGGTGGTGCCAACATTCAAATGTTCTTCCAACGCCACTTGTGTCAAGGCCAGTACGGTCACCCATCAAGCAAGGAGCTCCTGTCACCAGTGAGTAGTCTCAGTTACTGTTACTGTCACTCTTGGACAGCTCCTTCTCGCTCTCCAACCAGAACCACCTCATCTTCAGTGTTGTCTGTGGCATTATAAAATCCGCAGTTTTAGGCAAAAGTCTTAAGCCTCATTCCGTGAAAAGCTGTATGGCTGCCACTGTAAATAGTAAATAAAAAAATGCATTTGAGTTTAAATAGGATTTGAATCTGGAGACTGAAAGTGGACTGGCTGCTGGCAGCCTAGGGGAAAGGAAAACGAATGACGGTACAAAGCGATGAAGGAAAGAAGGGCAGGAAAGAAAAAGACGCAATGTCGAAAGCAGCTTGAAAGTTACTAATAGCAGCGGTGAATTGTCAAAGGCAGGAAAGTGATTTGAGGAGTAGGGGTGTAAAGCAGTGACAAGAGGTAGTGCTGGCGGAGAAAGGCACACATGGAATGGGACGGCGAGGAAGGCAATGCAAAAACTGGTAAAGGCGCCAGTTTCTTTGTCAACCCCTACGGGTTTTTTCAGTTTTCTGTGAGCTGTTAAGTGAAATGGACTGCATGTTTATTGTTGCGATGTATAATCAGGGTATCTACTGCATTGTTTCTGTAGGAAGATTGCTGGGGCTGTGGAGACTCGCTGTAAGAAGCAGTTCGTAGCATAACTATTGGAAGTGTAATTGAGGTTCCACTGTAATGGTGACAACGACTGACAGCTATGGGGAACTTTCGGTTTTGTAGCCGGTTCTGGCACGCATGAGATTTTAAGACCTACTCAAAGACTTTTTTTTTCCTCCCAAAAGAGGTGAGCATTAGGGTTAGGGAAATACGTTATGTAGGAGTTCATGGAAGGAAGCTTACACCACAACTGAACAAAATAGAAGCCCACAGCCTGTTACAAGAACACACGCATACATTAGAGTGAAAAAAGAACTGCCCGGCACCTCAATGTCGTTTCATTGCTATAAGCGTATGCTCCAGAAATAACCAAATCTTTATCTGCCCGCTACCCATATATTAAAGACGTGTTCCACGGGCAGGTAAATGAACAACGCAGTTTAACTACGGATCAACACAATACATTCGTTTTGTCTCAACACAGCCTATGGAGGTCAGCCTTTCATTTTTGGTGGGCGTAAATATTCCTGCTGGAAATGCCATTATATTTAGAAGGAGTGCTTGCTTGTGAAAACTCTCTCGAGTCCCTCTTTATTTGTTTTTTTCCTTTCCTCCCCAGAACATGCCCTCAGTCAGCGGGGCAGTTCCACAGTCTCTCCACCCGATGTCTGCACTCGGTGACGAGGGCAAGGAGTTGGAGGAGCAGATGGACAGCAATGCCATATCCAGGTGAGCATGGTTTAAAAGCAACATGGTTGGAAGCAATAAAGGGATCTTCAGGCGATTCAGTGTTGTTGGCGAACAATGCAAGCACCACGACGCACTTGCGTTGAAAATACCGTATTTACACGATTGTAAGTGGACTCGAATGTAGGTTGACCCCCCAAAATTGCATCCCCCTCCCCCTCCCCCTCAAAAAAATGCGAGCGCAGGAAGCAGCTTGTTTGAATGCTGCTGTGAATGAGCGCCAAGAGAGTTCTTCGGGTCCAGGCGTCACCCCCGCAAAATCTTTTCAAAAGATTTTCGGGGGGTGACAGCCCAGGACACTCATGACAGACTGTACGATTCAGCACAACACAGAAGTGACACAAGAACACGTGGCAACACGGCTGCCTAGAAGATCGTATCACAAGGAGAAGCTCTTCCGTTAACTACCGATACCCCCCATACGGCGGCTCTTCCATCAATGATCGATGCTCCCTCAAGAGCCGTACGCTCGTGGTGCGCGCAGTAGATGTTAAAAAAAGAACAGCTTTTGTAAAGCACGCGGAATAACCATGCGCTGTGGGTTGAGCAGGAAACTTTATTCCCAATCATGAGAACACAGTCGCTGCGAGATGACACCCATCAAAGTTGCCTGCAGCGGCACTGCCACGCGATATCAAAACAAACATTGTGGCAGTTGACACTAGCGGCCGCTCGCGATTTCCTTTGATGCGTGAGTACGTTACTCGCATTCGAGAAGCGTTTTGTTCGTCTCTAATAAACAAAATGAGTATTACCGAATCCCTTGAATCAATACACGGCGCTGACGTAGGCACAGTCATATCACATTCAGTACGTTTCCGAACACGCTGGTGGAAGGTTAGCCGCTCTAGGTACGGTGGACAAAGTGCACGGATCGGGAACGCCAACTTTCAAAGTCGGCATCAGCTTTATTGACGCTAGAATGCATGCAATGGTAAACACTACGCTTCGACCGTATTTTCAGAAATGAGGGTGTTACGCCTTCCCCAGCTCGTAGCACCCCTGATTTCTCATTTCTCTTGCTGTTACAAGCAGCACAAAGTTCGATTTCGATTTTAAGTCGACCCCCCAACGTTGAATTGTCAAACTTGAAAAAATGGGTCGACCTACAATCGTGTAAATACGGTATATTCGAACGTATATTTTTTTAGTTAGCTATGAACGCAACGGGAAAGAATTCTGGTCAGCGCATGTTTACTATTTTTAGCGCTGTTTACTGTGCATAAGGTACAATTTATGAACAACCATTCCCTCAAGCGAGTACAACCAGAATTATTTGTGTTGCTTGTGTCTGCACAAGCTGCCCACATTGGAAGATGGCACCAGGTAACGGCAGCTCGGTACAGAGGCCTTTCAGGCTTCTTGGCAGATAGGCTGCAGAGTGATGGGGTTCGAGGCATGACCGGGAGTTGCAGTCATATTGCAATTGCAATTCGGCTGCTTCAAACAGCTTTATATGGCCGAAATGTGGTAATATTGTCTCTTTTGTGATAAAGGAATAGAGAAATTATAGTCGAGAAAAAATTATCGGTTCCATAGGTGGGAATCAAATACACAACCTCTGCATAGCATGTGCAGTGCTCTACCAATTGAGCTACCACAGTGGTGACTCTCTTCTGGCTTCAGCAGGGGTTTACATTTAGAGATGTTCATAGTCTAATCAATGTTTATTGGTCAGTATTTATCTTCTTTTTGAATTTATCTTATTTCGCTCTTCAGCTATAAAAATTTTGTTACGACTTTTCCCTATCTACGCCGTGGCTTACTGTAACCGAACTGCATCTGCATGTCAGAATCATGCTTACGACGAAAGAAAATCTGTGAACATCTCTTGCAGTACAATTTAGCCGCTGTGGTCGCTCAGTGGCTAAGGCGTGGCGGTGCTGAGCACAAGGTCGCGGGTTCGATTCCCGGCCACGGCGGCCGCTTTTCTGATGGAGGCGAAAAGCAAGAACGCCCGTGTGTACGAGATTTCGGCGCACGTTAAAGATCCCAAGGCGGTCAAAATTAATCCGGAGCCCTCCACTACGGCGCGCCTCATCGCCTGCATTGCGTTGGCACGTTAAACCCTACAATCAATCAAATCTCACAGTACAATTAAAAATTTCAATTCCGCCAAGAAGAACTGGCAGCTTTGTCCTTTAAATACATGGCCTGTATGTATAAATGTATTACTCTCCCTAATGTCGCTGATTCTAATGGTGCACTGGTGACAGGGGGGAAAGGATCTTGAGGGCTTTCTCACATGCAATCGGTGAGTGATGCACCAAGCTGTGGGAGGAGGTGCTGGGCAGGTCAGACCTGTCCACCCAAGAGCTCTTGGTTGAACGAGCTGCTTTAGTCACCACCAGCTTGGTGGCCACCCCGTCTCATTAACCCATCTGTTCTCAATAAAGTTTTTCTTCCTCTCTCTTTAATGGTGTGCAGTGTCGTACTGTATCATACTGTATCACTGTGCAGTGTCACAATGGTGTGCAGCGGAGGTCATGTTGAGGAAGTCGGAGGAAGCATCAGCCCTTTGAGAGCACTTGTTTCTGGTTCTGCAACCTTCATTCTCTTTTGTGTCAAAATAATTCACTTCAAGTTTTCTTTCAAGTGCCCTGAAGAAATGGTTAAAAGATTGGCTGAACTCGCAAAAAAAAAGCGCACAATGTTTTTTACCTTGAGCTTCATTTGTCTGCCACCGAGCATAGCTGTAGTAATACCATAAACTACCTCAAACGTTCCTGTTTTTGGCTGTCTCTTTCATCATCACCTGCTTAGAAACATTCAAACGATGTAAAACTCAATGTGGTTTAGTGGGGTGAGGCATCCATGGTTTGTTCCAAAAATGAAGGATTTTTAGTTAGCTTCACTTTTTGTTAACCAATGGAGCATTCATTTTTGTTTAGCTTCACTTTTTGGTAACCAATGGAGCATTCCTCATTTGTTTGGCTTATTCAAGGTAGGGAAAATTAAAGTAGGCAAGGTCCGAAGTCCAGGTTCTAGTCATCGGTCCAACTGGTCTACATAGTGTTTAAAAATGTAAGCACAGATCTGGTGCACATGTTCACATAGTGCTCCTGGGCAGTCTGAATGTTCACCGTCGATGGGGGGGGAAGGCAGCCAGAGCTCCGAGGATGCTATCGAGGCGAGGGAGGGCGGGGCGCATACTCAATAAGGATGAGGGAAGGAAGAACCGATTCTGAGGAAGTATGGTTGGCCCAATGGGACCCCACAGTACGTGTTGAGATCCTGTGTGCATGTGTAGACATTGGGGCAAGGGTGCAGCATGCTTTTGCCTGCCTCGTAGAACTGTGCTTGCAAAAGAGACCGGATTTGACTGGTATGAACAAAAACCTTTTCTTTTGTAGTGGGGCTCGGCTAAGAAGCACCTTGCATTGTTAGAAGTATTATTGAGTAGAGGGCAAAGTGTGAGCAAAACAAAACAAAAACTTTTTATGGAAACTATTGATCAGGTACTCTTGATTTTTTACTAGGTGTGAAGAGCTGGTGCAAAGGAGCCTGATGAAATAGTCTGTCTTGGGAGTGGTGTTGCTGCTGCATTTGCCCTTGTGTTCTGCCTGCGCTGCAGGTACCTGCAAGCACGTGGCCATGGCAAGCGGCACACAGTTGCCATGGGCAACACCGAGGAAGTCCAGGATGCTCAGTGGAAGCCTCGGCAGCGAAGGTCGGGCCTGCTGACCGTCATGGAGAAGCAGCCAGGTACGTGTGGAACTGCGCCTGCCCTTTCAGAGGGAGGTCAAAGCCTGGTGTGGCTTGCAGCTGGCCTAGTGTGCCGGTTCACTGACAGCTTGTTCTGTTTTCCATATTCAAAGGCAGCAAAAGAAAGGCATGTGTGTAGCATATTGATAGCGCCCTTGTTGGCCTGAGTAAATGTGGAGTCGTTCAGTATACAGCTCTTCCCCAGATTTTTCTTCATATCTGTGAAGAGTTACACCTATGTAGGTATAAAGGTGAGTCTTACGTGACTACAGAACACTTGGTCTATATATCAACTGTCTCCTACATACAGAAACAGCAGCCCTGACTTCTTGTCATACCTCTAGATCAGCCCTGTGCCAGTGTTGTGCTGCGGTGTACTCAGCTTTACTCTTCAGATGGCGGTCAAACATTCAGTCAGTTCTCAGCTCAGCGCATAGCCTGAACGCCGATATGCCTCTGACAGTTGCTTAATTTCTTTCCAAGGAATGGCAGGACATCTTGAGAGCTGAAGGTGAATGGGGGTCAAATGCAATTGAGCAGCACTGTTCAAAGCGTACTTAACGCCAGTCTGCACCAGAGCACCCCAAAATGCTTTTTCGCCGACAGAGCACAAGCCCGGCCATTGCTTTTCGGTGCTGAGTTTTGCATTGCCACTTATGCTGTGGAAAAACTGTTGATTCACTGTCCAGTCACTCTCTGTGGTGTCGCAGTGCCAAGGCGAGCGAGTGACGGGTGCCCCTCCGTGAGCCCGCACAGGACGCAGCTGGAGCGGATCTACAACCAGACGGTGGGCGCTGAGAACAAGTGCATCATCAAGGCCCTCCAGCAGGAATGCCAGCAGCTGCAGGTGCGTGCACGTGTGTGTGTGCGTGTGGGCTGGCAAATGGGAAAGAAGGCTGGCATAGAGCACGAGGGACATGAGTGTAAACAGCATGCGACAGGACCGGTTTTGGCATCGCGTGCTTACTGGGAGAGGCTCACGACAAGCGCCCGAGAATCCAGATATTTTCACCCCACTCGTATGACCGCTGGGTGGCTGCAGCCAATGGAAGCACAATTGGAGGCCGCGCATCACACCAGCGTCACTGTGTAGGTTTTGTACAAGGCCCCAAGGACGCACAAGTGGGAATTCCGAGATTCTCGGAATTCTAGGGCTGCTCGGTGCATGGAATGTGCCCTCTCCTGATCAGCCGCTCGTGCAAAGGAGGAAGGGGTTCCCGCCAGCCTTCCGTCCTTAGATCAATTTTCTTTGTCTTTTTTTATCTGCCTTCACCATTTTTTTGGGTATAGTTTGTCTTAGTTAGATGGCTCATGGCTGTGTAAAATTTTGTGGTGGCAAAAAGCTTGAGCAAGCACCCCCGAGCAGCATCGGAAGGCGAAGATAACGCATAACGTCACACGCACAAACAAGGGCAATTCGTGCATCTGGTAGTAGGCATATTCCTACATGCCTGCACTTGTGATCAGTGTCACCATTGGCACGTACCAGCGAAATTAAACATTTTCACATCCCTCAACTCAGCGCATAAAGTGCACTGTATGATGTAATCAATAGCACTACAGTCAATTCCTGCAATAACGAATCTGCCGGGGAGAGCCAAAAAATTTGCTTTTGCGAAAATTTCATTGCCACAAGAATGAAATGTAAACGACAAGAAAATCGCTTGCAAAACGGAAATTTATTTCCTAAAGTTGGTTATATTACTTTGCAAGTCTTACCTTGCAGTAACTTCACAGCTCAGCTCTCACACTACAAGAAGTGCTTCATTGCTAGTCATGCGCGCCTAAGAACGAACGAATCGTGTCAAACGCATCCAGAAAATATCCCGCCGTTCACCTTCTCTGTACGCTTTTCTCCCTGGTCCTCGGCACAGAGTATGTCCGAGCCTGCAGGCGAAGGCCGCCTTCTTTTGTTGACGAACTTTGCCGGGCAGTGGCACCTCGTTGTTCCAATGCCGCCCACAAAACTAAGTGAGCACTGCTTTGTTGACATCCAGAAAGGCCACATTTCGTGCACGTGCACCTTAATGGGGGATGCGGGTCTTAGGGCCATATTCCGAGTCCCTCATCTACTCCATTTGCTCTCTCCACTTGGCTGAGGAGAGTATTCCGGCAATGCTTATGCATGGGGAAATTGATTTCAAGGATCTCCTCCACTGGAGGCTGGAGTGGAGGAAGGTCTCAGAATACCAGGAGTTAAACTTCACAAAGTGGATAAGTCGCCAACGTGGATGATCGAAAAGATGATCCGATGAAACGACGACTCGTTGGCTCGTTGGCCGACGGCGCATAGCTGACGATGGTCTACTCCAAGATAACTCAAAATGTACAATATGTACACTTTATTTACATCACGTATTTACAACTTCCAAGGCTCATGATCGCATACAAGAGGTCGGGCAAGGCCCGCGTCGAGCAGGGCTCGCAGCTCTCCACCCCCTGTCTCTGTTCAATTTGTCTCTCCTTAAAAACATCAAACTCCTCGGTTTTACCAACAAAACCCTGCCCACAAAAGGGATGTCACAACTTGAGAGTGAGGATGGCTCATTGATTAGCCCACACTAGGCCACTGATTGGCCACCGTGACAAACAAAGCTAGGTGGGTTCAGAATAGTCACGTGACCCACCTTTCGCACTCTCGTACAGAAACCCAAAGGTATTCCGCAGAACACAAATATAACAAAAATGAAAACCAACAAACTAAAAGCACACCTGACGACGGGAAAAGCAGACCTAACCGTGCATGCCTATGTTTGTGCTCTGCGCTGCGAAAATTCCTTTCCTTTGTAGACACGTGCAGCACCTAACAAAGCCTGGTCGCCTACCTATTGACCCATCCCAGCCGCCGAGTCGCCAGTTTGAGATGTGTGACGAACTGAAACTTCGCCCAGTAAATTTGAGCAGTGCAACTATCACAGACAGAACGTCTGGTGACCTCTTCCTATGTTTCACCCAAGGTTTGACCCCTTGACCGACCTTCAGCTCCCGTCCGCCTCAGGGATTCTCGTGGCGGTAAGAGCGGTCGTTAAGATGTCAACGGTTTCCTTCCGCCGGCTTCCCAAACGAACTAGAGGAAAGCCTCCTTCAAAAGCTTGCATCGCTTTCAGCTATTATGGCGTGACCGACGCGTTTGTATGCGTTGTCTCCGGGCCCGCTCGTCGGGTGGACACAAAAGCGCGGCAAATAACAAAGAAGCCTCCACGGTTCCTCCTTACGCCCCTCACGCCAAAGTCAGCTCGGTCGGCGTGAAAACAAACACCACAAAAGTAAACACTATACGTAACGAACGATATCTAGCTGCTGGGCAGTTTTAATTAATAATTGAGGGCCCCGAACTTAACACCAGGGCTCAGAAAGGACTCGGAATACCCAGAATCCCAAAACTTGTCCAAAAAATCAATTTTTCAAAATCGCCGTTTTCGGAAAGTAGAGCTATTTTTCTTTTTTCTCAGCCAAATATTCAGACCCTGGAGTACGTATTTGAGCCGTAATATCAGTTTATAGCATGTGGGGTCCGCGGCTACAAAAGGGACCGTATTACCCGGCTAGCAAGCTAGAACGTGAGAACCAAAGCCACAATTCCCACTGCGGTGCCGCGGGGACGCCGCCAAGGGCTCATTCGACTCGCTTGGAGGCGCAACCCGCCACGGTGGCTCAGTGGCTAAGGCGTTGGGCTGCTGAGCACGAGGTTGCGGGTTCAATCCCCAGTCACGGCAGCTGCTTTTCTGATGGAGGCGAAAAGCAAAAACGCCCGTGTGTTCGAGATTTTGGCGCACGCTAGAGATCCCCAGGTGGTCAAAACTAATCCGGAGCCCTCCACTACGCCGCGCCTGATGGCCTGCATTGCGTCGGCGCGTTAGACCCTACAGTCAATCAACCGGGAGGTGCCAATGATGCGCCCAGTGTCAGGCGATGTTGCCAAACCACGCTTTATTGCTCAGTCGTAATATGGAACATGCACTGGGCAGGCAGTGTCGAGCTTGGGTGGGGGACAGAGCCCCGCCCCCTACCCAACAATCGCGCGTGCGGGGTTTCGCCGCTGAGGCGGCCTCCCCATCTCGGCGACGCCGGGCAGCTTGCCCTAATGGCGCCGCGCGGCCAGCATGGGGCCCTCCCCATGCTGCGGTATTTCGGGCTCCAGTATTTTCTTTGTGACTTGAAACATAATTATGCCACCTGAAAACTTATTACATATTTGAAATTAGGAAGACAAAACATACATGCACAGTGATTTTCATTATCATAGACCAGTTGATGAAAAAGTTCATTTTTAAGACCATCATCTCCCCTTAACTAAATTCTGGTGTCCTTGCTTTTCAAAATGTTAACACGAGCTGCAGGCAGTTCCAAACTCGTCGGCGCTATCCACCCTTCTTCCACTTGGGCCACTGACTTGGGAAATGGTGGCTGCCTTATCTTGTAGCAATAAAAACTTCACTTTTGATTGCGAGCAAACGCGCCGGTTGCCACACACACAATTGAATGCACGCGCACTGTTCAGCGATAGCCGGCTAGCGTAGCCCAAGCCAAAGACCTGCCGTGACTCACCTTGTGTTATCCCCTGGTGGTGTCTCTGCAAAGCTGCCTCCACGGCTGCCTGTTGCATGGTCTTTTATGTAAACAAATATGGCAGCAGCCATGTAAGCATGTTCTGGGTTTATGCACTTTGAGTCCGAAAAACTGCATTTGAGCACTTTTTGGACACTTAGCCTCAAAGGGGTAGATAAAATGCCTACCGGACTTGCAGCAAATTTGTTAACGCGGGATTGCTTTCTAAAAACATTTTGTTGCCGCAACATATGAAATATATAGGCTTTTATGGATGTTCATCAGGGATCCGAAAATATTTCTTTGCTATGGGAATCTCATACTAGCGGGATTTTGTTACAGTGGGGTTTGACTGTATTCATATAAGTTCAAGTTCGTAAAGTTTTCTTTTCTTTGTCGGCTTTGTTTTGCATGTATGCAATGTGTCTGAAGTGCCCCGAAATAGAGAGGCAACAGTGGAGCTAACACTGAGGGTGGAGCAATGCCGATGATGTGCTGCATGTGCATTGAAACATGTGTCTCAGATTTGCACGTGTGGGTAGTGTGGCAGCCATATTTTTGACAAATCATGCATCGCATCGGGCTGCTCCGTGTGACATGTGTCGCACTTTAAGGATGGCGCTGTTGAACATGAAAGCTTCTGCAAAGGACGAAGAAAAAGACGCAGATACAAAAGAGCACATGTAGAGTGGGTCCGGGATGCGTGCTTCAACCTTCTCATACTGGCATTGGGCACTCTGACCAAGTGAAACAGAATTGTCCTACACAAAATAACTGTGGCATGTCTGTGCAGTTTTCGAGGTTGGCGCAGTGAGGATATCTGAGAGCAGAATCGTATGATAAGGGGCCTCTTTGGATTTTGTCATTACATCTCACAATTGGCAACATAAGGAGCCAGTAATTTTCTTATGTGTGGTCTGCTCATATACACGCACAGAGCATGGAACATTTATCAGGATTACAACTGCACATGCCAAGCTTGAAGTGGCACTAGGGCATACAGACTGAAAGTCTTTAACTAAAGCAGGGAAACAAGTGGCATTTAGAGCAGGCTCTGGTACTATACACAGTTGCCATTGCTTCTGTGCAAAGGTGACATGCACTGCCCATTTCCTTTGCTGTAGTAAAGCGGAGGTCCGTCTCTCCGATTTCCGCAGAGGTACTGCAGCCCCATGGATGCCCAGCTGCAGGCTGAGATTCAGCGGCGGCACTCGCTCCACGTCCAGCAGATGGCGCACCTGCAGCCGTGCCTGATGGCGTCATCGGTCTCGTCTCCACCATCGATCGCCGGCTCCCCCATCCACCAGAGCCCCTCGCACGGCGCCGCGGGTCCCCCGAGCCCTGCAGCCACCCTTTCCCAGCACCTGCAGCGGCTACACCTGCAGCGCCAGGGCAGTCCCGTGGGCTTCTGTCCCGACCCTTTCACATCCGAGCCGCTGGGGCCCGGCGGGTCGCCTCCGCTGGACACGGGAGGTGGCACGTCACCCAACGCGTCGCCACCTTATTCATGTGGCGCCGTGTCCCCCCAGGCTGCTTCGGGAGCCTCGCCGCCACCTTACACCGACGCCGCTGGCGCTCACCTGCGACTCCAGAGCCTCGTCTCCCAGCAGCTGGCGCGCAACAGTCCGCCGCCGGTCTTCCCCAACCTGGGCATGATTCGCGAGGACGCCACCGAGAACGGCGGCCTCGGCGGCCCGCTCCGAGTGCCCGCCGTGCTGCGGCCCGAGATTGTGGTGAGCCCCGCGGCATTCGAGCCGTTCCCGGCGTGCGGCGGCCGGAACTGCTTCCCGCCGCACATCAGCGTGACCGACGAGCGGGGCAAGGAGGTGCTGACGTCGTCCTCGTCATCGGCCACATCTCCTTCGTCGTGCTCGTCGACGGCCTACTCGGAGGCCTCACTGCTGCCCTTGGACCTGGCCTACTCGCCTGTGCGCTGGCAGGCCACGCCCCTCGATGAGGCCCCCACGGCCTGGGGAGCGGCAGGCGCAGGGGGCACGCTGCCACCCCTCCACGCGGCATGCTGCGGCGAAGCCCCCCTGCAGAAGAGCCCCAGCGGGTCGCTGTGCTTGCTCCTGGGACGCGGCGTGGCGCCATGTGCAAGCACTGGCGGCGACCTCCTGCTGGACATTCGGCGGAGGCTGGACGCTCATGCGCCGGAGCTGCCACTGGTGTTGCAGCCGTCGGAGCGCGGCCTGGCACTCGAGCACCCGGCGGCGGGTGTCCAGATTGAGCTGGAGGTGTGCGACGGGCCGGACGAGTGCGGCCTCAAGATGCGTCGCATCTCGGGCGACAGCCTGCAGTACAGCGAGCTGTGCCAGCGGCTGGTTGCCTGCATGAACATGTGATCTCGGGACAGCCCGCCGCCCGCCTAGTGGGCCGGCACAGCTGACAGTGCCTCCGTGCGTCGCCGCACCTCTCCGCGTCACCCTGTGTGTGTTCGTGTCCCCACAGACCTGCCTCCACGGGCGGTTGGCTGTCTTGCCGACTGCCGGGGGTGGACGCCAACTCTCTGGCCAAGCAAGCGTGGCTCGGGTCTTGTTCACTTCTTCCTTTCTTGGGCCGGCCACGTACTCTTGATTTTCGTTTCCGAGAGCAACTTTCACTTCCGTTTTTCTTCCTGTTTTTCTTGTTTTGTTGTCCGCTGGAGTGGACCAGCCCCTCTGAAGGAGCCTTTACACCTCGAGATGGCATTGTGATGTTTGAGGGAGACGGGGTAACCTTTTCTGTGTATTTTTTTTCCCTCTTGTGCATGTGTGTGTGTGTGTGTGTGTGTGTGTGTGTGTGTGTGTGTGTGTGTGTGTGTGTGTGTGTGTGTGTGTGTGTGTGTGTGTGTGTGTGTGTGTGTGTGTGTGTGTGTGTGTGTGTGTGTGTGTGTGTGTGTGTGTGTGTGTGTGTGTGTGTGTGTGTGTGTGTGTCTGTGTCTGTCTGTCTGTCTGTCTGTCTGTCTGTCTGTCTGTCTGTCTGTCTGTCTGTCTGTCTGTCTGTCTGTCTGTCTGTCTGTCTGTCTGTCTGTCTGTCTGTCTGTCTGTCTGTCTGTCTGTCTGTCTGTCTGTCTGTCTGTCTGTCTGTCTGTCTGTCTGTCTGTCTGTCTGTCTGTCTGTCTGTCTGTCTGTCTGTCTGTCTGTCTGTCTGTCTGTCTGTCTGTCTGTCTGTCTGTCTGTCTGTCTGTCTGTCTGTCTGTCTGTCTGTCTGTCTGTCTGTCTGTCTGTCTGTCTGTCTGTCTGTCTGTCTGTCTGTCTGTCTGTCTGTCTGTCTGTCTGTCTGTCTGTCTGTCTGTCTGTCTGTCTGTCTGTCTGTCTGTCTGTCTGTCTGTCTGTCTGTCTGTCTGTCTGTCTGTCTGTCTGTCTGTCTGTCTGTCTGTCTGTCTGTCTGTCTGTCTGTCTGTCTGTCTGTCTGTCTGTCTGTCTGTCTGTCTGTCTGTCTGTCTGTCTGTCTGTCTGTCTGTCTGTCTGTCTGTCTGTCTGTCTGTCTGTCTGTCTGTCTGTCTGTCTGTCTGTCTGTCTGTCTGTCTGTCTGTCTGTCTGTCTGTCTGTCTGTCTGTCTGTCTGTCTGTCTGTCTGTCTGTCTGTCTGTCTGTCTGTCTGTCTGTCTGTCTGTCTGTCTGTCTGTCTGTCTGTCTGTCTGTCTGTCTGTCTGTCTGTCTGTCTGTCTGTCTGTCTGTCTGTCTGTCTGTCTGTCTGTCTGTCTGTCTGTCTGTCTGTCTGTCTGTCTGTCTGTCTGTCTGTCTGTCTGTCTGTCTGTCTGTCTGTCTGTCTGTCTGTCTGTCTGTCTGTCTGTCTGTCTGTCTGTCTGTCTGTCTGTCTGTCTGTCTGTCTGTCTGTCTGTCTGTCTGTCTGTCTGTCTGTCTGTCTGTCTGTCTGTCTGTCTGTCTGTCTGTCTGTCTGTCTGTCTGTCTGTCTGTCTGTCTGTCTGTCTGTCTGTCTGTCTGTCTGTCTGTCTGTCTGTCTGTCTGTCTGTCTGTCTGTCTGTCTGTCTGTCTGTCTGTCTGTCTGTCTGTCTGTCTGTCTGTCTGTCTGTCTGTCTGTCTGTCTGTCTGTCTGTCTGTCTGTCTGTCTGTCTGTCTGTCTGTCTGTCTGTCTGTCTGTCTGTCTGTCTGTCTGTCTGTCTGTCTGTCTGTCTGTCTGTCTGTCTGTCTGTCTGTCTGTCTGTCTGTCTGTCTGTCTGTCTGTCTGTCTGTCTGTCTGTCTGTCTGTCTGTCTGTCTGTCTGTCTGTCTGTCTGTCTGTCTGTCTGTCTGTCTGTCTGTCTGTCTGTCTGTCTGTCTGTCTGTCTGTCTGTCTGTCTGTCTGTCTGTCTGTCTGTCTGTCTGTCTGTCTGTCTGTCTGTCTGTCTGTCTGTCTGTCTGTCTGTCTGTCTGTCTGTCTGTCTGTCTGTCTGTCTGTCTGTCTGTCTGTCTGTCTGTCTGTCTGTCTGTCTGTCTGTCTGTCTGTCTGTCTGTCTGTCTGTCTGTCTGTCTGTCTGTCTGTCTGTCTGTCTGTCTGTCTGTCTGTCTGTCTGTCTGTCTGTCTGTCTGTCTGTCTGTCTGTCTGTCTGTCTGTCTGTCTGTCTGTCTGTCTGTCTGTCTGTCTGTCTGTCTGTCTGTCTGTCTGTCTGTCTGTCTGTCTGTCTGTCTGTCTGTCTGTCTGTCTGTCTGTCTGTCTGTCTGTCTGTCTGTCTGTCTGTCTGTCTGTCTGTCTGTCTGTCTGTCTGTCTGTCTGTCTGTCTGTCTGTCTGTCTGTCTGTCTGTCTGTCTGTCTGTCTGTCTGTCTGTCTGTCTGTCTGTCCTGGCAATCGGGCATGTGTAAGTGTACACGTAATGCCTCGCTTGACTGCCCTCCTATGCTGTTTAGCCATCTGCATTTTTGCCGGCGTACAAACCTCATGAGCTCAAGAAAAAGCCATTATTTCCTAATATTTTGGCTGTGATTCTGCAAATAAATTAACTCGTGGTGTGTACTTGCGAACAACAGGGATTGCAACCATTGGCGAAGTTAATTGTTTTTACTCTGTTAGGTCTCTGCCAGATATGAGGCCTTTGCCTAGTGCTACTGCATGATTCTGATCAATGCAGTGCAAGAAAACAATTCAAGGCAGCATACATAGTGACCAGTGCACAATAATTGTCAGCAAAAATTAAATCAGAATTAATCAAAAACCACCATGACTCTACGGGACAACCAGGTGTGCTTTATATGCAGTAGTAAATGTGAAAACCGTCGCATACCCTAGTTAGCTTAATAAGCAAATTTCATAGTTCAGTTGTCTTATTGTGCGAATTTTGTTACCACTACTGGTTAGTTGCTGCTATTGCCTTGTAAGCTGAGCTTGTAGCCAGATTCATGACTGAAATTTGCAGCAGCTGTGGCAGGTGTAATATAAGGCATCATAAAGTCTGCGCATCTTATGATCAGAAACAAGGTGTGTCTGTTGCATTGAAAATAGTATTCTCAAAGTTCTTCTTCGATCGCAGATTTGCAGTTATGGCATATTAATTCATATGTTCTTCAAGATTCATGATTTGCTTCCTGTTGGTATATCCATTGATGAAAGGGCATTGTTTGTCTATGTGAAAAAAACAACTGATGGCTTTGCTAGTATTTGTGGTCCTGCTTTGCTTTGTTATTTGCACTGTTATGTGTTTGTTTCGCCAGTCAAAGGGTTTGCTCTTTAAGAACAAACCATTGTTGTAGTTAATGTGGTTGGGCAGGTCACACTGACCCTTACAATTCTTGTTGTGGAGATTGTTTGGGAGAATCAGTGTCGAATGCTTACGTAATTTCCAAACTCAGTTTTATGAGTCGTTTAAGTGATGGGCACTAACCAAGACAGTTGTATCTTGTACGGACAAGCACAGAAAAGCAGTCGAGTTTTGTGAAGCCCCACATATGGTGTTGGTGTTAACACAGTAGTTGGGACATTGTCACTGAGTTGCACGAAATTGACCTTTGGTTCCAAGCTCGCCTGGTTTACTGTAGCAAAGTGCTGGCAACAAACGTAATAGTTTCTCACAGGTGCATTGGCACGTTGGGTAGTCCCTGCGTATGTAGTTTTTCAACATTCATCATTGCTGTTGATTAGTATTTGGGGCACTCTAAGGCATCCCGAAAGCTAGTTTTGCTCGAAACCAGCCAGAGCTAAGAGCCGTTTAATTTTATATTTCATACTTCTTAGCTCGCGACCAAATGTGCACAATCCTTGGTGTGGCACCCATGTTTCCGAAGAACAATAATGAAACGCTGACGTGCGTGTGTGTGTGTGTGTGTGTGTGTGTGTGTGTTCTTTTTTTATTTCCCGGAGGGCGAGGTGCAGCTATGTTGTATTCCTAGTTCGTGAGTGTCGCTCATGCAAGAGAGGCTGTCCGTACGCGTTCTCTCACTGTTCCTCTTTGGGGCCTACAAGCTGTTGCGCAACCATTCCCACGTCTCTGCCGCCGCTCTTGTCGTGTGTAAATATGAGGGTCGTCGACCTAGCTGCGATGTTTGTACAGAAAACGAAAGAGAGGGCCGAGACCTTGTTCTTGCAAATTCCGTGCGTTGCTGCGGGACGTTTGTGTACAGTTGCTACCTGATGTCATTTTCTAGACGTACTTCTTCGCCTCTTGACCAATCATTTCCTGTAGAACAACTGCAACCCTGCCGCAGGGGGGATTAGGGAATAGTGACTAGCGATCCGCATTGTGGCACTCGGAGGCAGTGTTGCACATTCTTAGCAACGTTCCCCATGCGTGCCTCCGTCGTTATTGCAAAGAAGTCCTTCTCAGCGCCATCGCAAACTTGGCCTAGCATGAACCGATGGGATGGGCTTCTTGTAGGTTCTTGTCACATCCGCTTTGAAGCCAGAAAGACTGTTTTTGTTGACATCTGATGGAAGATATCACTGGCACCGTCCAGTTAGCACAAAACTTGGGGCATTGAATTTTTTAAATAACAGCAGCCTGAGATTTTTGGGGCGGTGTTTTATGTTGCCCGTATGCAAAGCAGTATTTAGTTCGGTTTGACGAACTGCTGTGAATGCCTTTCCATCCACGGCTAATCTTTTCCTTACAATCAGCTTGGAAATGTTCCCATGGGGAATGGTGCATCTTTGCACGATTCCAGACGTGAAATGCGCTGGCAACAGGTTTTCTTTGTTCATTCATTAGTGATGTCTGCCTGTGTGCTCCTTCTTATATTTTTGTTATCTTTTAAGCAGAGGCTCAGCGAAATTGACGAGGAAACAGCATATTGCTTGTGAAACAGCTGAGGTTTTAGTTTTGCACGAGCATTGCCAGATTCTTAACACACGGGTGTGTGGTTAAACACTAAACTCAATTACTTATGGGGAAAAAAGCTGTGTGCAGCTTGTGAATTTCGCATCTATTGTTTTTGTCACCATGTTTACCTTTGTTGCTGTTGCTTTTACTTCTAGTCAGGCACAGTACCAATCTTGGATAAACTATTCGGACCACAGAACATGTAGTTATTGAAAGTTTACAATTGTTTTCATGTCATTTCAGGGAAGTTTTTGGGATGGAATGCACGTGCTGTCATTTGTAGTTGACTGTTTGACATGCGTACCACGAGAGAAGGAGTAAATAACTCACATCGAGGAAAAGACCTTTTTGATTGATTTATGTGAAACATTTTGGATAAGCTAGCTCTGTAAAAAGAACGCTGAATTTTTCGTTAAAGGGGTGCTAGAGGCATGAAACAAGTTTGTCCACATCAATAGCTTCCCATGCCAGGTTTAAAAGTGCGTATTCCTCTGAATGACAACAATTGGACAAACTAGGAAAGTTAAAGAAAGGAGACAGTACAGGTTTATAACTAATAATAATTAAATTAAATTTAACTTTCGTGTTTGCAAATGTGCAACATGTTAGGCAGCTTTCCCAATGGCTGTTTCATTTTCTAACTAAAACATAAATCTGACAATTGCTGTTTATATGCAACGTTACTTTCTTGGCTCCAAATTTGCGATGTCTCACCCTACGTCGCAAAAAAAGTATTCAAGCGAAATGAAGATTATTTTGGGTTGATCACCATATAACAAAAAAAGTCGCACCTTCTATCTCTTATCTTCAGTGGACTGTTCTCAGAAACAAGAAATTGATCTGCCTTTAGCATCCCTTTAATGCCCTGCAACCTATTTGTGAAGCCGGTATCAGGTTGTCGTCGATGACAAAAGTGGTGATTTCACTCTTTTCAATTTTTCCACTACACAGAAATCCTAATATTTTTCCCTGTTGGGATTAACATTGATTAATGACTTCAAGAATGACTGGCTGTGCAAGCCTTCATTTTTAACAGAGACAAACTGGGAGCTCAATGTGTGACGCTATAGGCAAGGCCATGTGGGTTGCTCGTTAACAGCAGCCCAACACAGATGTTTCAACCATGCAATTCCTGTACAGCATTGATAATATAATGACATAGTTATTCAATGGCCTACCTGTCTCTTGCCACGAGAAAAAAAAAACATTTTGGTGGGCCGCGTGACTTGCACATTCGGGTGTTTTGTTTGTGTCTAAATAAAGGAAATCAGCTTGGGGAGCTCCCCACTTGGGCCCAGTGATGCCGAGGTGGAAAGGGACTTCAAAGTCATTGCAATAATGGGTGCCATTGAGAGGATCCAATAAAATATTTATTGATAAACTGCTGGAGGCTGTCTCATTTTCTTCCCTGAACCCCCGTTTTTGCTTTACGTTTAATGCTTTGAACAAGGTGAAGAAGGCTTCTTTTGGAAAGTTTGCTTTTGAAAGTTTGATGCATCCTTCTCATCCTTCTGACCATTATGACCTTTACTCCATCATTGCAGAATATTGTTCAATGCTTCTTTGGGCATGTGCCAAATTGAAACAACCGGCTTGTCGAGTTGCTGATTTAAGCGTAGTGTTGTTCAGTACAGTCTGAGTCACAATACTCATTGCCAGGTTGTGCTGCATGCGCGAAGCAACCATTGTTACCAGCACGCACGTAGCACTGCCGATGCCTTCCCTAATTCTTTGGAGCACCATTGTTCCCTCCTGCTCATGTAATTCATGTGGGAATTTCAGCAGTAGGTAGTTCTGGATGTTTTGCAACAACTTTGTAATTTCTGAACTTGGCTAGATTCAATTCTTTATAACTATTTTATATAGGTAATTGGTCTACTAATGAAAACACGCAAATATGGGTAGGTGGTTCACGTTACGAGGAATCATAATTACTTTGTTGCTAGAAGTTTCAGGTATTTTGTCATTTTTTTAGGCAAGGAGGTTGTGGAAACTTGTCGTGACAGCTCAAGAAAAGCTAGTTATGAAATGTTCAAAAAATTTCAGCTATAATAGGTACATGCTAGATGGTTTTGGGGGAGCCACAGTTGACGTCACAATATGGGCTTGCACTCTAGCCTATGTGATGTAGGTAGGCATTAGTGAACGCCGCATTGAGTCGCAGTCTATGAAAACGTTTCCAGCCAGCGAGGTAGTCGTTCTAGCAGCTTCAATCTCATCTATAGGTCCATTGAGAATAGAAAATCATAATGATGTTCTGGAAGGGACCATAAGCAGTTAATTTTTGCTAGAGCTAGTGCCTTGGTCATATAGTTGAGGAATCGTTTTTTGTGAAGAAAATATTTCTTTTGGTTTTCATTTCTAGGTCCCTGCGTGCAGCCTCATCTGCTCTCTGATTTCCTAGTACACCACAACGTACAGGGAGCCACTGAAGGGTTATGCGACGTTACACTTTCTGTGCTAGAGAGTAAGCAGCACAAAGGAACAACATGCACTTAAATTAGTTTCAGTGATCCTTGATCACAAATTATTAATAACCCCCTTGCTCTCCCTAATCACCCCCCCTTCCTCCATATTTTAGGGGCGAAGGCACCTTAGGGGCTCGGGCTGTCGGCGTCTTATGTCATCGTCTCATATGTCGTCACTGTAAATCAAGTTGTCAAACGATGGTCAAAAAACAGGTGTATAATTGATAAAACCGGTTCACAATAAACTAACATGACGTAAACTAATTAAAATGCAGGAATGATCAGGACTTAATTGCATTAAAACAGAAATTTGTTAAATTCCGTCTCGAAATTGGTTTCAAACGCTAGGTTTTCTTCTGTAAAGCATACTTCTCAGCATGCTGCGGTATGTGACTCGAAGACAACTTACGGCCAGCCTGTCTCTCGTTTAATTGCTTAAATCCGGTTCAACTCAAGAGAGGGCGCCACCGCATCAGTAAGTGCGCGATTGCTCCTCCCACCGGCGCCCGATCAGCGCGCGCCGGGTCGCAAGAGAGACCTACAATCTTTGGATACATTTCTACACTGCATGCTTCGCTCCTCCTCAGGATTCACGCTAGTGGATATGGTCCGAGATTTTGTCTTTCTCTGCTTCATTGAGTTTGAGGGATGGAGTAACGTAACTTCCGGTCTTGCATAGACGATTTTCGGTATTGCGGTCTTGCAAAGATTTCCGGACTTGCATAGACGAGTCAAACATCACAGCTTCATCTTCTCAAAGCTAGATGCTCTTTGCTACATAATCGGGCTACTTCCCAAAGAGTACTTATGATGTGTATCTGAATCTTCTACCCTCGGTATCGGGATACCGCGCGCCAGTAATATTTAGGGGAATAGTCTGACTGTTTTTCTGTATTATTAACATTGTGATTAGTGAAGTGAACTTCCTTTCTTTTTCTTTGTTAAAAAAGAAATTGGAGAAAAACACGCGTCGTATAAATACATTTATGGAGTGAGATGGACACGGCTGCGTTGTTTCTAAAGGTAGCTTTCGCTCTGACCAGCTCGGACTTGGCTGGTGAAGAGAGGCCAAGAAGCCGGGCGGTCTCAAGGGATCCTGAAATAAGGACTGTTCCCCGAGGCTAACTGCGCCATAGAGACGTTTATTCCTCCTCCGCACCCGAAGGTCGGCTTTATCTCAACGCATATTTTCTCTATGTATAAAGTTGAATAAACACAGACACGAAAATGACGACAAAAGTGCTTTTAACCCCTGGTACATTAAACAATCGCCGAGACTTTTACAAAAATTGTTATATGCGCATGTTCGGTCGTACATATCTGGAGCCTAAAGGTTTACCGTAAAAAATTATCAGAACAACTGTACCCCCCCCCCCTTCCCCCTTCCCCCCTTCCCCCCGAGCACGCGGAAACAGCCATAAATAAGCTTGTTTAGTTTCGAAAATCTAACCGGAAGTCACTGCCAGAACACGCAAAATCGTTTCAAAGAGTAACCGTAGAAAGAGTAACCGTAGCAACATATCAGGGGGACTGCCTCCCATGGGATAGGGTAGCGGAAAAATAATAATCGGGCAAATTACCCAGACCGAGATCGTTCCAGAATAAACTGTAGATTGCTGCTTAATTCAGTTTCACGCACGCTGGTTAGTCCTCAATATAAGCGATTGATTGATTGATTGATTGATTGATTGATTGATTGATTGATTGATTGATTGATTGATTGATTGATTGATTGATTGATTGATTGATTGATTGATTTACGGCGCGCCTTATCGCCACACAGGCGATAAGGCGCGCCGTAGTGGAGGGCTACGGCATAATTTTCACCAGTGCTCCGAAATCTCGAACACACGGGCGCTCTCGCTTTTCACCTCCATCAAAAAAGCGGCCGTCAAGGCCGGCAATCGAGCCCGCGTCCTTGTGCTCAGTACAATACAAGCAATTAATGTCTAGTTCCAGCTGCGACGAATTACTGGATAACATACTTGCTGATTTTTTAGCAAACGTGTGTCCCACCCGTGTATCATTACTTAATCGTTAAAGTAAGATAGACGAACAAGACAAGTCAATAAATTGTATGGTTAATTGGTGTTAATAGCGGAAACTACAGACTTTACCATTACTTGCTTTTTTTTTTCTAGGATTGGTGCGGAGGGAGTAGTACAAACTATTTTTCCTGATACAGGCAAACAAACAAAATAAACCCGGTTTCAAATCGCAGAGTCGTGCAAGCCTTGGTCAAGGACCGCTGCTGTAAACGCATTTAATTACTCGCTGACCAAAACGCGAGAATGATTTCGAATCTGTTTCAGCCTAGAGTGGTAAGGATGCAACGATAAAAATGCCTCACCGTTACCAAAGCAAGTCCCGCTTTCACTGCTTCTACCGCCATTTGAAAGGCGCGCGCTTATGGCCCCCGCCAACCGCAGCCTTCGCAGCGTAAGCAGCTGCCGACGCCAGGGCGGGGCGGCGCTGCAGTGCCTGTCATGGCGGCCGAGCCGCGGAGCGAGATTATAAAGGAGGCTATGGATCGGTTGGTTGGGTGGCAGCGCGGCGCACACGACCGAGTTCGCTACCCCTACTTATTACGTTGTGAGTGCCGACTTCTTGTGAAATACCTTGTGGATTGCGCCCGAGACACGAAGCACGCAAGAGCGGGATGACCCGGTAAGTTGTTTTCAAAGAGGAAACAAGTCTCGCGACGCGTGCTTTTCCCGTTTTGAAAGCATCGTGGTCATTGATCTGTTAACCTGACCTATTATTATGCAGCGGTATACATATCGCGAGCTTTATCGTTTACGCGCATTGTGAACGTTGTCGCACGCAGTTCTGAAACTAGCGTTTCACGACCGCGCAACTTTTGAAACAAAGTTTTTGTAACAGTCTGGCGAGATTGATGGGTTATTGTACGAGACGTGACCTACCGAGTTCACGCAGAACGAGTAATCTTCTGGCGCGGAGCTTCGATTTGCAGCTTCGCTGGCACATTTTGCGGGACGTTCGGTAGTTCCAAATGTGTACTTCGAAGTTTTCACTAGGTTAACGCTTCAAATTTTAAAACGATCTGCGTTGGTTCCAGCGCTTCACACGACGATGTTCAGTTACCCCGGGAAAAGAAAGAAAAAAAGCGGACAGGCCTGTCACGGCTTACGGGTCACTTGCTTCGCTGCCTCTCTGTTACAGCGCAGTCACAGCGAAACCGCAGAGCGCTTGAGCCGGCTTGCGTTTTTGCACGCTCAGCTGATATTTGCTCATGTCTAGGCGTGGTAGGCGCGAGACCTGTCATAAAAAAACAACGAAAAACCGCCCGACCGCACGTTCCCACAGTCCGTCCAAGCCGCATTTTATCTGGCGCGCGATTAGGTGAGGCGGTAGCCTTGTTTCTTATATGCCCTCATAATCCGCGGTATCGTTTGGCTATATCGCTTCGCTTTATTGCCGAAGCTCCCTGCGACGGAGCTCCTCTATGAACTCGTTTCCGGCGAGAGCCCGGTCACCGTTGTGGTGGTGGGGCTTTCGGTCTGACTGGCGCTGCCCCATGCGATAACCTGCCACATTTTTAAAACAATCTTTTTGGTGTGCAATCATGCGGGGCTGCAGTTTTAAGCTGCGTTGTTGTACATTTTGTTTTGTTTTTCGTCATTGGTAGTCGCTGTCTGCGTGTTTGTCGCGCCTGTATTTCGTGCCAGTTTCATCGCTTGAAATATTCGTGCGCTAACGGAAACGAAAGCTCTTGCAGAGTGCCCCGGAAATGTAGGGAAAAAAAAAAAAAAACGCCACTGGCTGCGCTGTATAAAACCTCCTCTAGGTCGGATTTGGCGTGTTGCGACTACTCAGTGACATCCACGTGAAATATACTTTAATTTAGTTTTTGTGCGACAACCTCTAGCTAATTACGCAAACCTACGCACTCTGAAACCGGCTTTTTTTTCTGCCACAAACAAATGTATGACACGAGGCTGACAAGTCCAAAATCCATGGTTGCCGGCTCCGAGGTAAACAGAGGCCAGACAATGCGGTGATATCGCGATATCTCGTTGCCTTGGAAGTATTACGCCGAGGTTGCGCGGGCTGTAAGGAGACTTGTACCAACGTTAGTAGTTGACTTGTACCGTTGGCGTGTAATGAAGTTCTGATAACTACGCACTTACTATAGCCGAGCTAGCTGTTGTTGAAAGTCTCACTGACTAGTTGCGGCCACTCGCAAAAGGAAGAAGAAAAAAAAAACTGGTCGCTTGGTCACAAGAAGTTCACAATGTGGAATCGGCATTTGCGATGATTTATTTTGACGTGAGAATACTGTCTGAACGAATATCGATTCGCTATGACTGGCCCAGTGATCCTGCGTAGCTGCTAAAAACAATTACTTCAATATAGCCATCTGGCCATACTATTACGTGTTCCGGAGACGTGGTTTATTTCCATGCCTAGGATCAATCGTTCTCAACTCTAGAAAACGCGGTGCACCCCGCTGTAGCGCAAAGGAAAAGGTTGGAAGATGCGTCTTTTTTCAACAACTTGCGTTTCTCTTGACTGCTTGTGACTGCTTACCGATAGAATCAATATATGTGCACAAGAATCGCTACAAAAAAAAAAAAAAAAAACGAATAGTCACCTGTTACGTTTTTTATCTTCTGCGCTTGTGAATAATTACTTAGCACTCGCAGTGTGTATAAGGCTACGCGCCTTTTGTTGCTGTCAGTATATCGGGAAGCGATTACGTCAGGTTAGTTACTGCAGTTAGCGACCTTAGCGTAACTGCGTGCTCCATAAAAAAAAATACAAATAATCGAAGGCGCTCTTGCTGAGAGTTCGTTAGAGGGACCTAGAAAATACTCTTTAATAAATGAGAAGGTATATTCTTGATTTCAATAATTTGTTTCTTTTCAAGTGCGGTTCAGTTCAAGCGATTGGGCCTGCTTTTTTTTTTTCTCTTAATTTCAAATGGGAAGTTATTGACTAGTGTATTACTAGCGCAACGTGTAAACGAAGGTTCAGTAACACTTCCCATTGAAGTGTGCTGACGAGGTGCCATCTTAGTCAAACCAAGTATACAGTTTTTTGTGTGTTGGAAGCATTACGTGGTAGTACACGTCAAAACGTTCTGCATCTCGGCGGATTGGACGTTGCTGCTTTGTTTGTAGGAAATAAGGATTCGGAGCAGGGATCGTACAAGTAACAGCAGGCAGAAGGGTTCGGGCTCAAACTTGCGGCAGGTTCCCCGCTGGTTTGGTAATTGCAGCAATAAAAAAATAACCGAAACAGCACCCGCACGAAAAGGGACTCTGGGACCGTGGGAACAGCGCGCGTTTTGTGTTAGAGCGAGCGAGAGAGAGAAATCGAGGGAGAGAGACTATTGCTTAATCGCCCCGTTGGGCATGTAGGGCGACGGGCTGCCCTTCGGCTGTGTGGCTTGGGCAGGCATCGAGTATGTCCATTCGTGGGACTGCTTACTGCAGTGCGGGCTGCCCAAGTGGCCGACGCTGACAACTTTTGGCCAGCTCTCTTGGACGTATCGTTAGGACAGCGCCAGACTGCGTCGAGAACCACGTGTGCACGCGTGGCGGCCTCGGATGGGGTCCCGCCATTGCGGGGTTCGATCTTCCTGGCGTACTCGCCCAGAAACAAGGCTTTTTTTGGCGGGAATAGGAAAGCGGGACGACGGATGTTGCGCTTATCACCGCCGGTTTCCGGCTTCATACTGGAACCGACGAAAGGTGCGAGACAGTGGAAGAGATAAGTTGCGGACGTGTACATCCTTCTGACACGGCTGTGCCGGCTGGACGCGTTACGCGGAGTTGAACAGATGGGGGAGGAATGGGGCCTCCTGTTAAGAGGGACAATTAAATTTCACCCAGCTTTTACTAACGTAGGGTGTGGCACGACCATCATGTTCCACTCGCGGGACGATAATTGCACGCACGACGGAGACACGAAGTCTTTCGAAGCACACGTGTGGTCCGCAGAAAATTGCGATGGAGTACAAGGCACCCGACCGCAGCGTGAAAGCTTGCGGTCGGGTGCCTTGGATTTTCTATGTCTGCTCAACAGAATGGGCCCTATCGCTGTACGTGTATAATGCGCTTCGTTACGTCTGCAGCCAAATAAGGGCAAGAGTCGGCGCTATTTCCGGCCGTCCCTCGTAGTTTTACTTTTGCGCCACACTGAACCTTGCATGACTTGTTAATTTCGCCATTTGATGGTCCGCTTAAAGGTTTATCAGGTTGGGTGAATCGGCGTCGTGATCTAACAGCGCAGTGGTGTGTAGAGGTATAAATGTATCGCCTTCATCATGCTCCTGCCTCTTCTGGTATTTTATTCGGAAAGTGGAGTCGTGTATTGCGCGTGTTTAGCCAAGTGGTGTGTCACTTTTCTGTGTTTTCTTCTTGTTTGAGCCTTTGTCAGTATGTCGCCCAAACTGTACAAGCGGTCGTGCAAGGCATTGCGCACGACGCTGAGAGAACGCCAACTCAACGACACTGCCTCAGTCTGTCGCACGTGCTGGTGCATGGAAACTGCACAGCTAGGTTTGCCGGGGAGGAATGCTTACACGCCGATTAAGTTAGACGCGTCTTGCGAAGTCTTTCAGTGTGCAACGTCTTTTATCGTTTTCCTCCAAGCGAGTGAAAACTGAACTCTCAGTGAATTGGATTAAGTATGTGCGGCGCAAACAGCGAATCTCGTATGGCATTCCTCGATTTCTCCTCTCGGAGCGTCGCGAACTCCCGAGGCGGTCGATAGCAACATAAAAAGCGTACAGAGTAGGGCCATATTTCTCCCCCGATGAGTCACTCGCAATGCGGCCGGCGGAAGGAAGGAAGGAAGAAATGTCGGCTTTCGCTGACGGGCCCTCTGTTTGTGCTGGAGGCTCGGTGGCCCGGAAAAGACGGGGGCCGACTTTTAATTTCTAAATTGAGCAAAGGCCCTTCCCGTCGGCCGCGTCGAGCGGGGACCGCTTTGCCGCTGTTGCGTTTGCTGCCTCTATGTGCACGCACCCGCAGCAACGGAGATCGGAGGAGGGGGTCGACGGTTTCTTGTCGCTCCGTGATGTCTGATGACGTCGTAATTGCGTGCACCGCTGCTTGGCCTGCAGACCCTGTGATAGGAAAGTGTCGGTTAAGAAGCG
This sequence comes from Haemaphysalis longicornis, assembly GCF_048455015.1. NCBI lineage: Eukaryota > Metazoa > Arthropoda > Arachnida > Ixodida > Ixodidae > Haemaphysalis > Haemaphysalis longicornis. Next base: position 93,110,661 of record NW_027526361.1, read on the forward strand.
TTGACTTAATGCGACTGCGTGATAGGAAAGCTTCGGTACTGGTTTATAGTGTGGAGGTGACAGCGCCGGTGTAAATGGACGGCGTGTTGAGGCGTACTCGCCTTGCTCTTGCCTCTGACTCATACTGTGCGAAGAGTGAGCCCAAACACTAAGAACACGCGCATGGGAGAACATCTGGATGCTTTAGTGCAACGTCTTAAGCTGCAATTCAGCGCAATTTACATTATGGTTTCAGGACATTGCCGGCCTGTGATATATACTAAAAGTGATCTGTGTAACGTTACTGTGTAACGTTATTAATCGTACGGCTTTGAGCTTGGTCGCTGCTATTTAGAAGCGATGCAGTGGCACTGCTTTCTCGCGCAGCCTTTTCAAGTTGTGCTGAGCGTCCGTGCATTGCAAGTTGCCGCTTTGTCCTGTGCATGCTTACCTACCTCACTTCGTGTTCCAGCTGTCGCGGATCGAACTGGACGAATAACTTGGTTTTGTGTTGGCGTTTAAATTCTTCGCGAAAATTGGCTCCAATCCACGCAATGAAGGGGGTTTGACTGCAAAGCTGTAAACGACACCCACAACGATTACCCATGCGGCGTGACTTGAATTCACACACGTAGCCCTACAAAGAGTGAAGCCAGAGACTGCCAGCCGTTACCTGCGATTCGCCGGGGCGGCGTCCCGAAAAATGTTTGCACTCTAGAGGAATCTTTAAGTGCATTTATCGGCGTGCCCGCGGACTCTGGGCAGGTAACCTGGAAGGGGTGTTCTGTGCGGTAGACACTGAAGGGTTTGGTGGGAAGAAGACTGCCCCTCTCCACGGGGGTGAAGCAGCGCCAAGCGACGGAGTACAAGGCTCCCTGCCGTCCGCCGTGACGTGACGCACTTGAGGACGGGCGTGTGGCGTGCATCTACACCCAAGGAAATGCGAAGCAGTGCCGGGGAAGCAGCTAGCATTCTCGTTCACTCTGTACCAGTGCGGAATAAGTTGTCAGCCTATGGACGCAACCGCGCGAAACCGCGAAAGTTGGCCCCGCTGCGAACGCTGCCGCGTTTGAAAACGTCGCTGCCTCTCCCTACCCCGCGGGAAAAGCGAAGGTGTGTAGAGGTTACGTTCTCTCAAAAAAAAGGCGTCGGATGGATGCGGTCTCTCTCGCGATGCGCATCCGGCCTCCGCGCTAATGCGTCGGAATCCCTCGACGCCACATTCATTCCCCGTGCAAGTTTTCTTCCCTGTCCCCGGATGTGCACGGGCTGGGGTATACTCCCCGCTGCACGGAACTAATTCGGCGCGACCTCCAGTTCGTGCACCCCGTTTTGAGGGGGCCGGGCCAAAGGGCCTTTCGCCGCGCTGCCGTCGTTGTCGTCGACGGCTACGACGACGAGGAAACTCTGTTGCAGTTCGAACGAGTTGCCGAAAGCAATGTCTATACTTGGTTGGTCCCCTATCTATAGCAGGAAGGGGGAATGGGACCAACACCAACTGCTGTGAACAGTTTAACCATCCCTCGACAACAGTAGGCTATTACGTCCCGCCAGTATGCATCAATGTAAAGAATTTTTCTTTTACGTTTCGCTTGTGTATTTGCTCTTGCGATGTGGTTCCTGTGTCGATGCAGTGTAGTTGACCTTTTCTTTTTTGCGTGCGTCGAATCGAGCTATTTCTGCTTTCACGACTATATATATAAAGTACTCAAACCGCCATATTCCTGATTAAAGTCCAGCTAACACGGGCTGTGTCGCCAGACCTACTAGTCGAAAGTGTAATGTAATGGGAGTAAATTTGTGGTATGAAGCAGTCTTGTGCCGTAGACGTTGGCCCCCTGTCACTTTTGCTATATCAAGTAAGCGCTTTTCTTGCTTCTCCCTTTGTTGGCTTCAATTTTTTTTATTCTATTGGAAGCACGCGGAGTTGCGAAGGCGCATTGATAACAAGCGGCCCTTTTTTACAAAATTCTGCCCAGTGGCATTTTGTATAAGGTGGGGAAGGGGACTGTTGAGGGCGTGGTTAGGAGAAACGTTGGTGATTAGATACGATATGCCGTGAACGGGAGCTCAGGATCCAACTGGCACGAGGCATCAGCGACCTGCCGACGAGAACTTTGCCTGCCTCACAGGGAGCTCATTCGTTAAATGCTCCTGATCATCTCACGTTTTGCTCAAACATATGGCTATAATCTCCCCCTTTCTGCCTTCAAATCGACCTCGAACAGCCGCTTCTGCTGCAGTTAAGACAGTCGTATTGTTGCCTGTATAGGGAAACGACTGCTCTCCCAGTTCTCTTTCATCTTTCTTTTGAATCTTCAGTATCGTCTCCCATTTCGATTTCTCTCTGTTCACCCCTCTTCCTGCGGCCTGTTAAGGTATCGGCTCCACGCCAGACTCTTACGGGCTGTTACGATCAAGGAGGTTGGTTAGGAACGGCGTACGCTGTTGCGAAATCCGTCCTCGATATTCTCGGATTCGGCCACCCAAGCCTTCCATCGTCCAGGTCACCCACCCTCTTCGTCGGGAAGCGACCCGGCTTTACACAGAATGACGCGGCGGTGACCGATGCTGCTGCTGGACACGAGCCGCTTTCCGCAACTTCGCGGCCACCCAGATGCTACACTGTACAAATGTCCACTAGCGAAAGCCGCCAAAATGACCGAGAACGTTGAGCGGAAGTGCTGGCGTCGCTCCGCGACTCCCTTTCAGCGGCGGGCTATGTGTTGCTGTGTTCTTCGGCGGTGTGCCGCGCATCGTGGGAACCCATGTGGCGTTTCCGAGACGCCGCTGTTCAACGAGCAGCCCAACGGCGAATTACTGGAGGGGCTCCCAGGCGTCCTCCTGATGCTTCGACCTCGGGTGGTCCGAAGGGCTTCGAACTTAGATTGCCTCACCGGAGTCAACCTGACGCTTACCTGTGCGCGCGGGAGGGCAGGGGGGGGGGGGGGGGGTGCTTTATCTTTCTGAGTGTGTGGGCGTCAATTTCTGCGGCGTGGATTTGTGCGATTGGTGCGTTCTTGAAAACAGCGGAGAGAAACTGGTGAACGGGGGCGAACCCAACTTGCTTATGTAATCTCGTGCGTGCAGCAGCGCACTGCCCGGTCCTCAGAGTCTCAAACTATGCAAATTTCTGCACATATGGTCTGTTTCTTCACCCTACTCGGCTTCAATGTTAGCCCCAAGCAGTGATTTCCCTACACCCCCCCTAGGGGGTGTGTAGACCCCCCTAGTTTTTCTGGACACCCCCCCTTGAATACCCAAATTTCACTCTTGTCAGTCCTTATATGGACCTTTTTCAGTATCGATCTGCGCATGCGCGGGCTGCCTGTCTGCTATTTTTGGCAGTAGCCTCGGGCAAAATAAACAAAACTGCGCCCCCCCCCCCCCGAGCTTGCTGTTAGCGTTGCACGTATTTATTTCCTTTTTTTCGACAGCTCGTGGCAAGTTCGTATGCACGCACACAAAAAAAGGCTTTCAAAGGAAAGGGGCAGAGTGGTTTGAGGCTGACCACGCTGCGAGCACATTGCTACCAGCCAGGGAGTAGCGAAAATGAAAAAAAAAAAAAAAAAGTAAAGGAAAAGGGGAGCTTCAACGGCCGCAGATTAGTCACGGAAACTTTCGCCTGCTACCGTGACATTCATATGAATGGTATGGGTGACGGGTGGGTGCGGGAGCAACTGCAGGACGAGAACATTTTGGGCACGAGTTCTCCGAAACCCAGATATTTTCGGGGGTGTGCCTTACTGCCATTTTAAATACGCCAAAGTGGAATACCACGCGGGGGACGCAGCAATTCCCCACTCGCTTGAAGTGATTTTGGGAGTGACGTCGGGTGCCCAGGGAAAAATGGTCCAATGGAGGCAGCGGAAACGCGAGTATGCAGGACAGTCCCACGGTCGAGGGAAGTTTACTTAGTTAAGGGGGCGCCAGAATTGTCCGCGGGCAGTAGGGTGGAGAATCTGAAGATTGGTCACTGGCCCTGGTAACAAGTTCGAAAATGTCCTTATACGTTGAAAAATGGCGAGAAATTAAAAAAAAAACTGAATACGGACCTTTCATGGTAAAAAATGAATTTCTCTAAATTTGTTTTTTTCTTAAATTGAATAGAAAGCACCGCCTCTCAGGTGTATATATATATATATATATATATATATATATATATATATATATATATATATATATATATATATATAGAAAATGAAAAACGTACGTCACGGGGATGAGTGTTTGGTTAACAGACGTCTATTATTTAACTAGTGGGATAAAAAAACAGCTTTTCTAGTTTATGACCCCCCCCCCCCCCCCAGAGCCATTGAGACACCCCCCTTTGATTCGATGCCTGGGGAAACCCCTGGCCCCAAGTCAGGACCAACCGGACGCCATCACTGGACGCGCTACCAGATCCGCAACGTCTACCTCCTCTTTTTCCCATTCGGGCGACTTTCTTGTTATCCCATCTGCGGAGTTGCTGCCTGCAGCTCTTTCCCTGCTGTATACATGTATAAGTAGGCCGTGGCAGAGATTCGCAGAGGTGGACGCGTAGGGAACACGCTGCGTTCCACTCAGTTTTCGCGTTAATGGTGAAGTAAGACATGACGGTCAGTTGTCATACCATGAGTGACTCTGCTTACCCATTCCGGGGGTGCATTCCTAACTTCATGGTTGCGTAGCGTAGGCCCCGGTTGTAGGAAAAAAAAAAAAAAATCAACGGCCTTGTTGCTTCCCGGTGAACAGCGCAGCGTTATCGTGTCAGGGCTGAGGTAGGTGGAGAGGAAGGAAGCGCGTTCATCGGGCATCCTGCAGCGGCAGTCTGATTCACCGTGCACTTGGAAGCGAGCGAGGCTACGTGTGCCGTATCCGCCTGCGAGCGGCTGCACCCCGGAGGTCCGAACGTGAAGACCACGACTTCCTGGACTGAGGAAGCCGACCGTAACTGCAGAAACCGTTTAAAATAAATGTTTATTCAATCAGTTCACTTCTTTGTTCCTGTATTACAAAAAAGAAACGGACAATTTTATCTTATTCGGCTTATATATATATATATATATATATATATATATATATATATATATATATATATATATATATATATATATATATATATATATATATATATATATATATATATATATATATATATATATATATATATATATATATATATATATATATATATATATATATATAAAGAGTTGGCAGTCAAGAAAACCTCGGAAAGCAAAGGGGAGGATGTAATAGGTCATTGAAACAGATAAAGAATTTGGAAAGAGAGAAAGTGAAGAAAAAATGCCCGCCAGGTGGGATCCGAACCCACGACCTCCAGAATGCCGGTCTGGTGCGATAACCACTACGCTACCGGCGGGGCGATTTTCCTCTTAGGAGGGTTCAATGCTGGTCGACCACTCTAGACATGTCGTAGACACTCGAGTCACGGCCCGGGGGTTAAAAAGAAGGTCCCCTTCACCCCGAGTAGTCCGAGTGGCGCTGGCTACCACCCCCAAGCACAGGAAACACAAATACCTAAACATAAACACCCCAGAAAGTGGAGGGGAAAGTCGCCCCGCCGGTAGCGTAGTGGTTATCGCGCCAGACCGGTATTCTGGAGGTCGTGGGTTGGGATCCCACCTGGCGGGCATTTTTTCTTCACTTTCTTTCTTTCTTTCCAAATTCTTTATCTGTTTCACATCCTCCCCTTTGCTTTCCGAGGTTTTCTTGATTGCCAACTCTTATTTCTGTGTTATTTTCAACGAGCCCCTCATTTCCTATTCTGATTCGCTATATATATATGTATATATATATATATATATATATATATATATATATATATTTACCCATTAGCGCACAAAACAATCACCTTGACATAAATACTCAGGAAGGTTGAGGGGAGCACAGCCCCGCCGGTAGCGTATACTGGTTATCGCACCAGGTTCGTATCCTGCAAGTCGTAGGTTCGGATCCCCCCCGCTGGGCATGTTTTTCTCCACTTTCTTTCTATCTTTCAAACATTAACATAAACTTTATCTGCTCCAAGAAGAATGACTGCCGCCTACGCTTATTTTCTGTCTTCATTCAACGAGCCCCTCATTTCCCATTTTGGTTCTCTATATAATAAATTGCACGCGCTCGCGCGGCTGAGACGAAGCTACGCAGAACGACGTAACGTGCCGAGCCATTTAGTTTAAGGCTATGCGAAAGTAGTAGTTTAGGAGAGGAAAGGGGCCTTGTGCGGATCGGCTAACCGGATCGAAGCCTTTTCGTCCTTTGACCACTCACTTTCCGGCATTTTAAACGAGCCTCATATCCGCCGTTGCAACCTAGCCATTATCAGTACCGCCGTGCCCAGTTTCTACTTTCCCGTTGAATGATTCAGTTGGCCGATGACGCACTTTCCAGGGGCCGCTGGCCGCTGAGCGCGAAATTAAAATTTCGGTTTCACCTGCCGCAAGAGTCGTGAATTTTTTGTAGCCATCGTGGTCGCGCCGTGCCGAGCAGCTCTTAAAAAAAGATCGGCGCACTTACTAACAGAACACTAACCAGTTACTTGTCCCTGTATTGACTAGGTACTTAGTTGGTTTTTCTAACTGGTCGTGCACGACCTGTAAAAAGCTACTCTGCTGAGTGCGCAGCGCGACATAGACACATTCATCACGCACATATCACACGTGGACAATCAACAACTGACTTGAGCAAGAAAGCCAACGGGATGCGCGAGGAGAGCGAGAATCACTTAGTTACCTTAGAAGTGCATCTGCTCTTCTTGCTTTTATAGCTAACAGCGGAATGTCCCCTGAGAGAGTCGGTGGGCTTGTCGTAAAAATCAAATATTGTAGCGATAATTTTAGAATTATGTATTTTAATGTGAGCATATACAAGACAGAATGTGGATTTGCAAAAACTTTTTAATCGTGATTTGGTGGGGAAAAATAGCTGTACTTATTATGTTCAATAATTCATAGAATTTGTTACTTTAGTGAATGTTGGTATCAAACCGGCAGCAGCTACTAAGTGCACGGTCTAGACTATGCTCGGTGACAACTTAAGAAGGGCACCGGAAGTTGCCGCTGTACCTTATCACCGTAGCCGGATGTTTCTCCGCGAGGCGCAAGTAGGGCGTTACTGGGAATATTTTGAACATGGCGTGAGGCGTTCCCGTGATTTTTTGGACTTAATATGTTTATACACGACTCCAGCGACGACAAACAAACTGCGTGAGACAAGGCAGACGATATCACGCATTCATAGCAAACCCATTTCAAAAAACGCGCGCGTGCACTGACGTCACGGGTCCGGCGCTTCGGCGGAGTGATACACTACATGAGGTGGTGCCGTTCTTGAGTTGTAACCGGGTATAGTAACGGTTCCACACTTAGTGGTAGGACCTACGTACCATTCTTGGGGGTAGTAAACTCCGTAAGGAGTTAGTAAATACAGCGGTTACTACCCTTTTACGAGCTTTTTTGTTAAGAGTGCGAGCTGTCAAAATGGTGATCCCTTTGTTCGCGCGTAAAATCAAAGCGCGAGAAGACATGGCGCAGGGACAAGGGGTGACAATCGCTGGCAACCTTTGTTTCATTTCCGTGTCTCTGTCCGCTGAGATCGTCGCGCGGAGTGTCGGCCGCAGCCACATCAGCGGCCGCAGCGGTTTGGTCGTTGACCCCTGGACGCTAGCCAATGCCCCGGCCTCGCGTCTCCGGGGCGCCGGCCGCCTTTGCGCTTCTGTATTTCTCTCATCTCTTCCCGTCGGTCGAGTCGCTTCGTTGCCCCGGCGCCAAACTCGATGATAATCTGAAAGCCACGAGGGGCACTTTCGCGTTATTGAAGCAGCCGCCGACTGGATAATCGTTAGAGTTATCGTTGCTAAATGAAAAACCACTGGGTGGCTCCCACAAGTGGGTCACGAGATGGGTTTTTTGTGTGCAGTGCACTCTAGAGCCGAAGTTGGCTCGCGGTGAATTGTCAGATATATACCGTGAAGGGCTTGCTAAGCGAGAACGTTTTGCTAAAAGGTATCCTCATGCTGTTGGTCAAAGACGTGCGCAGTAGTCTCTTATAGAAGAATGGGGCGTAGGGCGCATTTGTAATAAAAACACTGAAGTCTTTGTTTACACCACTTAGAAATAAAATATTAAACATTTCGTCGCAACACATCAGCTAGGCTTAGCAAACGACACGCAGTCGGAGGGAAGTTAAACCGGCCTGTATAAATTTATCCGCTGTTCGTAAAATACCTGTTCAATTCTAATGGCCGTAACGTTTAGGTATTTTTGCCAGTACTCCGAACTTGCCTCCAGGTAGCGTGTAACTGTGCGTCGGGAAATGCTCCGTGCCCGTCCGCAGTCGTGGTCCCCATTAACCGTGAGCTGCACGCAGTCGTCTGTGTACAAGGACCACGCTGTTTGAACGACAACTGTCCTCACGTTCCGAGCAATGCCATCATCTTGTACGTATGCTGTTACACGCTTAGCGGGTTACAGGGTTTAAACCTTGTTAAAAGCTAGTTCAGAACAGGACTTGCATGCATGTCTGTCTGCGTTCGCTATTCAAAGCTCGTGCACGAGGTCGCGGGTTCGATTCCCGGCTGCGGCGGCCGCTTTTCTGATGGAGGCGAAAGGCAAAAACGCCCGTGTGTACGAGATTTCGGCGCACGTTAAAGATCCCCAGGTGGTCAAAATTAATCCGGAGCCCTCCACTACGGCGCGCCTCATCGTCTGCGTTGCGTCGGCGCGTTAAACCCTCAATCATCATCATTATTCAAAGCTCGTGCTCTGCGCGCAGGAGAGAGCGTCCAAGTCTGGGCGCGTGGGCCGCGAGTTGAAGCAGAGAGGTACAGGCGAGAGAGTGCGCGCGAATTTCCGTCGCACCTAACGTAAATGCGGATTCAAAATCAGCGTAGCGGAACTGAATGAACGGAGTTCGTATGCGTGAGCGCCGGAGTACACTGAGTGCAGGCTGCTGCTTCCGGGTCAACCCGTCGTGTCAAGAGAGCGAATCGCTGTATCGCCCCAGCTGCAGCAACTGGCTGCTGCAACGCATGCCTGGCTCAAGTCGGGGCGTGTGTGCGTAGCCGCACAATGCAGCGGACGCTTTGCCTATACACCGAGGCGCCCCGTAGCTCGTTCCTCTCGTCGTTCGATGCGTTGCATGCCGTCGATTCAACGAAGCTTTGCCCGTGATTTTGATCTTGTTTTCTGTGTACGTTTGTATATGCTCGCAGAGATCTACCATTGGATTTCATTGATCCACCTCCGCGTTTATGCCCTAGTTATCCTCCGTAATGACACCTATCCTCGGTATCTTGCTTTCCGGTAATGTTGCGATATTATAATGCCCATAGTGATCGCGAAAAAAGAAGAAAAACGAGCTTTACTAAGTGCATATTTCGACAAAAATCAGGAATGTTGGGTTTGGTTCGACATTCATGCGCGTCGGCGCAGGTGATGTGGAACTGGGTCGGTTGGAATAGCCGCCTTAATTCTGCCGGCAGTGTTGTTCTGTTGGCCACGGTTAAGCACATGGGCGCTTTTTCTCATGTCGATGCGGCGGCGCTGCGCGGTGTGGGCGAAAGGTATCCGGGGTATACGGACCTCCTGATCAATCAATAAATCAATAGTCGGCAGCTCCGTGCACAGCACGTGCTTTTTCTGTTCCGCTTCCAAGAGCAGGGGATACACGCGATTGGTAAGGTAGTTTACCACGCTGGTTTACCTACCGCAAACAGCGGCGCGGCCACGAGCGATAACGCCATGCACGCTTTTGCATTTCATCTGCTTTCTTCGCGGATGAATTCGCAATATAAATTAGGCCGTAGCCCTACACAACGGTGGGTCTCACTGTCCGAGCGTAGCTTCGGCGCGTCAAAACACCAGTTCGGAGTAGTTGCGGTGGTCGTGTCAGTCGTGGTCTCTATGCACGTGAGACTGGCGGCGCCATCTGCGGACGCCTTAGTCGGGGAGCCTGTATCTGCGTGCTTCTGCGCTCGCTCACCCGTAGCGACCTTTGAAGCCACGGTTACGGGGAGGGCTAGTTTTTTTTTTTTTTCATCCTTCATTCTCTTTTCTCTTTAACTGGCTGGGTTCTTGCGTGTGCAAATTTCCCTCTCAGCCGGATCGTTTCCTTTCTCTGGGAGGTCGTGCGTAGAGCGCTGCTACTTAGTCGCGCAGCGATGAGAGTCCACTGCGGAAGAATGTGACATCGTATGCGCCGGGCTGCGAAAGTTCCGAGCGCCATTAGCGTGCTCATGCACCTACAATTTCAAAGACGCTGGGGTCACCTAAACGCGAAATTTTTGGTCCGTTGGTCTGTCAGACCTGTCTGTCTGTTGGTGCCTGTATGTCACTGGATTCAAGCCGCCAGGCCAAAGGCTGAAAGAATTCTTGACGAAAAAGTATATTGTTACGTAAAGAAAAGAAATGTAAAGAAAAGCGTTCCAAGCTGTATACTGAAACCGGTGGATTTCATTTTGCGTGTCGAAATTGTTCAGCAAAAAGTAAACCTTGGGCATATTTGAAGCAAAACGTAAGTACCTAACGGACAGTAGCACTGTTCTTGTAATTAAAAATGTACTCAGGATCGGTTTCAACAAAAGCGCGGTATAGAACGGTGTCTAAAATAAGTACTATAAAAGTACATACTAGAAAAAAAAGATATGTTTCGTCGAGCTGTTGTTCTACGAGCAGTTGAAAGGTACCAACAAATGGCGCGCAAGCAGTGCGGCGCGGGAGAATTGAGTTTATTGAGCAAGCTTCCAATTGCATCCGTTTTGGGGGATGGAGAGGCTAGACCAGCGTGAGGGGTGGGAGAGGAGAGGGTGTTAAGAGGCTGGCGCGGTAGATGACTGTCGTCTTTCGGCGACATTGGCAGCGAGGCGAGCAGATACGCGGCCAGTTTTTTGGCTCGTCGCAATGCTTTCAAATAAATTCCTCCGAGGTTGCTCAGTGCCGGGCAAAGTGTTCTTGGGTAGTGATCCTTTAATGTTCGAGCTTTCTCCTCATGCAGTGTGACGTTTAAAATAGTCTTCTGTCAAGTTCTGGATCGAGGGACAGAAGACATCATGCATAACTCTATATGCGGCAGCAAAGTGACTCAATGGGCAGAGGCTCTTCAGTAGTTTTTTCTGAGAGAGAGAGAGAGAGAGAGAGAGAGAGAGAGAGAGAGAGAGAGAGAGAGAGAGAGAGAGAGAGAGAGAGAGAGAGAGAGAGAGAGAGAGAGAGAGAGAGAGAGAGAGAGAGAGAGATCTTTATTAGATGAAAGCAGAGAGGTTTGCCGGCATGTTCCCGCCTACATGCTACTCTGCGGTGATGGGGAGAGGGAAGTAAAGGCCCTACAAGAAGTAGGGCAGAAGAGAGGGGGAAAAGGAGAGAGTAAAAGAAAAAGTGAACGTGAAGCTTTGTGTGATGACGTAGAAGTCTACACGATCTCACAGGTGAAGTTCTAGATTGTCTCTGCGACTCTGATTTCGTGTAGATAGTCAAATAAGGCGCACCAACACTTTTCTGTGGTATAATATTGAAGTTATAGCAGCATGTTACATGCAAAAGATTGCGTTTTTGGAACGATTTGGCTGGTAATAAAAGTTATACTTTTTGAATGGAAATTCTGGATATTGACGGGAAAATACACCGAAGCAAAATCGTTACATACTGGCGCTACTAGAAAAACTAAGCTGACTAGACGCATTGCGAACGTTAAACTTTCAATGCGAAGTAATTAGATGCCCACTGAGCGGGAAAGCCCGCGGTAGTGTTCGTTGCAGCGAAAAGGTCCAAAAAAGATGGCGTCTCCGCTGCCTTGCGTGAATTCGGTCACAGTAGTGACGTTTCCTTGCTGCAGCCGTGCTCTCAAAATGTGAAGGAGTTCGTGAAAGAAGGGCCTAGGAAAAAAAAAGAAATCAAGCTCACGGCTTCGGCCGGTTGGAAGGGGTACTATTACAGCAGGTCGCCGTCGCGAGCCGTATTATCCTGGCGATTTTCCGGGGAGCGGCGCTGTTGCGTCACGCCGTGTATCGGGGCACGGCTAAGCAGCTTACATATTTCGCTCCCCTCCCCCCACCAGCCGAAGAGATTACTGCCCCGTTTGCTCCGAGAGTAGCCGTCACGGTTGCGTTAACGCGATTTCGCTGGCTTACCTTGGGTACGTACCCATTCGCGAGAAAAAGAGCTGAAAGAAAAACAAACGTCAAAATAACGCGGCTAACTTTTCCTGTTAACGGTCAGGTCACCGGTGGAACTCGAGCGCCGCCACCGAGTTTCGCAAGTATTCGCAGTGTGAAAGTAGCAAGTTTTACATTCCTTCGTGCGTAATTTGAACGTAACGTTTTCTTGCGTGCTGCCAAGGCCGAGGAATGTGGGCCCTGGCGACGCGCGGTATGCCGGCGTCGCTCTGACAGAGAGCACTGAGGGCGAGGAACAATTTGATCTAAAAAGATTGGAAAAAGATTCTGAGGGTGAATACTTTCAGTGTTACACTTGTAGTGTCAGCGTTCGCAATTCCTTTGCACGGGTTACATCTCCACGAGTCACGACCGGCGGCTTCTCTGCCAGCTGGGCACAGCTGGCGCAGCGTTGTTATCTGGGCGCCAGCGTTGTTATCTGGGCGCTTACCAATGAACTGATGCCGCACAGCCTCACACAAGCAGGCAGGCACTGTCGCCTTTACCCCCTCCCCCTCATTTCTCTCCTCAAACACGATGTTTGCCATGGCTAAGGTCTCACAACGACGATAGTTCAGATTCTTGGCCAATCTCACGTCGTCAAAGACTACGACGACTTACGACTCGAGTCTGTTGAAGGATCAGGAAAATAAAGCAAAAGTATTGCCGGAAAGGCTTTTTTTTTTTTTTTTTTTTCGTGGAGCATATAAGTACCCTAGAATCGAAGCATGTAGGCGTTAGGGCCTTTTATGAAATGCCTGATTAAAACCCCATAAATCCGACAGAAGCGATTTTCAGGTTGGCTTCACTACTAAGCACAAATGCAATGCTAGGAAATTGTTTTGGGGGGCCGAAGAAGCTTCCTGCAATGCCTTAGGACCTTCATATTAGTTTCCGTGTGCGGCGAAAGTGTGACACATAAAGCGTTACAGACAGGCAGGCATGTTTTCTCATTGAGTCCCCATAGAAATGATTACGCATTTAAAGAAATATGCTTATTCGGCTAAAAACTTGCTTCTGTTCGTCAGCCTTGGTAGCTGGTCAGCCGTGGTAGCCGGTCTTTTCCTCTGAAGTAGCTCTTATGAAGGCAAAAAAATAAACTATGATCTGTTGCAGATGCATTACAGGTGCATATCACGGGTCGACGGCTCAACCCTTTGGCCAATGCGCCGAAACGAAAACCGATGTTCGGAACGTCACGCCAGCCACACACTCTTAGGCAAAAAGGACTAAAAGTTCGTCCTTTCGGGGACTAACGGCCTCTGCCACAATCATTAGTCCCTTTGGGGACTAACTGCGAGGGGACGAACGGTTAGTCCCCCACCCGGATGGTCCGTTCCGATACTCCCCAAGGACGAACTGCGTAGAGTGCAGAAAAAAGAAAAAAACGCCTGCACCGGCAGGGATCGAACCCCTGAGGCCCGCAATTATACGCAAGGAACCCGACGCGCTATCCGCTAGACCACACCGCCGGGTGGTTCCTGCGGCGGATAATATTCAAGTGTACAGCGTGTAGTCCTGCGCATAACGAAACATCCATTGCAACTGGTGCCCGAATTTCTATCTGTGCAAGCGAACGTGACCGCGTTTTGCGCCTTGCGCTTTGCTAGGTTTAGGGACTATTGCTCAGTTCGATTCGAAGTAGAGCCTCACAACCATAGTTTTTTCGTAAATAACAATCAACTCGTCGTCGCCTAGTTGAGATAGGTAGCTGGGCGATTGGACGACTCATTTGTTTCCGCACAAATTAGCGCAAGCTAAGTGCTTTCTTAGTGTTCGATACATATGTTAAGTGCTCTATGTAACGTATGTGAAAGGTGTCGTCAGAATAAGGAAACATGCCATATTTTCCTGCATCGGCGGAAGCGAATTTGTTGTTGCTTAGCCTGAATTCTTCAAATTCGCGTCGCTAGACGATTGCGACTTCGAAATGCAAGCGGGTTTTACAGCAGTTGCAGCATTGTCATAGCTTTGGTGCCCAAGGCAATTATGTACCGAGTGTAAAAGATAACTTCGAGACGCTTACCTGTAGCGAGCATTTTTGTTTTGCAGTTGTCATCAGAAACATGCGTTTTTTTCTGGTCTGTTAAACATATACATATTCATTACGCTCAGGAATCCACTTTTGATATTGTCACTAATTTTTGAGTTACTGTTAAGGCGCTTGAAAGCTTTCATTGGCCGTTATTATCTCGCACGAATAGAATGCAACACAGCGTATCAACATAACCTCGCCGAGAAGCGTATGGCAATCGCGCTTCGCCACTCCTTGCCATTACCCGCCGCTCTACTAACCCTAGGCGATTTTCTTATAACTAACGTCAATATTTTCTCCCGTGGCACCATCTAAAGCACCCAGTGACTGCAATGCCTTGTGTTCTGGAAATATAAAACCGTTCGCAGACATATGCGCGAAAGGGCAACGACGACGCCATTAGGGGATTAACGACGCACAAAGAGACTAACTGCATGCGTTTCGTCTTCCCGTTACTCCTTATAGATCGGCGGGGACGAACAGTTAGTCCGAATTTATGCACACGGCACGTACTCTGCCGCAGATACTCCTTTTGAAGATGAACGGTCGCCCGCGAAGACTAACGGCTGTATTTTAGTCCCTATTTTAGTCCTTTTTGCCTAAGAGTGCACGGTATCATCATACACGCACACCACGGCCTCCGCGATAAACTCCGCCGCCGCGCTGTCGCAGATCTGGAAGGCCGTGCACACACACACACACACACACACCAACGACGCGCGCTCCGAGCATCTCCTCTGCCCCCCCCCCGCCCCCCCCCCCTCTCTTCTATCCCCTCCGCTGCAAATGCATGAATCGCTACGGACTTGTGGCAGTAATGCAGTAAATTTGTTACAGTCCAAAAACTAAGCACAAACAGTACAAAGGGGCACATAAGGTTAGCAGAAGCCATGACGCCGCAGCGGAATGATGGAACGGGGAGAGGAAGAGTTAGTAATAATACGGAAGAAATTAACGGCCCATTGAGCGAGCGAATAAACTGGCACGGGAGTTGGTTCCTGGGACATGGAAACGTCTCCTTAAGAAGGGTTCCATGGCACGAGGCGTTCCGTAGCACGAGCTTAAACTTGGCAGTAGCGAGCGGTGGCCTTCCACGCGAGCACACTGCAGATGAGAGAGTGGGAGAACGAACAAGCAACGGAATTCACCATCGTCGTCAACTTTCCCATCACCCGGCGACAGGAACGAGCAGCGGCGCAACGCGTATGAGACAGATCGAAGCCACTCGAAAGCGTTAAGGTGGCTCGCGAGGCAAAGTGTCGCAAGCAGCAAGGTCACAATGGTTTTTGTCAACGATAGGTAACTCAGGCATTCAACTGGACTGCTTTCACCTTTACAACCCATAAGAAGTGCTGGTAGTGTATTCGGTGTTTTGAAATTTATCCTCGAGCACAGCGATCGTTTTCCAAACACATCCACAGCTCGAATTTGTGCTGCGCCAGAGAGTTCTGCCGCTATAGAAAACGGGACGCGAGAAAGAACTGCAGCGAACGCAGCGAGCACTCGGCTCAGCAAACACTCGGAAGCTGCGGCCAAGAAGGTGTCCCGTTACGCGCACCTGCACTCGGCGGGCGCCTTTTGTATACGTTACACCGGAATCGATTACGGCGTCGTCTCTGTCGCAATATGTGCCCCGTCGTCGCACTTTGGCCTCCTGCAGCTCCGTCGAGGCCTGACGTGAGGCGAACGGCGGCGGCGGTGAGCGGTCGGCCTTGGGAAAGGACGCTGACGCCGCCGCACTACCCTGGAAGCTGACTCAGGCCGTGCGAGGCGGCCCTTCGTTTGTTGGTGTGGCGGCGTCGTCTTCGTTGTCTGCGTCTCCTTGATTGTTGACTTGCTTCACGCGTTGCACTGGCCATATAATCTGTAGACCAGACCACAGAATAAAGGCCGACCTCCATGCAGCGAAATGTCGGCGAAAAGGCGGCGAACGTCGCCCGGCGGCGGCCGCTCTGCCGCCGGCGTCGAAAATACGGCTGTTCGCCGGCGATCTACGCGAGCTAGATGTCGAACGCGCGGCGACGAACGCGACCGGAAGCGGCAAACTGCATTTTGAGGCCGCAGCCAATCACAGCCTCGTACTTCGTTGTACTTCCTGTCCTGTCTTCCGTCGGCGGCGTTCGCCGTGTCACGTTGCATGGAGGTTGGGTGGACGAAAACTGAGCGGCGCGTCAAACCACGGCGTCCGCCGCGCCAAGTTCGCCGAGAAACTTCGCTGCATGGAGGTCGGCCTTAATGCTTAGCTTTGATCTGTGGACCAGACCACAGGGTGATGTTCCGCGTTGAGGTACTGCCAGAAGGGCCCCGCTCGTCGGCTTTCCTGGCGCGGGGGCCACAATCGTGCAGCGCACTCACATGTGCTCACGGGCTCTCCAGGACCCCTGTGTAGCACAGTAGCGTTTCCAGAAAGTGGTTTTAGGGGGGGGGGGGGGCGAATGGTTTTTTTTATGCAGAAATGCATTTAAGCCGGGGGTTGTCTTGCGTACGTTGGCCGGCGTCCGCGCAGGTGTTATCTCTCCGCTCCCGCGCGCGCCCTAGCAACGGATGTGGCGCGCCTAGCAACCGGAGCAGGTGGTGAGCGGCGGAGGGTAAGGGAGAGGAGGAGCGCGCGCGGGCGTGTGAGGGCGCTCGCATCGCGGAGCAGCGGAGGGTAAGGGAGAGGGTAAGGGAGCTCGGGCGCTCCTCCTCTCCGCGCTCGGACTATATATAAATGATTACGCTCAACTCTCGCCTCTCTCTTCGCCATTAATCGCATCACAGTCATCGGTGCACCCAATGCATTTCTGCATCCTCACAATCCCCCTCGGGGAGGTGCGGGGGAATTTTTTTTAGGGGCGAAGCTCCTTAAGGCGTGGGTCTGTCCATCCTCGACGTATGTATGTAGCCACCTCTAGTTTAGTTCTTGGATTGTTTACTAGATGGCGTGGCTACCTCTAGTTTAGTTCTTGGATTGTTTACTAGATGGCGGTACTTGTATATGATGAAAAGATGCGCTTGGATTGTTTACTAGATGACGTGGCTACCTCTAGTTTAGTTCTTGGATTGTTTACTAGATGGCGGGGAGCGTTGTAATAAAATCCGTTCGCTGTTGGCGCGCGCTCGGAGTCGCCCGATGGATAAGGCTGCAGATGTGCGAGCCCGCGAGGCAGAAGCGCTCCGTGAAGCTGCGCGACGCCGCCGCCAAGATCCTGCCGTACGAGAGCGGGAGGCCGAAGCGTGTCGTCTGGCTGCGCGACGCCGCCGCCAAGATCCCAGCGTTCGAGAACGAGAGGCCCAAGCGTCACGGCAACGGCGCGAGGACCCTGCCGTACGCGAAGCGGCACGGCTGCGGCGCGAAGAGGATCTCCAAAACGTCAGAGAACGGGAAGCGGCGAGAAAGCGCGCGTATCGGCAGGCAGACCCCGATGCAGTGAGAGCTCGTGAGGCGTC
Source organism: Haemaphysalis longicornis (assembly GCF_048455015.1). NCBI lineage: Eukaryota > Metazoa > Arthropoda > Arachnida > Ixodida > Ixodidae > Haemaphysalis > Haemaphysalis longicornis. Next base: position 93,128,255 of record NW_027526361.1, read on the forward strand.
TGCAAAACGCATCAGGCGAGCTCAGCCCCAAGGTGCCGACGCGCGGTTTAAGCGAGACTTTCTAGACGTTACGTTCGGACACAGATGTAGTGGGCGAACTTTCACTGAAGAGTCACGGTTTTACCGATGATTTCCCCTCAGGAGCTTCGCCCACTCATCATCATTCACCCCGTGGATATGCTGTGATTTTTTTTTTTTTTTTTGGGGGGGGGTCTCTTTTTGCGCAAATTCTGCGGAGGAAGTGATAAACATGCAGGCATGTGCGCGTATGCGGTGTAACCCGCTTGCGCACAATTCACTTGGCGACACAGTGCTTTCTAGCGCCCCTTAGGCGGTACAACGGCTGGCTCGAGCCGTTGTTAGCCGTTGTTAAATTGTTAGCTGACAATGCTCACAAATACCGTTTCATACATTCGAACCCTGATTCTCACTTAATAATTAAAACCCCCTGGCAACTGCATATCGTTCGTCATGGCCAGCGTGTTTCGCTGTATTGTGCTTGTTTTCGCGCCGGCCGGGCTAACTTAGGCACGAGGAGTGCGAGGGAATTCCGCGACAGCCTTTTTTTTTTTTTTGTTCGCCACTCCTTTGTAAGGCGAGCAAAGGACTGACACAAACGCGTCGGTCATCCCAAAATCGTTACCAGCGATGCCTGCTTTTGAACGAGGATTTCCTTTCGTTCGTTTTGGAAACCGGCGGAGGGGAACCAATGACTTTTTAACGACTGTGATTACCGCCACGGGAATGCCCGCAGCGGACGGGAGCTGGAGGTCAGGGGGACGCTAAACGTTCTGTCTACCATGGTTACACTGTTCGACGTTACTGGGCGAAGTTTCCATTCGTTCCGTGTTTGACTAGCGACTCGGTGGCTGGGATACGTCAGTGGGTTGGCGGCCAAGCGTTGTTATGCGCTCGACGTGTTTACAAAGCAAGGAAATGTTTTGCCGGTGCACAATGATAAGCGTGCACAATATGGACAATACTTCAAGTCGAACCGCCCGAGAGCAGGTGGCCGGCGCTAGGTTTGCTTTTAGATGGTTGGTTCTTATATGTGTTATATTTGTGTGTTTCGGCGAGTTTCCGTACCAGAGAAAGAGAGATAGGTCACGTGACTGTTTTGCATTCACCTAAGCCTGTTTGTCACTGTGGCCAATCAGTGGCACAGTGTGAGTTAATTCGTACGCCATCCTCACTGTCAAATTGCGACGTCCCTTTTGTGGGCGGGGTTTTGGTGATAAAACAGAGGAGTATGATGTTTTTGAAGAGAGAGGGGAGCCTCGCTTGATGCTGGCCTTTCCCGACCTCTTTTCTGCGATCATGAGCCTTGAGAGTTGTAAATACTTAGTGCAAATAAAGTGTACATATTCTGCATCTTGCCTTTGCTTGGAGTTGACCGTCGTCGGCTACGTGCCGCCGGCCAACGAGCCAGCCAGTCGATCATCGGCCGGCCAATCACCACCGTGCAGGCCACATCTTCTAGATTTAACTCTGATGTTTCGAATTCCAAGAGGAATAGCGTGATGTAGAAAATATGCAAATTTTTGAAAAGATTTCAAGATGATGTTCAGTACTAGCAATAATTCGGAACATCCCCGTTTGACTAAACGGATTTAGCTGTTTGGTATACTTCTTTGGTACACTAGAAGCTGTGGGTTATGCTCCGCAAGATTTCTTGGGGAATTATGAACTAATACGAGAGCGCACTGTAAAGGATTGAAGGCAACGACATGGACACACTCCGTCAGTGTGTTTGCGACAAACAAAATATTTCAACGAGAATGAATTTACCGATCATGTTTATCCATAACAAAACAACGTGATCTCGATTAATTGTGTAACAGAGTGAACCGCCTTAACGCAGTAAACTAGGCATCGGGTTAAACGATCCGCGGCATTACGGCGCTGTAAGCGCTTGTTCCCCTTATTCATTCTCTGCACAATGAAAATTGTAATTTTCCACCCGAATTTATGTCCTCCCTCTCGAGGGGAGGTCATTTTTCTTCTCTACTGGTTAAATGAAAATAAAAAAAACGCGATGTTCAGTTGTGTGTGCGTGTGTGCGTGCGTGCGTGTGTGTGTGTGTGTGTGGGGGGGGGGGGGGGGGTTAGAGTGAGAGAGAGTGAAAACCTCCGCCCCGCTTTTATGCGTACAGGGAACGAGCTGCGAGCCGCCAAAAAACGAGCGGCGCGGCGGCAGCGCTCCTGCGTTGGGAAACAGCGCGCGTACATGTGGCGCGACGTTGAGGGCGAAGTGGCCGCTCAGGGTCGAACTAGTTTCGCCTTGTCAAACGCGCGGCGCCCGACCTTGGTCCCGCTTTGCCACACCGCCCGACGAGAGCGCGCGCTCCTGTTCCGCCGCTTCCCCTTTCACCGGGCCGGGGGTGTCAGCCCCTCGTCTGTGCGACACTCATCCGCAACACTCAGACCCCTGCTGCCTCGAAAAAAAAAAGAAAAAAAAAAGAAAGGGGAGGAGTGAACGTATACTGCGTCCCCGAAGACTTGCCACTGCGTTCCTTACGCTCGCAATTAAATTACCAGATATTCCGCACGGCGCCTTGCTCTGATAGCCCAAACCCAAAACTGCCCGCGGCGTGGGTCCACTCTAAAATAACGCATGGATTCGCCCCACTTACCGCGCAAAAGAAACTTTAAGCACGCTCTGGAGTTTTGACTGTGTGGCCTTCATAGCGGAACGCTTTTAGAACCTTCCCTACTTTCTTACCTCTTGCAGCTTCGGGCCATTCCATTTTAATAGCGATTGGTCCTTCTTACCATAGGCCGTTTATATTCCCTAAGCCGTGTTTCTTTTGTAGTTAATGCTAGCGAGATTTAGCAGAGAGAGAATAGGGGGGGGGGGGCAGGCGACAAACATGAGTCGGAAATGGTTTTAATTGGGCAGCCGTTTCTCATAATGCTATGTTCGTGACATATTCCTCTTATGGCAATAATATATATACTGTGTAGGAACTGCTCTAGCGAGTTCTTCGTTCAGCGTGACAGATTTAGCTCAAGGCTCGGTATGACTCATCGCTCGACATAAATGTCTTTATCCTGAAATAAAGCGCACTGTACGTGGATGCAAAACCTGTACGCGCGTAAATAGGTCAGCGCACGCGCACACTAGAGCGGAGACCATAGCTACACGTGCGACGCCGTTCCGTTCTAGCCTGGACAGAGGGCATAAAACACGACGAAAAAAAAACAAAAAAAAAAGGGCGACCGTTCTGTCCTTACGTGTTTTCTTGGTTCCCAGTTCTGCGTGGCTTTTTCAGCGTTGCGCAGTTTCCTTCCTCGTGATTTCTTAGACCTTGTGGAGGTCGACCGGACTCAAGCTTGCCGAGTTTCCTAAAAAAAAACGGCGCAGTGCTTTTTTGTCCAATCTGGGCCGTGTGAGTGATCATTGCTGCAACTCCGGCGGCGCAGTTGCCGTGAAGCAGTAATTTGCGGCAAGAGACAGCTGCATGATTGACATGTTATCTGCGCAGCGGATTTTTGTTTGTGTTGTTTTGTTTTGTTTTGTGCGAGTCGTTTTTGTCAGACCATGATAGGCCTTACTTTCGCCCGTGTTCCGGGCTCCGTGACGTCATCGGGCGACTGCGCCGACACGTACCCCTTGTCATTTTGTCGTGCGCCTATGGAGTACCTTGCCGGTCGCCCTCGTTCTTGTTTCCAACGTTGTTCTGTCCTTGAAAAATCGTTCTTACGTCTGTAGTTCAGGCCTCGGATTAGTGAATTGTGGCAACTCTGTCCTGTGTCCTTTCAGTTCGGGGTTTAGGGACGAGGGCTGGCTGTGTATAACGCAACACGGTCACGCCCGCTGTGTATAGTATACGTGCATGCCTGTGGAATATCCTGCGTGGGGCGTGATGGGATGTATTTCTAAACACTAAAAAAAAAAAAAAGAACTCTACGAGTATTTGTAATTCTTGGTTATCTCGTTTGTGACTTGGTAATGCCGTGCGGGTAAATTAATGGAGATGCAGATAGTGTTCGGTGGCGCGTATTTGTAGTCCCTGTTTCGTATTAGGTTGCTGTACACGACCACAGCGCACAACGCAGAGTGACACTTGATTGTAAGGGGTCTAAATCACTTCCCACGCGTTTTGGGGGCCGACTCTGTGTGTCGACTATCCGTGACTTCGTCCGAGCGCCGACGCAGCGATAGTTACAGCAGGCCGGGGCAACTGTCCCTGTTCGTAGCCAGTTACTGCGTGCCTGAACGTGGCGGAATTCTCTACTGCGCATGCGCAGTAGAGCATTCAGTAGGCCCATTACCGGCGCTGGCTTTTCGGTCTATACTGTAAATCTAACCGAAACCCGTTCCCCTGGCAATGTGCTGCCGCGGGTACTCGATCGACGCCACTGCTAGTTTTTCAGCGATACTAAGCCGAAACTATATGATCTCGTTCTGCGCCCTGTTATACATCGTTGAGACGGCCGTGCGCGCGCGTAACGGATGAAACTTAGTTGAACGATACGGGTCTCAGTGGTATCTGTAACACCTTTGGTGCTGATACTACTGAAAACAGGTCAGGTGTGCAATTAACCAAACAGCAGCCGGCGTTCTTTATCAATTGCTCATTGATCTCGACGTATTCCTCACTCCGCTTGTTACGTTGGCCTCACATTTAGTCCTGCTATCGGCGTGATCGGAAGAGAGGAAACTCGTGGGTCTACTAGTTTGATTAATCGCTTTGAACACGTGTCGCTGCTTGGCGCCACACCGCTGCGTCTGGCCGGTTAATCTGTCGCGAACACCCCTGGGCGGGTGCGAGAGCGTACGTACGCTGGCCATCGACGTATCGGCGACTGTGCTCGGCACCCCATTCGGTCGATCGGTTAGCCCTTGTGTTCGCTTTGTAGGGAGCCTTGAAAGCGGACTAAACGGGCACACTTTATGCGTCACCGCGGACCCCGTGGTGGCCGTAATGACGGGTGTGCGCTATTATACGTTCCGTAATGGACTTATGTAATGGAGCTCTTGGCGGGGACAAGTAGCCTTTTTTTTTTTTTTTTTTTTACGTTTTGTTGCAATGGATAATGGTCTGCTCTGTAGCGTTCAGAACGTAGTGTGCTGCAACAATAAACGAGCGTCTTCAAAAATGTTTTCGAAAAATAAAAAAAAAACTTCTGGCTTGATTGCGCTTAAACTGTGCTCGAAAAGCACAGTTTGTCCTCTATTTTTTTTTCCTTTAAAGTACAGGAAACCGTGATGCCCTAGTTTTTTTTTATAAGAAAAACTTGTTTTCGTTTACGGGCGCTGTCTAAAAACCTTTTTCGGGTTTTTATTTTTTACATATACTATGTCCGCGTAAAAAAATTATTTCGTCCATCTTTTCTCCAATAGGCGGAATTTGTTTTATAAGTAGCTGGAAAACCATTGCACTGCAGCCTGCGTTATTTTCAAACAAAATATACCAGAAATCGAGACCTTCGTGCGAAATTTTAGTGGGGACGACGGAGCGGTTCGCGAATAAAAATTGTTTAGTAACCTAGTGTCGCCGATGGCGCCACGGGGTGTTGAAACACCCTGTATGAAGCGTTTTTTTTTTTTCGGTAAGAACAGAGGTGTTATTATTTTTCTTTGCGCGTTACTTTGCTTATTCACGGTAAGATTGTTGTTGTTGTTGTTGTAAAATTTATTATGAATAGGACGGCACTAGGCCTGTTGCGGTGGGAGGGGGAAAAGGGAAGGGGGTTACGTGCGTCGCACTATGGAGGCTTCACACGCAAATGTCCACAGTGTGAGTAGAATTCTCTTGTGGTCGTGTGTTGGCCGGATCCAGTCCTCGTATGTTGATACAGATGACGGGCGATGTTTGTCACGTGCGTCCTTCAGTCCTTCACAGTCCCACACCAGGTGACGCATGTTGGCCGGCTGGGCGGCCAAGCACACACTACACTGGGGCGGCGAGAAAGGTGGCGGGTTCGGCTGCTTGGCGTACTTCTGTGCGTGGTTCCACCTTGCCACCACGTCCTCCGTGACGGCAAAGCCACTTCGTGCTTTAACCACGAACACTTGGGCGCCCCGGGGAAGACCTTTAGGTAGGGGATCCTCAAGGGGTGGTACGTGGGTCAGGAGCTCTTTGGACCTTTCAAGCTTGTTCCTTCTTCGCTTCTCTTCAGGGCTATGACTCAGGGCTTTGAGAGGAGTGAGCTCAAGCTGCGAGTGGTGGGGAGAGCGAGCCTCACTGGCCAGCCTGTGCACAGTCTCATTGCCCGTGTTGCCAGAGTGTCCGGGTACCCAGAGGACCTTGACATCAATATTTCTGTCCCGTTGTAGTTCGCGGCAAGTCTGCTTTATGGCATATTCCATGGAGGTCACTCGCGGAGGTCCCACCAGGTTTTTGAGTGCCGTAGCACTGTCCGTTAAAACCCTGATCCGTCGTACTTGCTTGGTGCCATCTGTAGACAAGAATTCAATCACCCAGAGGAGGCTAAGGTGAATGGCTCGGAGTTCGAGTTCTGTGGTTGAGGGGGTCTCTTCTAGAAGGAACCTTTCTGAGCGGTGGGCCCCGTCCTCTCTTCTCGCTACCATAGCTGCGATTCGGGTCTCGGGGTCCCATGAGCAGTCTGTATGGATGCGTAGCTCCTCCGGGTCAGGTTTATGTGCGTTAAGGGCCTGTGCTATTGTTTTTCGCTGCTGGGCGTATTTCTGTACGTTTGTCTTGCGCGATAGTGGCTTGAGGTCTGTTATTTGGATGTCTTGCCACGGATGAATGTGGGGTGGAACATCTTCTAGTACGGCTTGCATCTGCGGGTCTTCATGTAGTAGGAGCCGCTGTCCTTGGAGAGTGTTCTGACGGCGGTCAGCCGCACCTTTCCGTCGATCATTTATTAGCTCCCGCAAAGGTGGGAGTCGCGCATAACGGTACAGTTCGTCAATGCGCGTGTGCCGTGGCAGGCCGGTCACTACTCGCAGAGCAGCTCTATACATCGTTTCGAGCTTTTCAGTTTGTGCTTTCGTCAGGCGGTAGCACAGAGCACCATACGTGGCGCGTGAGACGAGCACGGCCTGGACTAGAGTGCGGGCTACCTCCGACGTGGCTCCTCCAAATTTGCTTGCGAGTCGTTTGATAAGGTGGAGGAGTTTTTTCCATGTAGGCGCCAGTTGTCTTAACCATTCGGTTGCACCTCCCCGCTCCGCGATGGGTATACCGAGGATCCTGATCCAGCCTGCGTCTGGTCGCTTGAGTGGTCTCCCCTCTAGCGAAAGGGATACCTTGGCTCGTTCTTCAGGAGTGCCTCCGATCAGGATATACTGTGTCTTCTCGACCGACAGCTGCATGCCGGTATGCTCGAGGTATCGCTCCAGGGCGGAGAGTGCCTCCTGCAGTGCGGCCACAGCCAACTCCGTCTTTTTGTGGTCAGGGGCTTCAGTTCAGATGGTAATATCATCTGCGTACAGAGTAAAATGCACACCTGGAATTTTTGAGAGTTCTTGGGTGAGCCCACGCATAACCACATTGAAGAGCAAGGGCGAGAGAATCGACCCCTGTGGAACCCCAACGCAGTTCGTGAAGCTGGTTGGTTCTGTATGCCCAGAGCGAATCTCAAAGGTTCGATTTGCAAGGAAGCTTCTGATGAAGTTTAACATCCTCTTGCCGGGGTACGCCTCATGAAGTTCCCGTAGAAGGGCCTGGTGAGTCACGGAATCAAACGCTTTCTTGAGGTCCACCGCAACGAGAATGCTCGGCTGGGAAAACCGGCGAGGGCTCAAGATTCTCCTTAAAAGAAAGAGGCTATCATGAGTGCAAAGATTTGGACGGAATCCAGTCTGATTTGGGTGAAAGTATTCTGACACTTCTTCCAGGTAGTGATTGAGCCTGTTTGTGCACATTCGTTCTATGAGTTTGCACACTGTGGAAGTCAAGGAAATCGGACGTAGATTAGGAGTCTCCGTGGGACGCTTACCCGACTTCGGTATTGGCGCCACTACGGCGTGTTTCATTGAAGGGGGCAGTTCACCACTAATCCAAATTGCATTGATGTCGTCAAGTAGGGCTTCCTTTTGAGCTGCGGGTAGGTTACGGAGCATTGTCCATGTGACCCCGTCTTTACCTGGGGCACTTTGGATTCGCACCTGTTCTAGGGCGGTGTAAAGTTCGGCGAGGGTGAAGGGCGTTTCCAACTCGTTCGTTTCATCGACCGGCTCATTCTCGTATATATCGGGTGATGGAGGTTGTACGGGCTGAGGGAAAAATACGTTCGCTGCCTGTTTTTCAAACTCCTTCTGGGAGATCCCCTGAGTGAGGAGCACTGTTTCGACGACACCTTGCGTTTTACGTTTGTCACTGAGGGCGTGAAATGTACTCCAGAGTCTGCGGAGTCCCGTGTCCTTTCCAAAGGACGCACAGTGCTCCTCCCACCGTTGCCGAGTTAACTGTTTCGTGTGCCTTCTAATTTGAGCCGTTTTGTGTCTTATGCGGAGGAGGTCTTTGTATGCCTTGCCCCCTTGATGGTATTGGACTTGAAGTTGTTCTCGCGTTGCCCATAAGTTGAGTAGGTGCTTGTCTGGCGAGGGGGTCTCCACGTCCACAGTGACCGTAGTCGCTGCCGCCTTTGCTGCGTCGAGGATTCGAGTGACGAGGGAGCTCTCGTGAGCCTCCTCGACAAGCTCACGGAACTTATTCCAGTCTATGCAGGTCACTTGTCGGCGTTTCTTTTGAACGAGGCCACGAAGTTCCAGCCAAATTGGGTAGTGATCGCTGCTCCAGGGATCGCTATTGCAGCGCCACTGGCGAATCGTATTTTCAGTCGCCCACGTTAGGTCAGTGGTAGTGTTTCTTTGCCTTGAGTGAAGGGCGATGCGGGTTGGGTAGTCCAAGTCGTTAATGAGGTAAAGGTCGGCTTCATTTGCTTCGTCTTCGAGGTTCTGGCCACGAACCGTAGTGTTCTTATACCCCCAGGTGGTGCTCGCAGCATTGAAGTCTCCACCTATTACAATTTCGTCGTTTGGAAACAAGGTCCTAATTCTGCTCATCCACTCGAAGCTGACTCTGCACCGCCGCCCAGTATCAGGGCGGACGTAGACGGAGATAATCAGCAACGTGCGCCCCTGCGCTATTCGAGTGCGCACAGCCACCACTTCTATAAATTCGGTACAGAACTCTTTCGTGTCTATTTGACAGTGCCTGACATCATTTCGGACATAGACCCCTGCCTGTGCGATAATTTCCTTTCTGCCCTCAACTGGTTCGTGTACAATGCTTGGAGTGAAGTACCCTTTGTATCCACACAATCCTGGCCCTGTGCCACGCGTCTCCTGCAGGAGTATTGCGTAGGGTTTCTCTTCAGCTGTACGTAATCTTTCACTGAGTTCGGCAGCGTTAGCTTGGAGGCTTCTGCAGTTCCACTGTAACAGTTGGATGTTATTCGAAGCCATGCTGAATGGAAGAGGCTGTGGAAGCAGGGCCTGTTGGCGGGGTCAGTTGAGTGAGTTGGCAATATTCGGCCATCAGTGTGGGTAGTTGCGTGCGTAGTGTTTTAATCACTATCTCCTCGATTTCACTCTTGACGCCGGAAGCATCTGGGGTCGCTTGAGTTACGGGTGTGGATAGCCTTATGGACGCCGGTGACTGGGACTGACGCCGCCGCTGTGCTAGCAGTGTTTGCCTGCGCCGCCGCTGCTCTTCAGCCTGGCGTTGCCGTTGGCATGCCTCTTCCTTTTCAGCTTCTTCATTGTCTCGTAGTTCTAACTTTAGACAGTCGAGCTCACGCTGGAGGTCCTGTATGCGCTGACGAAGCTCAGCCGATGTTGCTTTCTTCTTCTTTGACTTGACACTGTCGTTCTTTGTGGAACCTATGTCAGGTTGGTTACCACGAGGCGGCGCTTTGAAGCTAACGGTCTTGACCGGGCCGGGGCTGACGCCTCTGACGGCAGTACCAGCAGTTGCGGGTGCAGGCAACGGGGGAAATTCGTTGAGGTCGTTCAGTTGTGTGTTTATGGTGCGCTTGCGGGAACGGCTGCGTGACTTCCTTTTGGCTCGTTCCTTGTTACGCTGCAGTCTTCGTTCCCTTTCTGGGCACTTCAGGTCAGTGGCGAGATGACCAACCTCTTTGCACAACGTGCAGAATGTAGCAGAGGGCACACAAGCACCCTCTGCATGGGTCCTTCCGCAAGTCTTGCACACGCCCTCATTGGGGCAGTGGCGTTGCAGGTGTCCAACACGGTGGCATCTGTAGCACACCAGCGTTCGGGGTATGTACGGCGCCACTTTGCACAGTTCCTTGTAATTTCTCACTATTTTTGGCGCATGAGTAGTGTCAAAAGTCACAAGGGCGAAATGACTACGTCCCATTCGCTTAACATCCAATATGGTAGCAGTTTCGCAGGTTAGATGTTGTTTGAGCTCGACATCCGTGTCGCTGGGATCAACCTGGATAACACCGCGGGAGGTACCTCGGGGATGAAGTAGCTGGGCTTCAATTTCGAACGGAGAGCCATTCAGTTGAATATGAGTAAGCTGACTTACTCGTTCAGCATGTGTCTTGTCATAAAGGGTAACGGTTATGGCGTTACTCCTCACATCGAGTTTGGTTGAAACGTACGCGTTCAAGTCGGCTTGCGACGAGAGTTGGTCAAGCACGTCACTGAGAACCTTGCGAGGAATATCTTTCATCGACTTCTGCCCTCGAGGGCGGAGAAGAACAAAATACCTTTCTTTCGTGAGTCGTTCAGTAGCAGCGGCCGATCGCTTCGGTGGAGCTCGGCGAGACCGCCGAGAACGCTTCGTTGTCCAATTTTCTTGGTCGTCGTCGTTGTCACTTTCGCAGGTCGCATAGGCCGCTTCATCGTCATCTACCTGATGTTTCCGCTTCTTGGCGTCCGTTGAGGCAGTCCTCCGTGGGTGGAGAGCGTCGGTCTCCATGGCCGAGGCCATGCCGGCCGGCGCGGCGGCCGTAGTCGACGTTAGGCCTAACCGGACTCCGCTAAGCCTGTGTTCTCAATAGAACGTCGTAACTCGGGCAGATTCAACGCTAGCGAAACCAACTTTTCAACAGAGGTTCCCAAACCTCTTAGAAGCAATTACGTAGCATTTAAAGGCCCTACCTTGGCGCGTTCAGTCTGTGGGGATAACAAAAACGGAGCTCTGCGTACCCACGTCTGGACTCGAGGCCCCCTGGTGGCCTCGATAAATGGACGTTTAAGTGATCCAACTAAAGGTATACTTAGTTTGAGTACAATACGTTTTCTAGTACCAGTGGTTTCTTCAAAAGCGTCCGACTGAGCGATAAGTGTTATCATTGTCGCTTCCTGTCGTTTTATCCCGCTTCGGAGGCTGCCTTGTATACACTTAATTTCCCTGTTTCGGCCCGCAGGCAGGCCGCATCTTTGTCCGATAAGAAAAAAAAATTAGCACATTTTGTTTCATCCTGTGATAACGTGACAATTTGTGATACAATGCGCCTTCTTCTTGTAGCTGTCATACTGACGAGTCCTGTGAAGGCAAAGCAACATTTCGTGCAAATGAAGTACTGCCTCAGAGAAGGCCCTAATTCACGTCGCCCTGTGGCGAAATTGCGCGTACTCAATCAGAGGATCGGCCAATCATCAGGGTAAAATTAATTGAATGATACACACTCCCCGCAGTATGCGTCCCAAGTTACTAGGAGGACGCAAAGCCCAGATCCCGCATTATCCTGCAGCAAAACAGTCACGTTACCTTACGTTCAACAGCACGCACATGCAGCAAGTGGGCTCAACGCTATAGAAAGAAATGGTCAGGTAAACTTGGACATGTAAACTTGGTTATCACGAGCGAAACGCCTGTTTGGATTGGTTTTGCAAAGACAGTGTGTCCACACAGGGGTTTGTGGAAGTTAGCAGTCGTTGAACTCGTGTTTACACTCGTGTTTACTTATTTACACTCATGTTTACACTCGTGTTTGCGTGTTAAGTCTGTTAAGGGCAACAGAGTTGATCCCTAGAGAAGGTAAGCGGGGCATGCATGGGGTGACAGGAAGTTAGGTAGATAGATGGGATCAAGAAGTTCGCGAGGATAAGTTGGTCGCAGCGAGCACAGGACCGGAGATCTATATAGGGAGAGGCCTTTGCCCTGCAGTGGGCGTAGACAGGTTGATGATGACGATGAAACGTGTGGTCACGTGGTACCACAGCGACAAGGCTCCAAGTGAGCGCAGCTACGACGCCTCTCACCCGCCGCGGTGGCTCAGTGGCTAAGGCGTTGCGCTGTTGAGCACGAGGTCGCAGGTTCGATTCCCGGCCGCGGCGGCCGCTTTTCTGATGGAGGCGAAAAGCAATAATGCCCGTGTGTACGAGATTTCGGCGCACGTTAAAGATCCCCAGGTGGTCAAAATTAATCCGGAGCCCTCCACTAAGGCGCGCCTCATCGCCTGCGTTGCGTCGGCGCGTTAAACCCTACAATCAATCAAAAATCAATCAATGCGACGCCTCTCCTCAGTGGATTACGTGGTGTGACGTCACAGCTGCCACGCTTGCGCTCCGGCGACTTAAGGTCGTTGCGACGCGGTGAATGACCTTGCGAGACATGGCGTAGTAGAGCTTTCGCTTAAAAACTAAATTCGTGACCGGCTTCAGCGTACATCGTAATGATTTGGTTCCGTTTACTCAAACCTGTCTTCATGGAAGGTTAAGGACATATTAGTAAATAAGAACAAACGCGTGTTAAAAACATATTAGTAGGAAAGAAGGACTGGGTGTGGGCAGGGCATGTAATGCGAAGGAACCGTTGGTCATTAAGGGCAGCATAGTGGATCCCTAGAGAAGGCAAACGTGGCAGGAAGCGCAGAAGGTTAGATAGGCAGATGGGATCAAGAAGTTGGGGATAAATTGGTCGCAGCTAGCACAGGACCGGAGAGGCCTTTGCCCTGCAGTGGGCGTATACAGGGTGGTGATGGTGGGGGTGGTGATGGTGATGGTGATGATGATTACTCGAATCCACCCCCACATCCCGCCACAGGGAGGAGGATAAGCGCACCTGTCCAGCCGCAACATGTGCCTGACTCACATTCGAGTTCACAGAGTTAGATCACGTGTACGGCGAGTGTTTGGCCGGAGTGGAGCCGCCGCCGCCGCTTTTCGCGGAGCTCTCTGGGATCGATTCGTGGGGACTTCCCTTTGAGTAGGTCACTCTCTTGGTCGCCATGAATGCGCGCGGAAATACCGGCCGGGCGTCCTTGCGAAACCACGCGTGACGTCACTTTGGTGGTCGGAGCCACTTTTCGTAATTGTGCCCTGCACACGGTCTCTGGTTTGCCGGCGTCCTTTCTCTCTCTCGCACGGCCTAGAGAGACAACAAGAACGGTTTCGCGGATACAGTTTCTGGAAGGAGAGAACGAGGGCGGCTACTGCTTCTGATGAATTTGTTTTGTGTGTGTGTGTGTGTGTGTGTGTGTGTGTGTGTGTGTGTGTGTGTGTTGTGTTGTGTTGTGTTTTCTTATCTTGTTGCACCGTTAAACTATGCAGTAATTATGGAGCAGCCTGGAATAGACAAGGTACAAGATCGGTTGAAAAGATTTGACTTGGTTAAACGCAGGTCAACCAAGTTTGTCGGCTCAGTTTTCGCGCCGAGAGCACGCACACAATCGCACCGCCAGAGAAAACACAGGCGCTTCTCGGCGCAGTGGCTGCTGTAGCTGCGAACGCGCAGGCAACTCGAATGCAGCCAGAGCCTCCTTGCAGCATGGCACGCGCAGTTACTCTTGCACCTTTCCCTTTCAACGAACGAGCGATTAGACGCGTTCACTGCGCAACCGCTCGAGGCGCTGGCGTCACCGCAACTGAGCTTGCAGGTCAGATAGACGAGGAACGAGGGGTTTTCTGCGTTTGTGCGGTCATGGACATGTGAAACGCGACCACGGAAATATGAACCGGAACACATAAATAGCGATGTTTCTTTTCATCGAAGTATAATTGACGCGTAGCTTAATTACAGTGACAAGGTTGGGAGAGAGAGAGAGAGAGAGATAAAAACTTTTATTGACACCACTGGCCTAAGGAGCCGCCACCACGGCTTGTGCTCGGGTGACCAGTGGGCGCTGGGAGTCTTCGTCCGAGCGGCCCAGGGCCTCCGTCCAGTGGTCAGGGGAAGTTATGGTGGGGTGGGGGTCAGAGGGGCAGGCCCACATGTGGTGTTGCACTGTGGATTTAGCGCCACAATGTTGGCAGAACGAAGAGGGGTAGGCGGATGGATAGATGAGATGAAGGAGGGCTCGGTTGGGGAGCGATTCCGTTTGGAGGAGGCGCCACAGCCGTTCCTCCGAGGGGGTTAGAGATGGGTGAGCCGGGGGCAACGCGTTGCGGGAGAGGCGGTAGTAATTTGTAACCTCCCTGTAAGTGGTGAGAGAGTCCCTGGCGGAGTAAACTCCTTGACCGGAAATGGTCTCGTCAGGCGCACGGGTGACGAGTGCTCGTGCAGCCTTATGAGCCCACTCCGCGCCGTCTAGTCCCGTGTGTGCCGGTAACCAGAGGAGCTCCGTAGGACGCTGGGGGGCGGAATTTTGAAGCAGAATTTTGCAGGCTAGCGTGGAGATAGTGCCGCTAGCAAAATTTTTGATGGTTGGGAAATGTGGCTTTCCTTATATACGAACAGCGCGCCATTATTGGACCTCCGCAAACAGTATTTTTTTTTTAAATTTCGCTTGGTCGGGTTCATATTTTTGTGTTTGCATTTAATTTCACCATGACTGTACCTGGAGCAGCAAGCTTTTCGCTCTAAAATTAAAGCATGTAGTCATGGTTGACCGTACTGTATCATCACTCGATCTTGTGATAACGCTTGGCTTTTGTTAGCACTTGCGTGCGTATGTGTCTCCCTATCTCTCTCGTGCATTCGGTCGGACCTAACTGCTCGTCTCAGCGCACGAAGTTTATCTCTGCAGCTGTGCTGTTTTGTTGTGGGCTAACCACACGTGGGGCTAACACTGCGCAGTTCGTTTCCCGCCACACCTCCACATTGTTGCCCGGATGCCGAGGCTGAACGCGTTAATTCTGATATCGGAGCCAACCGCGCACCTGGCTTGTCTTGTGCCTTCTGCTGCAGTGGAAGTTGTGCCACTCGTGACTTTGTTGTTCCGGTATTCAAGGAGGAAGCGAGCTGCTGTTGTCTGTCGCTTCGGCCGCGGCGACATTTGAATCTGCTTCCCATCGCGCGCTTGTTATTGGACTGCGTACATTCCGCGCCGTCTTTCGCATGTGACTCATCGACATCAAGCTTTTTATCTGCGGATAAAGGTTGTTTGGAGGGCGCGCTATAAAAACCACTGTCCTACCTAACGGCTTAATGAAAAAACCTCTTCGTAGCGTTGATATTAGAGCTGGTAATTATTGCAACTCACTGCAACAGAAGATATGATGGATGTGTTAGGGTTACGGCTTGAGTAACGTCTGGTTTACGGAAAGGTTTTGGAACAGCCTGTACAATGGCGGTTCTGTTCGTAGCGCGTACCGACTTTGTCAGTTGACACACACTAAAAAGTAACATTTCGCTTTTATGAACGCCCGTCCAGAGTGACTCCTGGTGTGATTAATGCATGTGTGCTCGCCACGGCATGCGGTTAATGAGAGTTGATAATGTGGAGTAAACAACATCTTCCGCGTTGAACGATGCGTTCCGCTGCGAAGTGCGCAATAATTGCTAGGTCTAAAGGCTATTTTTAGGCGTGCACGCTTCAATACGGTCTGTTGATTAGTGACGGGCATGCGCCCACGAAAGCGAGCACCCCGGAACTATGTTTCCTGACCGCCAACAGCGCTACAAGCTTTCAAGCGACCATGGTCCCCGTGGAGGTCTGCGCGTATTGCGTGTCCCACTGGCGTGTCACACGGCATGGGAAATTAAGTTTGGCGTGCAGAGAGCTTTGGCGTTCCCTCGAGGGGCGCGAATAATCCGCTGCGGTCTGTCCGTAATTGGCTTGGGCGGCGCGGTCAGCGGTGACGAAGTGACAGATACGAGTGAGATAGATGCGAGTGCGTTGCCGAGCGGCGTATGTCGCCCGAGCATAATTGCGCCGGGTGTTGGCCCTCGGGGCTTCTGGCGTGCACGCACGCGCCTGTAATGGTTGGCTCGGGGAGGGGGGAGCGGCCGAGCCGACCTTCGATCCGGTCGTATCGGTGGCGGAAGTGGCGCTTCCTCCTCCCGTTCCACATCGCGGGCGTGCGCGGAAGGCCCGGGGCGCCCCGCACCGACGGAGCTATTAGGAATGCCCGCATAGGACTGTTTCCACGCTGCAGTGTGCGAGGTTGTCGAAAGCGTTCGTCAAGCGCGCGCTCTCTTGCGGCGACACGTGTACAAGCGGAGTGCAATATATAGACAGCCGGAGGGCGCGGACATCGAAGCTCGTTTCGCTGGAAAGTCTTTCTTGGCATGGTGACATTTAGTCTGTTCTCGTCGGTCTGGCGGTCTGTCTGCCACTGGATTCAGCCTTCAAGCCAAAAGTTGAAAGGTTGCTTGAACAAGATGTAAATATATGCGAAACCTTTGCAGACTACTGAAACGGTTGGAGTGCCTTGTACATGTCAGCAATGCGCTGAGGAGAAGGGAAACGTTAGGCATGTTTGAGGCGGACCAAATGTACATAACTGACAGCAACACGGCCCATTTACTTATAAGTAGAGTTTGTATTGGTTTTTGCGATAGCAAATGAAAAAAAAAAAAAGGGGGGGGGGGGGGGTAGCGTAAATACGGTGTCCGTGAAAGGCGAGATAAAAGTAAACACTAAAATAAGTCTTCTTGCGCTATTTCATGAACAATGTAAACAAAAGATCCCAAGTGGGACGGGTGAGCGGTGCGAACGCAGGTGAACTGAATCGAATTGAGAACTCCGTTCTACCCGTCATAAAAGGAGGGCGAGCGGAGGTGGGAAGAGGAGAGGTTGCTACGTGACGGGGGACTATTGTCTGTCCACGGAATTTGCATCGAAGTAAGAATATACGCAGCCAAATTTTTCTATCTTCTACTAACGTCTAACTTTTCTATTTGTTTCCTTACCGGTCAAAATTGAGGAACGCGGCTCCATATATCTATCGCACCTGCTTTCAAACAAAGTATGCACGGGAGTACCCGCATAAAGCCTTTTGCTTTTACTATTCGGCATCAGGGTTTTATTTAGTGCGTCATGTAGCAAGTAATATCCGAACTGCGCGGTCGCAGTGCAATCGATACCCCGGCTCTGCTCTTATAATAAGGAGCAGCTGGGCTCTCTGCAATCAGGGTTGGATAAATGTATGGACAGATAGATAGATGGATAGATGGTATAGATACTTAGATAAAGGAAGCGGTTCGCAGACTTTCCTGATCACGGGGACGCAATCCGGACAGACGCACCCTAAATTATTTCAATTTTCGCTTTCCCCATCGCGCACCTGCCGAGAGCTCTACACTTCTCGCCGGAGTGCGCGTCGATCGGTGGGCCGATCGAAGCAGCAGATATATACAAGTTCTGGCGCCACATGCACGGTCCGCCCGGGCCGATATCGTCGCCATGATTTTCTAATTTTTCGCGCCGCTGACTCCAGGCACGGAGAAGTCGGTGAACGTGTGCGGAGCTGCTCCGAAGAGAAAGGAAGCTTTTCGACTCGCGCATTGTCAGCGCTACCCACAAGGGAACGCTTAAATTCCGCTGCAGCCGAATCGGGGATACGAGGAATATCGCACGCGCGTATACTTGGGCAGTGCCCCAAATTGCGTAACCGGCGAACCGGCTGCAGTTCCAAGATCTTTTTTTACCCCCTTTGACGGCCGGAAAATGGAGAGGAAATGGAAGTGGACGCGGCGCTGGGAGGTATTAGACAAAGCCGGAAATGAACTTCGAAATGACTTCTTTTTCTTTATTGCGGTATATATCGACGTTGTTTTCCTTTGCTTTTTGTATGGTTGTTCCGCGTGTACCGCAAATAGGGCCGTTGTTTTTAGGGGTATTTCTAAACCTCGCACTCATCGGGTGGCGCGTTCTAATTCCTTCTGGCAGGAGATACTTGTCCCGGACGTGCGGTTCCGAAATCTCGGCACATCTTGCGCCGCTTAGGGCTCCTCGAATAGCAGGCGCCGGTGAGGACGGGGAATACTAATAAGCACGTCGGTCGAAAAAGCAGCTCAGTGATAACTTTATAAAAGGCTTAATTTCCGGAGTCGCCAGGAAGACCTTCTCTTATTTGTATCTCCGGGAAACGCTGTTTGAAGATTGGCTGGCTGAAGGCGTTTCACGTCAAAGTTCCGTGAGTGAGTGGATACATTTACCTTTTGCGCAGATATGAAAAATGAAGTGCACTGTTGTTTCTGGGTATCGAACGCAGTCCCCGCTTCTTCAAAAGCGGACATAACAACCAGTCGGCTTGTTTAACGTTGAGGAGGCTAGAGAGAAAAACTCATTACAGCAACACACGCTCACATCCTCTCCCTTCGTCGTGTTTTCTTTTTTTCGTTCTATTTGACGCTCAATGAGAAGACACCCGTGTGGTCATTATGCGAATGTTCAGGTCGTTGTACTCCAGGTCAGAACATTCCGTTACACTCGCATGTTCGATTGGATCTTTCGTCTTCCGGGAAAAAAAAAAAAAGGCAGGGGTCGTGTAGGTAATAACGGCCTGATCTACAGACGGCATTTTATTAACCGCGGTAGCCTTGCGGGCGCGCTCGTACCGAATTTATTAGCCCGGCAAGTTTTTCTCCTCGCGTTCTCCGCCGCTGCCTTTCGCTCATCCGCCGGCCGTTCCCAAATTAGAGCAGCTAAAAGCGGCAACTTTCGGCGTTCTTCATCACGGCCGAGAAAACCAAACACAATGCGGCTAGATGAGCTGGGGAGAAGCAGCTGCCCCGTGGTACAAAGGGGTTGCCTGGGCCGCTGCCCGCTTCGAACGGCCGGCCGGCCCTTCGTGCACGCTTTCTCCGCGCGCGGCCAGGATAGATGCTGGCAACGAAAGGCTCCTTTTCCCATCTCGAGTGGGAAAGCTCGTCGCCCCTTTGTGCTCTTGGCACTGGCGTTCTGTATGGCCCGAGTGCCGAGTTTATTGGAAGCGGTCGTCGGCGTTGTTGGCGCGGTTCCTGATCGTGGTCACGTTTTCGTGACCGTTCGGTTCGATGGCCACTTCCCTCCGGCCGCTCTTTCTGGGTTAAGAGCTCCGGCTCCCGCGCACTTTCTTCGCACCCGTCGCTGCTTCATTAGGGCATTTATAATTGCGCGCGTGCGCCGTTTCTCTCTCTGTGTGACGGGGAAAGTCACCGCGGGCTCATCCAGGACTGCGAGGCAATTTTGCGCGTGACTGCGCGCGCGCGCGTGCGGGGCGCTCCTTACCACGACGTCGTTACTCGGCACCCCTCTCTCCCTCTCCTCAGGACAATGACCGGGTCGGAATTGTGACCCCGGCTATCGCAAGCTAACCCAACCCTACCGCGGTTAGATTTAGAAAAGCTATTCCGTAGTACGTTTTGCTTGCCGTGGCTTTTTCTCCTTCCGCCTTAGGCTATTCGCGAAGCGTCCACAGACCTCAAACTTTCCGCAGTCTTTGCAAAATCTCACCGGCGGGAACTTTGCTCTTGCGTGAACTTTTAAAGGAAGTGCGGTGCGCACTCACGAGTAACTGTCGTATTGTAAAATATGATTCTGCAGATCTGATGCGCAATGGTCACAGCGTTGGATACTACGGGAGATTTGTTATGATGAGGACACAAAACGTTCAAAAAAGCGCTAGGCAGTCGTTGCTGAACGCTTGTATTCGAATTATGTTATAGGGCTGCTTTCAGCTTACACTCGGCCCTATCGTGTTTTATTGATTGATTGATTGATTGATTGATTGATTGATTAATACTCTTTCTACTGTGGTGAGGACGTGTGTCATCTCGCCAAATAAGCAATGTATGTATATTGTGCTACTCTGTTAATTCTAGCGTTCCTGGTAGGGGCAGGCTTAAATTAATTTTATCCGTTACAGGTGATAGCCGTCCTGCGCTATGATCTCATCTCTGGCTTTCCTCCACCATCATTCCGATCCTGTTTTTGTCATCTCTACAGTCTTGTAATGTACTGTCGCTGGATACCTTTAAACCCGAGTGTTTCGGGCAGACCAATACTTCCTTCGTTTGGATTTGGGTAGATACAATCGCGTTCGAGCGCATTGGGCCAAATGGTTTGTTTCCTTCCCGCAGATCATGCATCTTTTTTAGCATACTTCCCCACAAAGCTCTTTGTTCGCAAGCAGCATCCTGCACCTTCAAAAAGCGAAGCACTCCTTCATGAAGGCGGCTTTCCATCAGTAAGGGTGGGCTTGCAGTGGAGCACCCTTTACAGGGAACTTCCCTGTTGGACGGTGGACGGCTTGGAACCGTGGTAGTTTCCTGTGTGCAGCTGTCGCTGTAAAATGAGGGGTATCTTTAGAGTTGGTTGGGAAAGCTTTTATTCGGAGAGCAAAGGCAAGCTATCAGGAAAAGGGAGGTATGAGAGAGGGGACGGAGTAATTTGAAGAACGAACGGCATTACAAGTTGCGCGTTACTGGTCGGGGGTTCCAGTTGTTTTACTGAAACTGTTATGATGATGATGGCGAATGCGGGGTAAGTGGCTTCGTAGATGCATTGAACCCCCACGTTCATGGAGCGGAAACGCTGCGATGTAGTGAGCGACGACGAAAGCTTCCGCGAGGCGGAAAAAAAAAAAAAAAGAAAGAGAGAAAGCTTGATTGATTGATTGTTTGATTGTGGGGTTTAACGCGCCGACGCAACGCAGGCGATGAGGCGCGCCGTAGTGGAGGGCTCCGGATTAATTTTGACCACCTGGGGATCTTTATCGTGCGCCGAAATCTCGTACACACGGGCGTTTTTGCTTTTCGCCTCCATCAGAAAAGCGGCCGCCGCGGCCGGGAATCGAACCCGCGACCTCGTGCTCAGCAGCGCAAGGCCTTAGCCACTGAGCCACCGCGGCGGGTAAGAGAGAAAGCAGCCGGCGAAACAGATTTATTGGCGGCTGGGCAGCGTTCACCGCTGACCGGATGTATGGCCAGAGTCAGCGGCCGCTCCAGGCTCTTCCGGGTTGGCTAGCCGCACGCACACGCATGTCTACACCTCGGCAGAGTTTGCCGATTGTCAGTGAAAGTGAGGCGACGCGTCACCATCATTGTCCACTGCAAGAACATCGTAGTCAAAACTTCGCCTGTTCGAGGTTGTTGGCCTTTGTTATCCTTCGAACGAAAATAATCAGTCTAGGTCAAGGGTCCTAAACTCACATCATATTAGCGGGCCGCAGTCACGAAATTTAGTCCCGCAAGGGCAGGGACAGCGAGGAAGGTGGAAACGAGTGGGGTGTTACCAAATGTCAGCTAACGCTGCCATTGGGAAGACAGTCTTTTCACACATCCTTAGGAGATGCCGGTTCATTTCTGAATGGAATTTGATGCCAGGATTCGAGAAACATATCGATACGGATCTGCAGGATGACTAAAATCTGGACGTCGGTTGTGCGCCATTGTACACCCGACTTAACGGCGCATGAGTTGAGGGGTCTGTGTTTGCCCACTTTAATGATATTGTACTCCTTCAAGGTTTCGTTCAGCTAATTGGCTTAGGAGAGTATGTCAATCGCAAATTACAGATGTGCTCTGTTTCGTGCACTCCTTGCACTGCGCCTTGCTTCGTTGCTAATTCTTAGACACTGACTTAAAAAGGCACGACTTTTTTTTTTTTTTTTTCGCGGCCGTTGCATGTAGCGGGATCTTTTCTAGCGGGTTTGATAAGACCCTATTCGCACAAAATGTCGTTTTATAAAAGGTGTACCTTAGGACATAGTACTAAAAGCTTGAATCGTCTGAGATGCTTTGAATCCGCGCCTCAAGCTTAATGGCAATGACAGCTCGAGGCACGCATAGCAGATACGAGAAACGTGCATTGCAGAGGCGTTTGGTTATTATGAAGCGTCTTTATTATTACCGAGTAAACTGTGACGTTCTCTGACGCTGCGATTTGTCAGTATTCGTGGTACTGCCGGTAGTCTTAAGCCTTTGTGTGGGTACTGCTGTTGGATTTGACAGCGCTCACATTGCGCTAGTCCCGCACCCGTGGACGGCCCCTTACAACGAAACGTTTGCGGCCAGCCGGAATAGAGACCCACTGTGCATGCACACTGTCCTATGGCCAGGTTTGATTGCCAGTTTATTTACGGTTAGTTTTTTTTTTCGTGGAATAATCCTTCCGCGGATCCACCCATGTGTGCGTGTGTGTGTGTGGGGGGGGGGGGTGGTTACGTCGGGGGTTGGCCATGCCTCCCTAAGCGATTCCATCAGTAGAGCGCTCTAGTAATCGGCTGTCCGTTTGACTTGCGCGGGGAAATGGGTTCTTGCGGGGGAACCGCATGTCCAGCTGGCGTGGCGTTTTTGTTTGTGAGTAATGTTGACCGAAGCTGGTTTTGGCTCTGCCGTAGCAGAGATGAGTTCGTCGCCCATTATCAGTGGCCGCTTAACGTGGCGCACATTTAGGCCAACCGAAGGGACTCGACGAGAATCGATGTTCGTCGTGCCCGAAACGCACTTCATCCTCCGTGCTCGCCCGAGCGAGGCGCGCCCACGGTTAACTATTCGAGGCGTGGCCGCTGTTAACTACTCCGCACTACGTGCGTATCTGATTTGTACTGGGCCTGGTCCATGCGTCATGGCTGCTACCAGTTCCACCGCTGTCGCTGTTTTCGAGCCGTTCCGTTTGCAGAGGCGTCGCACGCTGCTCATGGGGGTGCACATACCGGGGCTTATACTGTAGCGGTGGATGAAGAGGGGGCTGGTTCCGTCGCGGAAACCGCCGGTCCTTTCCTCCTCGATCCGGCGAGTCGAATTTCTGTGGTCCTGAGCGAAGACTCGCAGTCGGAGCACGTCGCGTACACTCTGTATACGGCTAAGTACGCTTTGCGAGGCTGGATATTTGCGCCTTTTCTGATATAGCCGGATATGATGGTTGTTCCGTCTATATACATCCGTGTTCCGTTATTAATCGCCGCTTTATCTCTTTTTCCCCCCTGTTGCTCATCCGAAGTCTCGTTTTTCTCCGACGTGAACCTTTTGAAAAGAATAGGAGCGCTTTATGGTGGGTTGTTGAGGGATCCCCCTTCTCACTTCCCGCTTATCCTATCTCTGAGGCGCGGTGTCTGTTCCCCTCCTTCTGCCCCCTCTCTGCAGCATCTGGGGTGCTTAAGTATGCGGAGGAGGTTCGGGCCGAGCAGGACGCATTTGCGGCCCTAAGTGGGCAAAAGAATCGGCGAAGTGTCAAGCTGCTGTATTGTGTAGTTTATCCTTTACTTTGCTGTTTTCCGGGTGAACGGATGCCTAGAGTAATGTGGTACTTTATTTCTGAACCACGAAAGAAGGGCTAACACCAGGCGCCCTTATGACTAGCTGACGAACAGCCGCGTTGTCCTCACGGTGCATTGGGATGGGCTGTCGCTGCAAAACTGGACATGTTACTATTCACGTGTCGCATAAATAGTATAGGCTGTGGGTTTTGTCATGAATAAGTAGTATTATATTTACATTATATTTAAAACTTGGCTACGTACTTGCGGTTTTTTTAGAGAGAGAGATAGATCTGTGGCTGCTTGACCACAAATATCTGCGAACAATTGCATATATCACTTATTATCAGCCAAACAAAATACCACCACCTGCATTCCCAAAAACATGGAATGTTACTCGTCATTAAAGGCCAACTGCACTCAGAATTTCGACCTGTTAAAAACAGTTTTTCCGTATCGTCTGCTGAAAAAGAAAGCAAGAGGCAAAATACAACAGCGGAAATACATGCGTGAACGCCGCAAGCAGTCAGCAAAAATCGGCGATTTTTAAACCGGAATCGAGAAGAGCGCGCCCATTGAAGTGACGTTGCAGCTGTCCAGCGAGCGGCCGGATGGTCAGCAGCTCAGGAGCAAGCCTGCGCGCAAGCGCTACGCGCGCACGGGGCAGCACATGGGTGAAGCGTTCGCAACCGAGCTCAACCGGTTCTCCAGCTGCGTTGCTGGCCAGAGGAAGAAGCCCGGTCGGCCGGAGCGTCACAGGCGCATCATGGCTGTTACGCGATCCGCCGGCAGGTGCGGCGTGGTCTGCGGCGGAGCCCTTTTAAACGCGTCTGACTGATTAACGAGGCGTTTCACGGCACTACCACTCGTGTCGCAGCTTATAGGGGGGTACTTACTACACATTACAAATCATTGAGGTGAAATTTGAGTGCAGTTGGCATTTAAGTTGGCTTCCCCTCATCAAGACTACGCGTGCAGTGAAACAACCTTTACAGGCCTTAACATGTTTGTATTCGCACGCCCGGCGTGAAGCCCGGGCTTTCATAGACAGGTGTCAGCGGGAACAAGAGGGATATATATATATATATATATATATATATATATATATATATATATATATATATATATATATATATATATATATATTAAATATTCTGATAGCAAATTTTGAAAGATGGCCGCGTGGGCTTTCGCTTGTTCGCCGTTCTTAGGACCTGGGAGTTTGGTGCCGGCCTAGTCGTGCGCGCCGTTTACCATTTGTACAGAGCTATTGCTGTAAGGCGGCGCTTATACCAAGGGGAGAAAGCAGCCCTTGAAGGAAGGCGCTGCTCCTTCTCATCTTTAATTCGTCGTCGCCGATGGAGGCCTTTGTGCGCTCCCGTGCGCAGCCCCGACTTGACGCGTCGTCGTTCGTCGCCTGAATAGAGGTCCGTGACTGATGTGTTCTAATATTGGAATTGGGAGGTGTCCCTCCAGCGTCCTCCCCGGTTTCCTCCGCGTCTATTTGAAGCCCATATTCGCACTCCCGTGGTTCATCGTGAGCACCGCTCCTTTGGAGATGACTGCTGCATCTAGAGGCAGCTTCCAATTTTTTGCTCATCTTTCCTAGTCCTCGTGGGTGGTGTGTTCTGCTTCCATTACAGAGGCAAGCAATTCTTCGGGTGTTTGGAGGAAGGCTGGGTTTGTGCTAAGCTTATGCTAACGGCGTGTGCAGACGAACGAAGAAGAAAGAAAGAAAAAAAAAAAACACAGGACGACCGGTCGTCCTGTTCTTTTTTCGTCGTTTTCCTGTACGTGTTGTTAGGATAGCCATGAACCAATACCAGGAATACCAGTACCAATACCAGTACCAGAAACAACAGGACAGCGCTCGTCCTGTTTTCTCTTAATTTCTCCATCGTTTGTCTGTGCGCGCAGTTAGAATAGCCATGAACCAATACCAATGCGCCGCCCAGTTTACCATTCTGTTTGTGCTAAGACTTAGTGCTTTTTCTGCCTTTCCGTGAGCCCCCCATTTTTTTTTGTGTGTGTGCCTGCGCGCGATATTCGCGGCTGAGTGCCTCTAAAGCATGGCTGATTATAATTATTATACTGAGGATAGTGATAGCTCGGTTGGTCTGCGTGTCACAATTGTTCGTTTTTGTCCCCGTGTATGGTGCGCGCAAAAGTTTCCTGCCTGGATCGAAACCAAGTAGCCCACCTTTCCGTGTTGCTGCAGTATGATGGAGATTATGATGAAGATGGTGACAAAATTGAGATATCTCGGCATTATCGTCCTGCCTTATAGCGAATTCCAAAGTCACCACACGCTTTCCAGTTCCTTCGGTCTTTCAGGGCTCGGGCCCGAATTTTTCTACGTCAGCTCACGTGCTCATAGAAAAAAAAAAAAGGCACTTCAGAATTGGATGACATCGAAGAAATGGCTGATTCAAATTCGTAAATTTGACTGAGCACAGGACCGGCGCTGAGACCACATGGTTGCCCGACTGATTGCGCACCTCGCGGCGTGTCGGTGGTCTAAATAAAGTTCCGAATCGGGGAGGCGGCGCGTGTGCGCTTCCAGGAGAGGATCGCCTGCAGCGCGTTCTAAAGCAGAAAAAAAAAAAAAGTCATATGGAGATTGTCGCCGGCGGTCGTAGCACTCGCTTTCGATGCTCGCACGCTCTACTTTCGTCCCGTCCCGGCGGCGCGCACGCTTCAGCGGATGCCGGGAACAATAACGTTACCGCTCAATCGGACAAATCTGCAATTATGCAGCCGCGAGCGGTCACGCTTAATGCTCGCTGTCCGGCTGAGTCGCGCGCGGCGATTCATACGCGAACCCAGTGGAGGGGAAAATATCGGCCGAGGCAAATCTATGGGACAGAATCACGCGTGTAACTCCGGCTCGCGAATAGCGAGAAATACGATTTTTTTTTTTTAAAGATAGGCGTCAAGAAGATGGCGGATTGAATTAGGAGAGACCGTGCGCCTTTGCGCACTCGTAGAGAAGGACAAAGCTTTTGCGCTGCGTCATTACAATCGGATGAACGGTATATGCGCGTGGCTTTTTTTCGTACTGGTCGACGTTTTGAAACGTCACGACAGTGTGACTAAACCTGGCAGTCAGGTTTCGAGAAAACTAGAGATCGAGGTTGATGGCAGAGGCTTTTTGTGTGTGTGTGTGTGTGTGTGTGTGTGTGTGTGTGTGTGTGTGTGTGTGTGTGTGTGTGTGTGTGTGTGTGTGTGTGTGTGTGTGTGTGTGTGTGTGTGTGTGTGTGTGTGTGTGTGTGTGTGTGTGTGTGTGTGTGTGTGTGTGTGTGTGTGTGTGTGTGTGTGTGTGTGTGTGTGTGTGTGTGTGTGTGTGTGTGTGTGTGTGTGTGTGTGTGTGTGTGTGTGTGTGTGTGTGTGTGTGTGTGTGTGTGTGTGTGTGTGTGTGTGTGTGTGTGTGTGTGTGTGTGTGTGTGTGTGTGTGTGTGTGTGTGTGTGTGTGTGTGTGTGTGTGTGTGTGTGTGTGTGTGTGTGTGTGTGTGTGTGTGTGTGTGTGTGTGTGTGTGTGTGTGTGTGTGTGTGTGTGTGTGTGTGTGTGTGTGTGTGTGTGTGTGTGTGTGTGTGTGTGTGTGTGTGTGTGTGTGTGTGTGTGTGTGTGTGTGTGTGTGTGTGTGTGTGTGTGTGTGTGTGTGTGTGTGTGTGTGTGTGTGTGTGTGTGTGTGTGTGTGTGTGTGTGTGTGTGTGTGTGTGTGTGTGTGTGTGTGTGTGTGTGTGTGTGTGTGTGTGTGTGTGTGTGTGTGTGTGTGTGTGTGTGTGTGTGTGTGTGTGTGTGTGTGTGTGTGTGTGTGTGTGTGTGTGTGTGTGTGTGTGTGTGTGTGTGTGTGTGTGTGTGTGTGTGTGTGTGTGTGTGTGTGTGTGTGTGTGTGTGTGTGTGTGTGTGTGTGTGTGTGTGTGTGTGTGTGTGTGTGTGTGTGTGTGTGTGTGTGTGTGTGTGTGTGTGTGTGTGTGTGTGTGTGTGTGTGTGTGTGTGTGTGTGTGTGTGTGTGTGTGTGTGTGTGTGTGTGTGTGTGTGTGTGTGTGTGTGTGTGTGTGTGTGTGTGTGTGTGTGTGTGTGTGTGTGTGTGTGTGTGTGTGTGTGTGTGTGTGTGTGTGTGTGTGTGTGTGTGTGTGTGTGTGTGTGTGTGTGTGTGTGTGTGTGTGTGTGTGTGTGTGTGTGTGTGTGTGTGTGTGTGTGTGTGTGTGTGTGTGTGTGTGTGTGTGTGTGTGTGTGTGTGTGTGTGTGTGTGTGTGTGTGTGTGTGTGTGTGTGTGTGTGTGTGTGTGTGTGTGTGTGTGTGTGTGTGTGTGTGTGTGTGTGTGTGTGTGTGTGTGTGTGTGTGTGTGTGTGTGTGTGTGTGTGTGTGTGTGTGTGTGTGTGTGTGTGTGTGTGTGTGTGTGTGTGTGTGTGTGTGTGTGTGGAAGTCGTGGGCAGGATTGCTATTGGTGTCGCAGATACGCGTGCTCTCGCTCGAAGGGAGGTAATCGAGGGCATTCGCTGATTGTTTGTAGATGGAGAGGCGCCGCCATGTTTTTTCCAGCTGTGCCGCGTGTATTTTGATGCATGTGCCGCAGCTGGTGGCGGTATACGTACGATTTTCGAGTAGTATGGATGCCAGTGGCGCCGAATTATCGATGAATGGCGGCGGATATCGTCTATTGGCTTCACTAGTATCACTAAATAAGCGAAACGTAGGCATGACGAATAAAACGCGGGTGCTGCAAAAGACAGAACGTAAGTGTGAGCACGAAACTGCGAGCCCTTACAATCACCTGCAGTGGCAGTTAGACTGGTCCAACAATTTTTCGCTTCCTTGGGCTCTCATGTCACTTTTGATTTCCGCCCTTTCCTGCCATCGTCAACTCGGTCTCTGCGCTAAATTCGGACTTTCATTTCAAGCGTTATTTGAATTCATCAGAGACTTTTTTTCAGGGCGTCACCTTCTTCTTGTCTCTGGCGTCTGAACTTGGAAGCGGCGCCTTGCCTAAAGGCTGGGCGCTATAAAGCTGCCCTTATAATTCCTTTTTAGCTCCGCTTCAGCTAGCAGACCCTCTCAAAACCACAAGAAAATGCCACCATTTGCGTACTTTCTGCTCACGTTCAGACTGCATGCAGGGCACGTGTGTATTCTGCGCAAATTGATCTTTTTAACAGAATACTCAGTTGAGACATTTGCAGAGTCTAATATCGGTATCGCTTTCACTCGTAAAACTGTGATAGTTTTTTTTTATCCTGTGTACCATAGGACGTTAGTTATTTTCCTAAGTACGAACTTTGCTCTTTGCATAGTATTCTGCCTAAGTTAAGGGTTTTTCTTTCACACTGTTATATTGTACACGTTAAGGTTTGTTGGTCCCGCTTTAACGTTCGTCTGCAACAAATATATGTTCTCATATTTCTGCGTGAAGAAGTTTTTTTTTATTGAACATGACACGTTTTGTGCAATTTTTTATTATATTGGATGTATACAATTCATATAACATTTTTGTTTTTGGGGCTTTTCTGTTTGTGTGTGTGTGTGCGCGTGTGTGTGCGTGCGTGCGTGCGTGCGTGTGTAGAGGCGCGTAGAGAAACGTAGATGCCTATCACTGTGCACGTTAATGCTTGATTCATTTATTCATTGGTTGACTGATTGAATATATCACTACTGCGATTTAAAAGTACTACTATAGACGTCGGTGCCGCCAGTTTTACACAGCCCTGCCAAAGCCGCGCGACTCTGTGTGAACCCCCGCTCGCTCGCTCGCTCGGTCGCGTTTACCGGGACGTCGCTCTCTTTCTTGGCGACGGCGTGAGAAAACTAAGCCACTGCGACAGAAGGAGCGAACGATGATAAGAAGCGCAAGAGGATGATCTGGGTGACGCTGCAGGTACTAACACCGGGGAAGCCGCCGCGCCGTCTGCGCCTCGTATACCCCCACGTACGGGGCACTCGGCGCTATCGTTTACAACCGGGGCGTGTACTTTGCCGTCGCCTCTATCTGTCTCGCTGCTCTTTCCGTCGGCGTTGTCGCCGCACCGACCGCGAACGTGGGGCCGTGGGACGCGAAGTCCAGGCCCAGATAATGGAGCCTTCGGTAGTAAACAAGGCAGGTCGCGCTGCTTTACGCGCGGCGCGCCGGTGCGCATCGCGGCCGCCGGTTTGTTCTGGCGCCCGGCGATCCTTCAACCCAGTTCGCTGTGTGTGTGCGACGTTGTGTTGCGTAACGCGCAGTTCGCGGTCCGGCTGGCGTTTACCGCAGGCTGTCGTCTCTTTCGGTAGAAAGGCTGGGGAAGAAACGTGCGCACCACTTCCTTCCAAGGTGAGGCCTCGATTGATTCGTCCATTCAGAGTGTTCGTTTGTGGTCGAACCCGGAAACACCGTGTTCGAAGGACGTCGGGAATTAGTTCGATATGTGCACAATTTGATGTATGATACAAACACCTGCACGCGCTCCCCTAGTGTGTGTGTATGTGTGTGCGTGCGTGTGAGCGTATGTGTGGGTGAGAGAGAGAGAGAGAGAGAGAGAGAGAGAGAGAGAGAGAGAGAGAGAGAGAGAGAGAGAGAGAGAGAGAGAGAGAGAGAGAGAGAGAGAGAGAGAGAGAGAGAGTAACCGTAAATCGGGAATCCATGTGTTGCTAGCTCTGCCCGGGTCACCACAACGGTCTGGACCCTGGTTATACCACAGTGTATTTTTGCAATGAATGCGGCGAATGCCTTATTGATATAAGCAGTAGCTCTCTTAATATCCAGGTTTAGCACAAATGGGGCTTGATATGGAAAAGGTACGGGGCGGGTGAGCTAGGCTGCACGTTCGTTTAACCTTGAATCCCGGTGGCAAGTTTTCTGTTTCTCCTCTTTATTTGCTCAATTTCGCGAATCCCCGCAACGTCGCTGCGCTCCCCCGTATCGATTAACAGGCTATGTTCGCTCTGCAGATCAATACTCCCTCACTTCGTCTGCAGCCAGGTGCAGACACTAGTGTGGCCGTTAACGGAGATGGACGTTCGCGCGATTTTTGCCCGTGCGCTGTCTCATCTCCGCCAGCAACCTCGTCTGCGAAGGCCAACACCCGTCTCGTCAGAAGCATTGCGCGCGCTGCCGCGTAAGCCGGGAGACCCGCTGTAAAATTACGATAGCGTCCCCACGTGTCGCAAGGAATGCGCCGGGGTCGATTGCAGGCTCGTTTTTCCCCCTTCCCCTGGCATCAAGGTCGGAGAAATTCGGCTCATCTTGTGCCATGCGGTGGCAGGGTATGCTTGGGGCAACATTTATAGAGGAATGCATCTTGGCGCTGCTTTTTGTGAACTTGTCCTTGTGAGAGAGTTAGTGCAATGAGGGATCCGAGTTCTTATGCCTGGAAGCAGATGTGGCGCGCAATTTCGATGCGAGACGAGTGGCTTTGCGCTTATACGGTCGGTGCGTTCAAAGCATCCAAAGTGAAGCCCAAATACAGCACACACTGGCCATAACGAAATCGCTTTATTCGAATTATTGCTTTACTCGACTTTTTGGGCGGTCGCCCACTGCAGTGCTAAACGTGAAAATCATCTTCCGCTTTTAACGACGGACTGCCTAGAACGAAGTTCCGAAGACTTTGTTGTAACGACGGTTCACTGTATGTTGTTCGACTCGGAGGCAGATGTATAGGTGCCGCGCTTACAAAAGGCGTAGGTACAGGAAACAGTGCCGTCACCGCGAGTGTTTTTCCTATTTCCCGAGTTAAAGGCCGAATGTCCCGCAAAACCGGTTGAATCGAGTCGACGTTTACAGTCAGTGCTGTCTACCGTGAAGAAGCTCAGTCTTTGGAGATGAATTTCCGTCGCTGGTTGGGCTCTCCTCAGCGTCGTCTTCGGCCTGTCCATTCTGGAAACGGAGTCTATGCAGGCGGTTACCGTTATGCAACTGGTGACGCGTACGTTCAGGCCTCTTTTGCTGAGCAGCGGCAAGAGAACGGTGGCTGTTTCCACCCTCTCTCTTCCCGTCGTGTCTTCTGTGCTTGTCCATACCACCGCATCGATCAGAAGACCGAAGAGCTTACTTCCATCCTCATCTCATCGCGGTTCTCATCTTGGTGACGTTTATTTATTGCTATTTTATGTTTAATTTGTACATTCGCGTCTCCTGAGTGGCCTCCGAGTGATGGCTCTGCAAACAAGCTTTCATCTTGCGTAGGAGCCGTTCCCCGGGGCCGTTGGATAATCTCGGATGCGACGAAAATGGACCACTCGCGAACAGGAGCTTTCCTCACTGGCAGCCCTTCTCTAAAGTAGAGGGAACTGCACTATAAAGCGAGTGAAGGGAAAGAAATAAAAAAGAAACGGGGGAGGGAAAGCGCTACCGCGTCGGCCAACGCCTGGGCGAGCAGCTTGTGGGGCTCTGCTCCGATGCAGGACGTAGCCCCGCTCGCTCTGGGATGAAAACAGGGTGTTCTTGCCGGCCCGGGAGATAATGCACGGCGGTGAAAGGGCCTGGAAGGAAAAGGGCAAGCCGACGGGGCTACGAAGAAGAGGCTAACCGCGTTTCGGTGAGGAAGAACCGAGAGAAAAACGGAACGAAAGAAGGCTGGAAACTGCGATGGGCGAGGAGGATGCCTTCCGATGTTGCCACTCGCTAGGGCCACCGCTGCTCTGCCCTGAGCAGGAAAAGATTCCCGCAAAGATGTAACGCGGCGAATAAACAACGAAGCAAGAGGACCTGCAGAGTTTTCTGTCGCGATTAGAGTGAAAAATGCCGCCCCTTTTGTCTAAGGAGTGATGGTCGTGATTCCCGGGCGTCTCTCCCACTCCTTGTGCGTGTCAGGTTTTGGGCGCTTTCTTGCACGTGCGCGGAAAGATGGCTACCGTGCAGGCTTTGGCCGAGGCTCGGAGTGGCGCCTGTTTTTATTTTTTCGCCTTGGCGGTGGCTCCCCTTCTCCCTGCTTGGTGGCCCTTTTTCTTTCTTTGCCGCCGTCTTATCTTGGCTGCCCTGGTTCACATCTCAACGGGCGCGGCTTCTTTTCTCATTTGCCGCCGAATTGGCGTCCGCGGTGCCACCTGACGATGGTGCCAGAAGCCGGAGTGATAAGGCTCGCTGAAGGGAAAACTGATGCGAGCTGAAGAGAGATGGATAGGGTTGCGTAGGCCGGTTGTTGGGCGTAATTGCGAACTCATTGGTTTTTTTTTTTTGTTTTTACCGCGAGCTTCATTAATTCTGACCGTAGTTCCCGATCCGTCTCTCGAGGGCAAAAGCCCGTGCCACTCCTTGTGGTACAGGTTATGAGGCTTCGTTAGCCAGTGTTCACGGCGTTAAGTAAAACCAAAGGACATCAAATGGAGAGCTCTTTCGCAACGCTTTCTTTAATAAGATCTGGCTTTTGAGGCAGCAGTTAATTTTACTACATGGTTTACTTTTACCCGCCGCGGTGGCTCAGTGGCGAAGGCGTTGCGCTGCTGAGCACGAGGTCGCGGGTTCGATTCCCGGCCGCGGCGGCCGCTTTTCTGATGGAGGCAAAAAGCAAAAACGCCCGTGTGTACGAGATTTCGGCGCACGTTAAAGATCCCCAGGTAGTCAAAATTAATCCAATTAATCCGGAGCCCTCCACTACGGCGCGCCTCATCGCCTGCGTTGCGTCGGCGCGTTAATCCCCCACAATCAATCAATACATGGTTTACTTTTGTTTTTCGCTGGTGGATTCCCTGTGCCGGAAAGACTGCTGTTCATTTAACCCTCTCTACATGTTCCAACACGCGCATCATGTCCAAGGCGCATGTTGATTCGTCCTGTTTTAGGGTACTGGCATTCTCGCGTTTCCCCCACACACGTGCTCTGCTGTTTTTACATATATCTCCTATTACGTTGCCCCTTTGTTTATTTTGCGACCCCCCCCCCCCCCCTTTTTTTTTTCTCGCTCTTCGCAGCCGCGCCGCTTCGGTATGCCCGCCTCGCCAGTCCTTTCTGAGAATTCCTTATGTGCCCATTGTCCGGCAGTCAGTGTGCCGCGCCGCGACCGAAAATCTGATTCCCGCGTAATATACGTGCTCGCTCGTTAGCGAGATAATTCTAGCCTGTCCCCCTACGGCTGAAGGGCGCAATCGTCGAAAAAAAGAGCGGCGCATATGCCGCGCACGTCTGTTTACTACTACTGCGGGACCGTAAAGCTCATGGCGGTCACGCATATAAGCGGCCCCCACTGCTCCCGCGAATTACGGCTAACCGTGCCACGGGTGTTTCACTCTTGCTGTGCACCCATCGGTCAGGCGCACCCTCCTTCGTTTTCTCTCGGACGCGGCGCCGATCAGGACACCATTAAGCGCTAGACACATGTACGACGGGAGCACGCGATTCGCATGCGACTGATCGTTACGACTTATTGTTAGGACCGGTTTAGGAGGATCCTAACAATACGTCGTAACGATCAGTCGCATGCGAATCGCGTGCGCCCGTCGTACATGTGTCTAGTGCTTTAATCATCTCCGTCTCTGCGTGTGTGTGTGTGTGCGTTCCCTGCGCTGACGGTCAGCCAGACACTCCTTCTGGCGGTCCCCTATCCAGCAAGCGCCCTGTAATCACTCCGAGACGACGAGGAACGGGCCGCAGAAACCCGTCCGTTCGAGGAGCCGGAGAAAGTCCCCGATGGGTTTACAACAATGCGCCACTTTGCATGCGGCGTTCCCGGGCGCGGCACATGCGATACGATATGCAGCGACGCGGTGAAAGTCTTTCTCGACGCTGCTGCGCCGGCATAAATTGTTACCCGAGAACCTGGCTGCCGCCTTTCGCAAGCGCTTTCTTCGTGGCTTTGTATCGAATTATGATAGATTGAGGTCGGTTTAGGGTGCACCGCTTGGTCGAATTGAAATATGTATCCGCAACTTGAAGGCCTCGCGGCGCGCGGGCGGGGATTATGCGTAGCCGCGGAGCACTGGTGGGCGAGAAAATGTGTCGACCCGAGATTTCTCGACCCGAGATTAACCTGAACATTAATCACCGAAGGGAGAGAATGTGGCGTGCTCTTTGGTAGTCCCAAATTAATTGCACACGCGCGAAAGTTCGCGTGCATCGAGTGCTCATGTCGCTGGGAGAGGAGGGTTGTGTACACCATGCACATTCGTGCACGCACACGCACAGGAAAATCCGTGGCGTTTGGGAGCGGCCGCGTGTTGCCCACAAGACCATAGAGTGGAGTGTTTGTAATAGTGCAAGACTGCGTGACACGCGACCTACTTTTGTCTCTTGTGATCCACATGTGCAGAGAACACTTCGTTTGCTCGACGTGGTTAGATGGGTTTCTGAACCTCCATAACCGCTCAACGTTCATTTTAAGCCGTGCTACCAGTGGCATACGCAGGATTGCATTCTCTAGGTCAGAACAAAACAACTTCGGAGTCCATGCTGCGTACTTTTAAGTGCCGCCTATTTATTTGTTTTGTGTTTATTTGTAATCGTTGCGTAATAACTAGATCGGACGCTGAAGACTGTATCGCCGGCGACAGAGAAATAATTGTCGGTGGTCGCTTTTTAACAATAGGAAAAGTCAGAAGCCTCGTGCGACCCCCCCCCCCCCCCTGCTTCTCTTTCGTGGGTTTCTGGGAAGGAGGGTGTGTGTGTGTGTGTGCGCGCGTGCGCGCACGCACGCACGCACAGATGTATGCATGCGTGCAGCACGTGAGGCATGCATCGGCGAACTTGACTGACCGGACGTATTAAATTAAGAAACTACCCCCGCTTTCGAAAGCCCCATGTAACCACTTTCGACACTTCAAAAATAGTCGCGCAGAGCTATGCTCCGCTTCATGCCCCATGGTTCCGATGCCGTGCGGTACTCGTAATGCCTCCGAACTGAGTTCTCGAGATCGTGTGTTGCCCGCACACGCAACTGTCCTCGGCTGTGTGCTCGCTTGTTTATGCCTCCTCGTCCCGCTCGATGGGCTCTCGCACCATCCCGCCCGCTTCGTTCTCTTTCCTTCACTTTTGATCGGAGAAGCACGTCCTCTGGAACGGTATATAGAAGGAAGGGGCCGCATCGTGATTGAGGTTAGAGGAGCGCGCCGCGGGGGGCGGCGGCCTTGCGGGCTACGGCAACGGCCGGGCAGCGGCAGCAGCTCGCTGAGGTAACAGCCGCGCTGCCGTGCGCGGCACGTGACGAAAGACGCGAAACGGGTGGTTCGGCAAGGCGCACGAGGGAATCGGTGTAGCCTGCATGCCGGCTCGTTTGTTGCGCCGCGCACGCGAGAATAATACGGCCCCGCGTCGCCGGTCCCTTCGGCTATGACGTGTGGTAAGTAGATCCACGCATGCATGCCAGCCGGTTCCTGCCTTCCCCGGAGCAAAACGCGAGGTTTCGGAGACCGATCCGGCGCGGGTTGCTGCTAATCACCTGTCGATGGGGCGGCTGCCGCATAGACAATGGGAAAGCGATGCCGCCCGTCTCAGCTTGCGCGCGGCGGCGCTTGCTTGATGAGGCGAGGAAAAGAAAAAAAGAACTGGGAAGAAGGCGGAGAAATGCGAGACGTGCGCACTCGGCCGCGATGCGAAAGCCCCGTTTCGGCGTTTCTTTGCAGCAGCCCAACTCGCGCACATACGGGCCTTCGCGTCGTCCCGCGCCTGATTGCGCAAGATCTCGATCCCTCCTTCCCCCCTCTGCAGCGGTGCTGCTCGCAACAGCGGGCCGTGAAGGCCCCTCGAGCGGGCGCCGTCGTCTCCTTGATGATCGTGCTCCCGAACCGCTCGGCTGGCCCGACACGATGTAATGTGGGTGCCGCGTCCGAGAAGAGTTCCCGTTCTGTCAACGCGCGTTCGTGGAAGAGCGGCGCAAATTTTCGGCTGTCGTGCGGGACGTTGCCCGTTCAGCTGCATTTGCGCGCTGTTTTCTCTTCCTTAACGTTCTCTCTTTTGTTTTTGTTGGCGACCTCATGGGTCGTTTGACGGGCCTGCTCGTTCACTCGGTTTGGTCCTCCTCCACTTTCTTGCGGTGCTTGCGTTTGTTAGGACAACGTGCGTCTTGCGAATCGTTACACCTGTTAACACGCGAGTTGACATACCATCGTGCGAGGAAGCTCGTATCGTTCATCTTCTGGCGACGGTCGTAGTGAATGAGTGGTTGACGAGAAGGGCAACCGTTCGGTATCGAATGCCGTGGGAACCCGGTGTGGCTGCGTGTGATGTCCAGTGCGCTGTGCTGCAACGCGCGAGGCCGCTTGCCTGGTTCCTGATCACGGAGGCTGTCTTTCCTGACGGAGACAAAATGCAAACACACCCTCGGGTACTTTTTCTCGGCGCTTTGTAAAGAACCCCGCGTAGTCCATAGTCCAACTAAATCCCTAATTTTCGACAACCTCGTGCCTCATAGCCCGGATAAAGCTTCAGCTTCAATTTAAGTTGAAGCTTCAGCTTCAATTTAAAGCTTCAGCTTCAATTTAAAGCTTCAATTTAAGTTGAACCCTCTTAGTGAGCCTCCAAGTTTGTGCCCCGTTTGAGGCAGAATTGAGGACGACTCAGCGAGCAATGGAACGGAAGATGGTAGGTGTAACATTAAGTGGCAAGAAGAGAGCGGAGTGGGTCAGGAAACAGTCGCGTGTTAAGGACATACTAGTAGAAATTAAGAAGAAATGAGTGTGGGTGCAGGGCATGCAATGCGAAGGCAAGATAACCGTTGGTCTTTAAGGGTAACAGAGCGGATCCCTAGAGAAGGCAAGCGGAGCAGGGGGTGGCAGAAAGTTAGATGGGCAGATCAGATCAAGAAGTTTGCTGGGATAAATTGGTCGCAGTTAGCACAGGACAGGGACAATTGGAGATTAATGGGAGAGGCCTTTGCCCTGCAATGGGCGTAGATAGGCTGGTGATGATGAAGATAATGATTATTTAACCCCCAATTTCGTATTTGAGTTTAAGGAAAGCAGTAGGACAGGATCATATTGTGGTTCCAAAGCTTTTGCCACGGAGTGGCTGCCGCCGTTTCTGACATGTGTGGGAAGATGACCCGCGCCTAGTCAGTTTGCGCACACGCGCGTCAGCAACGCTAAGCTTGGTCGAAAAAAATTAGCAGTGGCCTAGCTCGGCTGTGCCAGAATATGCGTAGCGTGAGCTAAGGTTCAGCTGGTTATTCTTGGTTTTCCTGGTTGTCTACGATTAGCTTGATTATCATGCTTACTGCTGCTTCAATGACCCACACACACGGTGTATGCATATATGTAACACATGTATATTTATCAAGCGGCTCCGGTGCAGCGTCACCATTCGCCCCAGAGCTAAGCTGGTTCCACAGGCGCACGCTGGTGTTGCTGCGACGCACGAGCAATCGGGTCCACACCCGGCCACCCCTCGCATGATCATCAAGTGGACCGGGCCGCCATGTGCGAAACGGAGGTCGGCGAAGACGCTGGGCGCGTGGGGTGCGTGAGAGACGCCGGGCAGCGATCAACGTTCTGTGCGCCGTGTGACGTCACTGCTCCTCGCGCATGCGCAGCACGGCTCTGCAGGAGCCACGCGAAACTGCTCAACCTCGGCCGGTGTAGCTCACGCTACAAAACACAGTAGTGGCTATTGCCGTCTCAACGATGCAAAACGGAACGTACATAACTGAATCAATTTTCGCCTTCAAACTTCGAACGGTAGCTGCATTCCCTGTCACAAATGTTGTTTCTGACGCCGAGGTTGAAGTTTGGATACTCGGACTTGCACCTGTATTTCCTCGTAACCTGGGTCACTCTAAAGGTGGGTGGTGAGACGTTGTGAGGAGTCATCCCCACAACTCACGTGTCTAATTACGCCGAACTCCGGTGGCTGCTTTGCTCATTTTCTTACCTCGCGCTCAGCTTCGCCCTTCAGGTGGGCTCTGCACCTGCCCCCTCGTCAAAGAAGCGGCAGGGTGCAATAAATAAATTACGGCCCCGAATGAGCGATCACGCAGTACCAAAGCGGCCCGAGAAGCCCAACGGGTGCGAGCGAGTGGCGAAGCCCTGAAACTCTGCGCACATCTCGTTTCTCCTCGTGGACGGCTTCACTCCAGCGCGGGGTAATTTGCTTTAGAGGTCGGTGACGCCGCTGTAAGAGAACACAAAGCTTGTGATAAGGTTGGTCGCTATTACTGGACATCGTGTTTACGACGCGGCTCATGCATTTGAAGCAATAGCAGCGTGAGGTTATTGTTTCAGAGGTTACTGGTTGTTGTGTTGACCGGTTGCGTGATGTTCTTTCTTTATTTTTTTTTTCGTCCCCGTCACATCTTTTTTTGTGTGTCTGCCAGCAGAATACGTTTTGCGGCAAAGTCAACATTCTCGTGAGTACTAATTTTCAATCAGTCAGATCCATTGCAGATATCTCGGGGAAAAGTTTAATTGTCGTAATTAGATCGCCGTGTGGTTGTAAACGCTTCGTAATTCTCACATGCTGTCAACACATGACCTTCTAGGGGAAGAGCATGGTTACGGAAAACGGCTGTAAGTCGAGTTTTACCAAAATAATTTTGGACCAAATTATTTGACGTTGGACTATTCGCCCGACTGCACAACCGTACGTGGGAAGTTTTATCTCAGTGGGTATCATCTATGGCAGCTTTATAGAAACAGCACGAAGCGGCTGCTATTCCGCCGTCGCAGCAGCTTCACGCCGTGGAACGCATATCCCCGTGTTTTCCTGCTGCGGCGAAACTGTAGCCCTTCCAAATCTTGTTTTGTGCGTCTTTTCCTCGTTGCGACTGCGCCCCGGTCAGTACGCTCGTAAATGAAGTATCGTCAAGTTGTAAATCAAAGCGAATTTGTCCTTCAGATTCTAATACAATTTCCATCGGTCTTTTAGCTCGCTGCGCTGGGCTGTGAGTTACAAAGGCATTTTCTCTATGGTGGCTGGGCAGCGTATATACCGCACATAAAATCTGTCTATTGCAAAGCCGTAGCTGGTCGCGCACATGATTACCAGTAATGCAGATTTTAGCGGCTGCGTTAGCTGTTCCTTCTGGTAAAATTGCGACAGAATGCGTTTTTGTTGTCGCGTCCGCGACACACGCACGCACGCACGCACGCATGCATGCATGCCCGTGCGCGCGCGCATGCATGCCCGTGCGCTCCCGAAAACAGAGAGAGAGAGAGAGAGAGAGAGAGAGAGAGAAAGATTTTTTCTGGACAGATGTGTTCAGGAGGCGGAGTGGCCACCATGTAATTGCCAGTTGGCACCGACCCTTCGCAACACGTGGTGATGTTTTTAAAGAAGGGCGAGTAGTGGATTCGTCTGCAGGATTCGTGCTGAACGAGGACAGTCAAGGAGCAACCTGAATTGCGACGTCAGCGTTCACGGCGACA
This sequence comes from Haemaphysalis longicornis, assembly GCF_048455015.1. Taxonomy (NCBI): domain Eukaryota; kingdom Metazoa; phylum Arthropoda; class Arachnida; order Ixodida; family Ixodidae; genus Haemaphysalis; species Haemaphysalis longicornis. The sequence goes on from NW_027526361.1 coordinate 93,167,763, forward strand.
TTTTCTCGCTGGTCCCGGTTAACTAAAATGACTACACGATAGCAACTGGAAATTTGCATTTAATCTTCTGTACGTGGCTTCGCGACGCAACCTTTTTTAGCTCTACATTCACGGTTATATCATGCAGAACTGGTTTTCTCTTCCCCTTCTTTTTGTTTTCCTTTTTCTCAAACTGGAGCTGCACTTCGCCGTCGCAGGGGCGAAGCTGGCGTGCGTCCTGCTAGCGGTTGTCATCGTTTAACTGAGATGCAGTACGAGCGACCTGTGGGGGTAATAAAGTTCTTACCTGCTCTTACATGTCACGAGGCGGCTGGGTTTATACCTCCGCGATATCTTCCTATTTATTGGGTGCTCAGCGCGACGGTCAAAACAGCGGGCGCGCGCGGAGGATTTCGGTGGGCGCCCCTTTTACGGCCAACTGTGTACGACGAATGCGTGCAACGATAAGTGCGCTTCTCAACACGTGCACTTACAGTGGCCCGGAGAAGCTGTTGGCGCCTTCGAATGGCCTTTATTATTTTTTTCTCTCTCTCTTGAGGAAGTTGCGGGAACAGGACGTGAACCGAACAGTGGCAGGCAAAACGAACGACACGCGTGCTCAACCAAAGCTCGCTCTATGGCTTCTTATCGGTTCCGAGGCCGGCGTAAGTTGAGATCTACGGTTTTTGCTATTGGCGGCTGCGTACGCTGTTTTTTTTTTTTCTTTAGTTCCTGTCCATGCGGTCTGCGTCAGTCTCCATGGGCTGGCATTCAAACAAGTCGTTGCCTGAGGGGGAGAGGGGGCTATATACGCAAGCATATTCACGCTAGAGCCGAATACAGATATGTATTGCGTGTGTTGTGCATACGTTTATTTGACTGTTTTTTTTATTTTCTTGTTTTGATTCTTTGACTGCGCGTGCTTACGCGTTGGCCCTGATTAAAGGAGCCATGAAGAGAAAATACAACTTCGTGTAATTTGAAAGAACTAGGATTCAGTATCTCACTCAGCTCCATTACAGCCCCAAAAGATGTTTTTAACGAAAAAAAAGCAAGAAGTATTTAAAAACTTTCAAATTTTGCGCCACAGTGACGTGTTATGGGCAAGAATGAAGTCATACGGGCCAACAATAAAACATAATTTTCAGTGCGTTAACTGCACGTTAGCATTCAAGTGATGCGGTCAAATGGAACTAGAGGCCCCATTACAGACGTCCAGTCATGTGTCGTCGCGACAGGTCAGTTAGGAGGCCGCCAATCGCACAAACAAGGTTCCGTGACGTCACAGAAAAGTTGCGGGAAATTGGCTAGGGGGTCGGCCCGCCGCGACTGCTTCACACGTTTTCTTTAATATCTCCGTTATTTGTTCGAAGATTGCGATGATATTGGTATCATTGTTATCGGGATTAAGCAGTCTTTCTAATAAACCCAACTTGTATTTTGTCTTCATGGCTCCTTTAAAGGTACGCGCGTATCCAACAAACGTAAGCTCACTCGGCGGTTCGCTCTTGCTGCTTTGTATGTATGCACATTCACCTGTTCTAACAGCGAGGCTGTTTAGCAGATCCTAATTTTTCTTGTCCGCGGCTAAAAATACCCGAAAAATGCCGAGCGCGCACTCGTGAGCACGTGCCTCGCAGCGGCCGCCCGGCAGTTAAAAAAAAAAAAAAAGAATATGCCGAATGCTCGTGAACGCGTGCCTCGCGACGACCGCGCATCGTCCCCGGCGTACGTTTGTCAAGCCGTGCATACAAATTAGGGAGATTGATCAAGTCCCCCCCCCCCCCCCCCCCCCCCTTCTAAAAAAAAAAAAAATTCCAGCGTTCGCCTTAATCATGGGGCAACACTAGCTCGGAACGAGAGACTCCAGCGTTCGCCGTAATCGTGGCAACACTTGCTCGGAACGAGAAAGACACGTCATAGCGTACGCCCCTACGGCCCAATGATTATCACTTCCAAAAAAAAAAAAATGAAACAAGCACTTATAGCAATTGAGTAAAGGTGGTTGCGGCAGCGAAGAAGAAGCAGACCGCAAAATGGGACAACGGTACATGGCTATTGCTCCGCCGCACAGCCTCGCCGTTTCTAATATTGGCTTCCCCGCGGGTCGCATGCAGTTGAGCTGTAAATCGCGCGCCGCCCCAGGCGTGCTTGAACCGTTGGAGTCGCCGCGCGCAAGTCCTCGACCGTGTTGGTGTACGTCCCTCCGGAAGTGGTTCTCCGCTCGATACGCGGTAATTTACGCGGACGAGCTCGTGCGAGCCCGCAGGATTTATGGGGGAGAACCCGCTCTGCCCTGCTTGGCAGAGGTGGCAGTTGCGTCACCAGAGCGGAGAACCCGTGCGCCCTTTACGCTGTGGTCTCTTTAGGGGCATCACTTGCTCTGCTTGTAAATTTCCCGCACTCCCTCCCACTCCGTTGGTCCACCATTCCCTTGTTGTAGTGGAAGACACATCCGCAGCTCTTTGTTGCTCGTTTGTCTCAGACGCTGCCTTGGTCGACCTGTTTGCCCGGTGTGTCTATTTCGGTCGGTAGCGCCGATTGTTTTAATTTTTCCCGTGGCTAGTGCGTTTTGTTGAGCGTCCGGAGCCTGGTTAGAGCTGCACGCGAGCGCATGCAGCTTCTGGTCGGTTCGAATCCGAGCCACGTTGGGACTTCTTCAGTCCAGCGGTAGCATCTTGTTCGTTCAGCTTGGTCTGCCTTCGTGTGGCCAAACATTGCGTGTCGCTACAGCGCTATCGCGTGCGAAGAACACCATGTCCTCCGGGAACGAACGTACACTCCCGTCGTGAAGCCGCCACGAAGTGGGGGACTTCCTCCGCACGAAAGTGGCAGCTCCTCAGGCCTGCCATCCGCTAAGGTCGCCGCGAACCCTTCGGTAAATTACGGCCATCTCTCACTGCTCGGGAGGATTACAAGAGAGGTGGGGCGGAGGGGGAGATATTACCGGAGGCATCCTGCAGGTGTCTGTGCGCGGCCTCGTTCCGAGATGATGGCGGCGCGGACACCCGCAACGTGCCTACCTTTGACGCGTCCGTATTATTTCGAGCGCTTCTGGCTCGTAGTGTTCAGAAGGGCTGACGTAAACAGGTTAATAACTGCGCTGGAAAGACTCGCAGCGAAGCCTACATATTCATACGAACCGTGCGTAGGTTTTTTTCCCGTCGCTCAGTTCTTAAAGTGGGTTGCGGTGTTCAGACACTTAATTTAATTGGCATCCTGCACTCGGTGATGAGAGAGCCAATGTTGTGTTACCCTTGTGGGCCCTCTGCACGCCCTAATATATGCTCTTCCTGGAGTGAAATCCGCCCGTTTTCCTGTTGGAAAACGAACGAGCGTTTCGGGAGAATGCTTTGTCAGAATCTGGGCACACGTGTAGCCTTATTGAAGACCGAATAACCACAAAGGAAAGCTGAACTTAACACAGTTGCCCTTTCCGTAATGTGCGTGTGCGGACATCCCTTAGCATTTCGTGTGTTCCGCACGTTCCGTATGTACCGTGCGTATAGGGACCCGACTGCCCCTGCGCGAGAAGGGCCGCACCGCGCCGGAACGAATGCGCACGCAGCCCGCAGGCAGGGGCGGCCCGTAAGCGGAACTAAGCCACCTTACCGGAACGAATCCGCAAGTACCCAGTCGAGTCTCGCTACGCACAGTACATACGGAAAGGACGGAACAGACGGTATGCTAAAAGTCTCTATGATCGAGCAACGCGGGCATGCGTGTATCTTGGCGCCTTGGCGTTTTTGCCAACAGAGATGAAACCATTGGGGGTAGAGGTATACAGCTTTGCTGTAAAGTCTCTTGTCTTTGAAGCACGAAGCTCTCCAGCGCGAGGCGTAAACGAGTTTTCTGGTGTTTTTTTTTTTTATTTTTTTATTACGCGTTACGTTCTAGCGCGAGACGTAAACGAGTTTCCCCAGTACTTTAGGATTGTGACTACATGAAACGACGATTACGACGACGACAGGAGACGCCAACAGCCCCAGCCCCTAAAGGGCTTGGCCCTTAAAAAAAACAAAAAAAAAAAAACAAAAACGCGACAGCTCACACGCCATCAAGACCAGCAATGACTGGTGGACAGAGCCCGCCGGGCAGCAAAGCATCAATGCTTCGTGGGCTGAGGAGGCCTCCCGTAAAGGAACGAATACAGTTCAAAAAACGCTTATTCATCTTCCACCTCGTCTTGGACACTTGCTCATTGCTCTGGGCCGGCAGTGTGCTGCAGTGTAGCAGTACTCCGTTTCACGAGCTTCGTGCGGCGTTATGACTGCTTGAATGGGCAAATTGGGAGAGCGGGCGCTATGGCATCAGCTACAGATGTATGTTCCTCCGAAAAAACTACGCCCACAGAGTATGCTTCAGGTGAAGGAAAACGGCGCTCACTTTAGGGTTTCTATTCAGCTCGCTGTTTGGTGTGCTTCTCGTGCCTTGAATCTTCTCGGCGGACGGACCACCAGGCACGGACAGCGACACGGACCGATAGTGCACGTGAGACTTAGTGCGGTCCGCACTGGATGTAGTCGAAAACACCGCTCAACCGAGGATTGCCTGTGCGGACTCGGCGCAGAATGAAGCCAACGGATTTGCATAGCCGGGTGCGTGCGCGCTGGCAGCGAGCTAGAACTCTTCGTTCTGGGAATGGCGCTGTGAGCTGGGCAGGCGTATTTGAGGAGCTGTCGCCGCACGGGCCGGCATTTCTACACCGAAGGTGCTCATTTGTGACTGCCTCGCGTATACACTTACGCACGCGTCTGTGTGCACGGCATAGCTTTGCCCTCCGGGCGTCGCGTAATTTGGGCCCACTGGCGTATTCGCGGGAGACGCAAATCGCGTTCACCAGCCCGCGGAATAATTGGCGGTGTGCGCGGGTGGGAATTAGTTCGAACCACCGGGGGCCATTCCGTGAGAGCATGCGCGGCCCGCTGCGCGGGCCCCCCTATTGGCGCCGTTCCGTGTGGTCGGCTGTGAGCCAGCCATGTAATTGCGCTTGCGGTATTGCGTGTACGCGGGCGCCGCACGTAATCGGTGTGTAGCGGCGCTACGCAAGGGTATGCAGACAGAGGAGGAATGTAAACATGCGCGCGCTGAGGAGAGGGCTAAAAGTGGTACAGGCTAAAGATGAATCGTACATGGGACCGACCGAACTATATCTTACAATTTGTTACGCTGTTCAAAGCGTAGGTTTTGGTTCCAGGCGTAGTTAGGGTACATTGTGAGGAAGTGCCAAGGCGCTGCCGCTGGTTCCTTTCGCGTATGGAACCGCAATACAGCGTAAGCCATAAGCGACGAATTTGATTGTAAACATCTTGTGTAGAGGTATGGTAGTATAGGCTGATATCTCGCCCTCTACAAGCCGCCTATACGTTCGCACTGCGTTGATACTGCGCCTTTTCTCTTCATCGGGTCACGTGATCCACCCTGGAACTCGTGACCAGGCGGTGACCCACGCGTAGGTCACTACAGATGGTCCCGGTTAGGTCACTGCAATAATTGGTTGGTCACGGGTTAATGGCTGTCATTGATTCCCCGAAGTTCTGCTTGCGCCTGGCATGTGGCCTCTAGTCCCGGCTAAACCTGGAATTAAATCACGAGAGACCAAAGGCGTGAACGCGTGATAAGCAGCAGCCTAACGATTTCTTGGGGCCACTTTCGCAAACATTTGCATTCACGCCGATGAGTAACTCATTTCAGGAGACCGTGGCACGGTGTAGACGTACGCTGGTTTCGCCTCCGTAAGGTCCTGTGGCTGTATGCGCGTTGCGGTGCTTTGCCTTCCAAGTCCAGCGTGCAGCGCACGCGTCAACGTGCGCCTCCCTTGTCGGCACCTCTCGGTGTGAGAAAAAGGTCGGTCGGAGGAGGTGCCCCTCTCCGCTAATTACCCTCGCGAGCCTCTGGTCGTTAGTATGCGTTGATGAGTTTCGGCCTAATCTTCGTCGTGGTCCCTCGCCCTCTCTGGGACCAAGTAATCCCGGCGCGCGCACCTTACTCGCTGCGCGCATTCTTCTTGATGCCACGGCTTGCCTCTGCGCGCGTGGCAAGTTGTACGCGTTTTCCCCCGGGGTCGCCGACCTTTCCTCGCTGTTGCCGTGCGTCCCTACGACGGTGGGTCGCGCGGACTACGCGGCGGGCCTTATTTATTTACGTTTTGTTCCCCGAAGCAGCAGCGACCAGCCTCGTTAGCACGGTGGCACGCGCCCGCGAGTAAAGAGTTCCCCGTGGGTCTTCTTGCTACAACCGCGAGAGCGAGGCAGCGAGACGTGTTCGAGGAACGGGCCCACCGTAAATCACGCCGCCTCTGCCCTTGCCGCGGCGGGGAATCTTGGCGTTTCTCTCTTTGCGCCGCTTTGCTTCTTTCCTCGCGCTCACGTGCGCGAGACTAATACGCGCTGCTTGCGTGTGCGTATCTGCGTGAGTGACGATTCCGCGCCGGAGTTGTCTCCGGTGAGCGCGAAATAGTCGTCGTTGCCCCCTCCTTGCAGCTTCCTCGCCGCGGTCTTGCAGGCATTCGACGAAGGCGGAAGTGAGCGGCGTCGGCGGGGGATGCACAGGGGTATCGAGTGACCTGCTTGCTTGCGCGCTGCTAGCGAAGGCCGCTTAGTTGTTGCGTTGTAGTAAACAGATTGGTCTGGCGGTCGTTTGCGGACTGAACCTGGGAAGGAGCCAAGCGGTGTTTGTGGGCCACGAGGATAACGGCACCTAAAGAAGGGGCAGACGAAAACTGCCTTCGAAGAGCCTTCGACGCTGGTTGTCGGGCGTCTTTAATTTTTATAGCGCGATGTCAATGGTATGCTATTTTATTGTGAGTGCCGCGGCTCTGTCGCGCAGGCGACCACGGGATCAGCGGAGGAGACCACTTAAAGCGATGCGGGGTTGCGCCGTTGCTGTGACAGCGCGGAATGACACGACTGTGAAATCGTCAGAAGTGTTTGCGCCGCACCTTAGAAAACAGGCGGCATTTCGAGCGGTATCTGCATCATAACTAAATGGCTGGATTTGCTGAAGCGTCTCCAGCGGCCGAAAGGCACTGTTGGTGTATCCGGTCGTGCGATTTCTGTATTGAGCCCAAAAGTATAACGAAGACGTGGTGGTGTGCGTGTGTGCCATTTACTTTGATCGCCTAATCGAGTTCATTGCGGGCGTTGAAAGACAGGCCGAATATCACCAGGCAATGCCCTTAAAAGATGGCGTCACCGTGTGGTAGCCGTATCGTCGGATGATTGGGAAGCTGTGCGGAATTTTCCTATTATCCAATCAAGTAATCGTGTGGCAGTTTTTCTTTTTTGTTACTTTACATTCTGGGGATCTTTATAATCTTTGCCGATGCTTCAGCTTCTGCTTTAATGACAACAAAGGTTTCAAACAAATGGACGCAATTGTTTTGCTGTTAGTCCTTGCTTGCTTTTAATGTTGCACCTACAATTTTTATTCAGACGTGGATCGTTTCATAATGCGACTTTAGGACTTCATCAACGGCTGGGAAGGCGTATAATATCAGTCGGAAGCGTGTGCCGTTTTGGTCTAGGGCAGCCTTTAACCAAAATCAATCTGGAGTGATCGAGCTTGTTACGTAATGCTGCTAATTAAAGAGAACTTTTGGGTGAGTCGCTGCGCCATAGCATAACGTGTGAGGCGCAATTAGACAAGGCGCGGTAGTGATAACACGGACAAAATCGCAAGACAGAAAAGCTTGAGAGGGAAGGTGTAGGGAATGTTCCGTTCTCATGGGAACTCTACGTGTACCGTGTATTCGTACAAGGGGGGGGGGGGGGGGCAAAATTAATTAGCATATAATAATTTGAGCGAATTTAAGGGGGGAAGGGGGACACAGGAAAAACGGGTACTATTGTTTACTCCCATGGGATTCGATCGTTGCTAGGTCCAAAAAACTGATGATAAGAATGTAACTGCAGCCTCAGCATAGCGGGTACTGCAGCCCTCGCCTTTGAAAACTCCATTCGCTAGTCTAGTCGCTATGTTTTACCAAGCCTTGCTGTTTTGAAGACTTGCTGTCTTGCACATTTTCTTCGGCTCCTCGAACGCTACGTTAAAACTAAAGAGAATTGTTTTCGTTTTTTGAGAAATACACAAGTTCGTTTATTCGGTTTCGCGTGGTTTTAGGACTTGCCCTGGCCTCTGCAGGGTGGAAGCCGCGCTCAATTTCGTAACTGCGTTTGCCTGGCGTGTACGCTCTTGTTTTTCCCATTTTATGTTCGGTTGCCACCTGCGTGAGCAATGGTTCCTTTGGTTGGAGGAACAATATACATTGCGAGAGCGTATAATTGCCCAATTCTTTTGAGTTCGTGGTGGTTTGCTCGCTGGGACGCATCCCTGCCGCAATGCAATGACATAACCCTGTTGCGTCGATTGTGATAGCCCCTGATGCCAGCCTCAACAAGTGCTGCCTGTCATACATTGTATGCTTCCAGTCATGGCTGAAGACGACGAATATTTTCTGAAAGTTGGTCTTCAATTCTTGTATTTATAAAATGAGAGGCTCTAGGCCGGTGGTAAAAGAGAGGGAAGGCTGGAAGAAAGATTGCAGTGGAGAGGCGAGCTTCCGGGAGAATTTTTGTAGACGATTGAAAGAGACATACGCTCGATGTATGTACTTGTGAAATCAACTCCATCCGTGCCGATGGCTCAAATGTCATCGTCGTCATAGTAATTAAATCCGAGCGTTGAACGGAGTTTAAGTGAGTTTGGGAACTGCCAGAAATTTCCCCGTAGCCACGAAGCAGCACTCTCATCACTTTTGAACTCTTTCAGACGTTCTCAGATGACATGTGGGCGGTGTGATGGTATGCGCTGTGATCGTTGTTTGCTTGCCTCGAAATTGAGACCGCTTTAGGAAGGTGTTGTGAGCCTCCGTTCTATGCGCATCCTGTAAACGCCGGTAGACGCTGAGACATGCTTATAAACATTATTCAGTTCTCTTCGTACGGCGTGAGCATGCCACGCGTGCGCAGAGCGTGCACAGATAGCGCAGAGATAGTGATTGGGCACAAATAGCGCAAAAGCTTGCAGGTGCACCGTCCGGCGAGAAGAAAAGAACTACTCCATTTAACTTAGCCCGCAAAGGGTGTGTCGCGTACTAGAATACCGTTGCTCGATTGTCTGCCAAGAAGTGTCATTACATCGCTTAATTTGAATCGGAAGTCGGTATTGCGGAAATTGCTGAACCTGGCAGGGTGATGGCTATCGCCCGTATTAAATGCTCATACTCGTATTAAGTACTCGTATTAAATGCGACCGGCACTTACGTGCCCCGTCAGCTCGGCTTCGTGAAGCCTCGGTTCTTGAAAGACCGCTTGAAAGCCACTGCAAGGCCGTTGTGAGCTGTTCGAGGCCATTGTAAGGCCATTCAAGGCCACTTCAAGGTTACCTGCTCGAGAAGGAAAGGAAGCAAGCTTGGGCGTGTGACGCCATGACAGGAAACGACGCCACTCCGTGTCGCGGTGTCACTTCCTGTGACATAGCGATACCGCTTAGTCTAATTGCAGCACCAACTTACATACGTGCCGGTTATGAGCCTATTATTGTTATTTTTTGGGGGGGGTTTTCTGTCAAATGAACACCGAAGGAATATCTCCCTTCAAGCAGTCCCCCCCCCCCCCCCCCCCCACCCCCCGAAAAAAAAGAAGAGAGAGTATGCCCAAGACATCACGACGAAGAAAAAAAAGCTAACCAGTGCTTTTTGTATTTTCATGGCATATTTAGCTACGTATTTTTGTTGAGAAATGAAAACAAGTGAAGTTTCATCGTGCTTCATTTCGTATTTCATTACCGGAGTCACGTAGTACACGTGTTTCGATTGGGCTTGATTTTTCTATCGCCACTGTAGTGGCAGATTCGGCAATCCATACAGATGTTTCCTTCAGGAAACCTGAGGCCTTAGGAAAATATTTTTCGCGTGTTGCTTTTCTCTTTCACGATGGAACACAAAAGTATATGATCACTGGTGCATGAACGAGGGAGAATTACACAACTTCTCCTGGCGCGCGCGCTCGCGGGTCACAGTTCGTGTCGATTTGAAATAGGCTCGGCTGTCTGAACAGAGTTCCATGGGGCTGTTTTTCGGGGGCAGGTGTTTTGCTCTCACTCGGCCACTGAGAGTTGTTATTAACATGCCTCATGTCTTCGCATGCGCAGACCCACGCCTAGATCTATTTCGAGGGCGCGTTCTGGGGACAGCGTCTGCGCGCGACGTCGCCCACGCCTGTACGCATGCACGCGCGTCTCGTTTTCGTGGTCAGTGGCGCGTGGAGGCTTGGCGCGCACGTATGGGACGACGCCTTGCGAGAGAGGCGTATATATATATAATAAAAGAGTAAACAAAAGAGGCCAGAGTCGTGTTGTTTGCAGACGCCGCCACCACGCCGAATTGTGACTCATTCCTCGGCGCCGCCCGTAATTTCCCCTCCACCATCGTGCAATTGTTAGAGGGCGTGTGTGTGTCGGTTTCCATTTCTTCGGAACGCGGCTACGTCGTGAAGCTCGGCGACATTTCGGCGTTTGCTTGGCGGCGAGGTGGGAAAGCGATGCAATGGGTAGCTTCGATCCCTCATGTTTGTTAAAGGGACCCTGCAACGCTTCCGACAAATGCTTTCACTCTTTTCTTCGCGTTTGGAGGCACTGCGAAAGCTGAGATATCGCCAACACCGAGCAGCACTGCGTGATTTGTGTTGCAGGGTCCTCAAGGGGAAACCAAAGGACATGTAACATTCTCTTTTAATTAACTGCAAGATCAGACCTGTTTTAGCACTCCTGTGTTTGTTTTTTTTTCGACCGTGAACGGCGCTTGTTTAAGCTTGCAATCAAAACTTAAAAACGCTGTTTACCGCCTCTGGCAATGCACTACCCTGTTATTGGCATTCCTGTCTGAAATTCGTGAGCTTTAAATAAACGGCCACACAGCAAAAGTAGCAAGATACACTTTTTTATGTCCTTGCCTCACTGTCCTCTCTATAAAAATAATCCTTGAACGACTTTTGCCAACCTCTTTCTACCATCGCGATTTACGACGTCACAAATACTAGCTTTAGTCATACCCGTTTTTACTTAAACGTTTTCCGTGTTATTAAACAACTGCTGCAGTCGCGAGTAGTGTATTTCTAGTCAGGCAACTGTAATCTACTGATACACGCCACCCTGATTTCACACCTTATAGTTGGTGGCCATTTAACTAGTCGCCGAACTGCTTGCGGATAAAAGTGGGCCGAAAGTTTAATTTTTCCACTCCATTGTTGAAGCACGCATAATCCTGATGACCCCTTTGTTTTTGTTTTTTTCAAATTCGAAGAGGTCAAATTTATATCGTTGACAGCGGATATGCATGAAATCGTTCAATCCCGCGTGCCCCCCTTTTCGAGCAATTTTAGAGCGAAAGCTTTCTGAGTCGGACGAATGCCGTAAAAAAGAAAAAAAAAAAAGAAAAAAAAACTAATGAGTTTTTTTATGGACCCGTTGGTCGGCCGAAAAAGCTCTGGACACACGGCACGTGCGTGAAACCGGACTTACGCTGTATCAAAACGGCCACTTGAAAATAGCGAAAAGGAGCGGTTCTGGATAAGACCAGAGTCCTTCAGTGCTATGAAGGACTCTGATAAGACGATAGACGCGTGGACCATGGAGACGGAGTGCAATAATATACCTTTACCACATAAACCACGTATCGGTGTACGTTTAGAGCGTTCGTAGACGCGTTTATATATTTATGCGCGAAAGATCTTCGCATGTGTTTGTTCTTCGTTTGCGATTAGGGTCTTTGAAGGTTTGGCGATCGGCCGTATACGCACTTTGAGCGAAGGTTGCACGCACTTTTAGCTTTCGCGCTTCTGTCAACTTTCCTTGGGAAGGATGGTAATTTTTGTTGGCGACCGGAAGGAAGTTCGTAGCCGTTCGGGCACGCGGTGAGTTTGCCCTGCCGCGCTCCGTTGGTCGAGCGCTGACGAAAACGCGCCGACGTCGAACCGCGCGTCCCTTGGCAATCGCTGTGTGCCGCGCCCGAGTCTCTCGGCTGCGTGGGGGAAGCCAGGCGTGCTTTCATCTCGCACCCACGCGTTTGCTCACGGGGGGATTCCTCGAACCCTTTTGTCGGATGCGGGGACTGCCCTCCGCACTGCCGTTGACACCGCGGCGGTGACGTCGGTGGTGACGTCGCGTGCTCGGGACGACGACGACGACGACGCTATGGTGGCATAACGACGTTGTGCGCGTTGCTGCGCGTCCCGGCGGGCGCGCCAGCTATTTCGGTGCGCCGAGCGGGGTCTGTGTCGCGAGGGATTTCCTGCGATGTTGTTCTTTTCAAAAAAAAGTGTTGTTTGTGCAGCCTCCTTAAGGAAATAAACGCTGGATGTTCGCTTGGAACGCATTTGGAGGGGTTGGCACCCAGTTTCATAACTCCGCAAGGCGAAGGGTGTTTTTTTTTGTTGTGTTTTGACGTTCGCGTTATCGAGAGCGTCGTTTCCCGACGTTGGTGGCACGTACGAGATGCGAAGAGAAAACTGTCAGTACGCGTCGTCGAGGGGTCGTCGTATTCTTTATTTATCTTTCTCTTTCCATGGTAGGGTGGACATGGGCTTCCTCGCCCATTGTAATGGGCAATGTAATCTCGAGCCTTGGAGGATTTGTCGAACATTTTTAAAGGCAATTTCGCTTTTTCTCTTCTTCTTTTTTCACCGCTTCGATGCGCGGCAGAACCGGAGGCTGAACAGAGCCACACTGATTGATTGACTACGAGGTTTAACGCGCCGACGCTACACAGGGGATGAGGTGCGCCGTAGTGCGCCGTAGTGGAGGGCTCCGCATTAATTTTGACTACCTGGGGATCTTTAACGTGCGCCGAGAAGAAAAGCGGCCGCCGCGACCGGTAAGCGAACCCGCGTCCCCTTCGGCTCAGCAGCACAACGCCAGAACCGCAACTCGCCCAGCTCACCGCCGTGCTAGTGCCAATTTTATTGGTGACCTGTACGCGTGGGGTCGCAGTGCAGTGTCTCAAAGAGATAGTCTTACAGTGTGCAAACTCCGAATGCGCGCGCGCAAATTTCTACCTGTCTCTTCACCTCTTGTGGTGTGCAACTAGGCCTGTAGTACTTTTGACCAGCCCGATCAGTTGGCTCCACCCTTACAAACCGTGGCCGCTATTAATAACACGCCATTAAAGTTCAGAATGTGGCGTAATTCCGTAGCTGGGGCAGCAGTAGGCGGCGGCTTTTTTTCTTCGCTCTACGTCGGTCAACAACGGCCCAGTGTATAAGTGGCCGGCGCTCGTTGATATCTGCGGTTAGTCCCCTGCGGGTCTCGCGTAATCAGCGCGGGAGATCGAAAGCCCGATCGCGTGCAGCCGCTCTTCCCGATGGTGCCGGCCCGGAAGATCGCGCTGCGCGCTCCCTCTCCACCGCTCGCGGTTCTCTGGGCCCTGGCGTGCTCTTCAAACATCGCTTGCGTGCGTCCGGATCGTGTGCCTCACATTTCGGAGAGAAACACTGTTTCCGAGAGACGGGGCGCTCAGTTGCGGCAGGTGGGCCAATTGGTATCCTCTATCTAAATTCGATCGACCCGCGGGCGCGGGAAAATCAAAACCAAAAAGGAGGTGAAGACGTTTAACGCCGAGAGGCGGCATCCTCCGCCCTGCTCCTTCCGTCTTCTCGCCGGGTAGGAAGGTATTGATGAAATGCGGAAGAAGGGTTCCCTACTAAGTGCTCGGGTACGTGCGAGGCAAGCTTGCCGGAGGGCGTGGCGTATGCCGGAACGATCGACGCAAGTTCAGCGCGTATTTCATGGCTCGGCAAACAAAATTATGTCCCTGGAAAACATTTATACCCTCGATTCAGCCTCTTCCTTCCCTCATCCCCCTCTTCCGCCTGCACTTGCCCTTGCGTATTTACCAACTTAAATTATTTTCTTCGTTGCTCGTTCCGAACGTTATACACCGTGTACACATGCATGCGCATTGTGAGCGCATCTTAACAGTTCACCGCACGTGATATGCGAGGGGCCCCGGAGCGAGCGACTCGGTGGGTGGCTGTTCCGCTTGTTGCGGATGGGAAAGACAACGCCGACCCCTTCTTCGTTTCTCCGACTTGATTTAGAGAGGCGGGGGTCGCCAGATAGATCGCTGCGCGTGTCCTGCGTCCCCCATCGTCGTCAGCCCCCCCTCCCCTCCGGAAGCACGCGGCTTGTATGGAGACGTGTAGTGCCCGAATCCGGCTCGCTGTGGTTAGTATATATCTGCCCGCTCAAAGGATGTTGCTTGGATGCGCAGCCGTATTGTGTGTTTCGAGGCGGCGGTACTCTTCGACAGGTACGTGCAGGAATGAAGACTACACCGGGTTTCGTTTCAAAGGAGGCGGGATTAAGTGCGCCAATGTGGGCCGATTTGTTGCCGAGTCGGTTGCGAGACGCTGCGCGGGGTGTGCGTTATCCGGTGTGAGCAGTTGGCGCCCACCTTATCTTCTGCGCAGATATTTCGGTCACGTAATATGGTTCGCGAGCTTCCCACGTGAGTGTAATATATGTTCAAGTGCGTGCTTGTATTTGTGTGATTACCATCTCGTCGGTGGGCCTTGTTGTGGTTTCTTGGGCTTTGTCGCCGAGATCATGCGGCCTTAACCCAGTAAACCACCCAGTCTTATCTCAAAATAAATTCTAATCGAATTGAACTCTACTTAGTTCCGCTTCTGGTTGGCGAACTTCCGAACCTTAGGGCATTACACGCCAACGAAAGAAACGCCAAAGCCGCGAGACGCTTCTCAGTGAAGGGCCCGTAGTTTAATTTGTCCACTCCGCGCTGCTTCTTAACGTGCACCGAAACCAATTCTGTGCACCGAGGGCGTTCTTATCAGAAGGGAGTTTAATCCGCAAAACCTGTGCACCTAGTATCGCGTAAAGTGCACGCAGCTAACGGTACAGGTCGCATTAGCTCTGACCACTTAAAATAGAAACGCCTGAATGTATGGGCTATAAGGCATTTGTGAAGCTTTTTACGGGAAAAACAACATAGTTAAGTAAGCGTCATGACTATAACGTTGGCTACTTTCTTTCAAACTGATATTATTCATAATTGACTAGAACCGGTGCGTGGGTAAGGGGGAGAAGGGGGGGGGGTGTCTGCGAAGTAAGAAGTTGCTTAATTTCCGTTTCATTCTTGCCATATCTGGATAGAGAGGTCCCTTTAGTGGAAGCCCCCCACCCTGAGTGAAGTTGCGTGAAAGTAGGGAAGGCCGGGCCCATAGCATCATCTATCAGAGTTCCAGGCATTGTGTTTCGCTGTACACGAAGCGGCGCGCGACCGCGTGAGGAAGCTCGCGCTAAGAAAAGAAGGCTGATTGACGACGAGGATGTCGCGCGTGGAGATCGCTATCTCCCTTGCGGAGGCGGCTGTTGTGCCCCCTGTTGTGTATGGGCGACTGTACGCAGAGGCTTCCTGATTCGCGCATGCGCACCAGATGCTTCGCTCTTTATTGTTGCGCAATCGTTCCTTGTTGTCTCGAAATTCGCACGCTCGTGGTGATGTGATCGCATCTTGAGGGGGAAAATTGCGTCCATTCAACTGCGGTGATATTGCTCCATAGTGATAAAACTCTCAATCCTTGCACGACTACGTACGAAACTACAAATTATAAAGCTACGGCGTATTAGACTTTCTAGAGGCCTTCACGAAGCCGTTCTCGACATCTTAGGGCGCCCTGGCTGAAATGGCACATCCTAGGTATAGCGATATTATTTGTGGACCCGGGCTCCTACTTCGACAATGCCTTACCAGGCCATTCTTCTCTTTGCAACTAGAATGTCTGACGGGTTGCGTACTGTACCGTACCCTCCCCTCTCTCTCTCTTTCTCTGCGGGTGACGTCGTTTTTACTGCAGGCTTCCGAGTTGGGCTTCGTATATAGCGAACACAAACGCCACAGAAAGCCGCAGACTAGTCTGCCTCCGATCTACATGCATTGGACCTCATCACGGAACACCTCGGCGCTCCCGTGGCTGTAACCTCTGCCCCTTATCTGTATGCCTCAGGGCGAGCTGTCGAAGATGACAAACGATTCAGTGATCGAAATGCTTCTAAACGAGGGCGCTTGTAGGCGCCGATACGGAGAGTATAATTCCGGGCAGTCGTGCTACTCCCAGTCGCAGTGGGACACTATCGGTTTTGCGTGCCAGCGAAGGTTGGTTGCCCCTTTAACGCGGCTGTTCGTGTTAGCTAGAGCCGCGGCGCGACAGCTGCTGCGGCACTGGTTATCGCTCCTCCGGCCGCTCTTTTTGTTTCTCGATCTGTCTGCGTCGCGGTCGTAGCATGTGCGCAGGATGCGCAGGAGTCCCGCAGGCGAAACTGGGGCACACGTCGCATCGCCAGTTGTCCCGGCGAATAATAAGGATGCATGATGCGCGGCGGCAAAATTTATGCCATAAGTGGGCGCAGCACACGACGGCGGTCGTGTTTCTCGTGGCCGCGTGCCGCCTACGCGAGCTCTCCTCCCGAGAATAGGAGGCGGCGGCCGGCTGTCTTGTCCGCGCGTGTGCGAGTTCGAATAAGGAGCGCGAATCTGCTACACCCGACCCCCCGCCGAGCAGCCCGGCTGCGGGGTGAGGGTTACGAGAGCAGGTCAGCGCCGCGGCAGACGCGCGGGCGCTCATGGGCGATCCGAGTCGTCGTCGAGGAAGCCGATCGGGCTCCCGATTGCGCCCAGCCGCGCTCTCTCGCTCCTTCGTGGCGCTCGCGGGAGAAGCCGGTCGCGCGCCCCGCTCAGTCAGTCGCTGCGCGGAGGAGAACCGACCGCTCGCGTCGCCGTCGTCCCCCGTTCTCCGCTCATTGTGTGTCGTGCGCGCCTGTCAATCCTTTTGTTTCGTCTGCTCAGTCGTCGTCGTCGGCGTCGCTGTTTGTTTTTCGTCTGCGCGACTTCGTCTGCGACACGCTGGTGCTTTGTGGTGCGCGCGTGTGGTCTCGTGTGCGACCGCTACTGCTGCGGCCGGTGACCTCGCTTGTCCGTCTGAATGTGTGATTGTTGGTGCGCGGCCGGGTGATCCTTTCTGGAGACGCGTGCTAGGGTTTCACCTTGCTCGCCTCCGCCTACGACGACAACGACGACCAGGGGCATCCGGGAAGAACTGTTTTCCGGCCGGCGCTGCCGAGCGGGTTTTGTGATCGGCTTGCCGTGTGGGTTGGTGGGCCTTTGTTATTATACATGTATGCGAGCTCCGCGCGCGTCTTCCGCCTTGCTTTGTTTTGTTTTTCTTTGAACCACGTGAAGTAACGGATCGGCGGTGGCATGTGGCAACTTGCGGAATGGGTGGGCTTGAACAATGGCTCTGGAGTTTCCAATGCGTGGTATCAACGAGTTTCTGCGATGTTACTTTACTGTTGTTTTGAAAATTCATGAATGTGTGATGCAATATCAAGTAGGCGAAGACGCTGCATAGCTGCTTTCATAGCCAGCTCACTGGATGGCTTCCTTTTTTTATTTGGTTACGCAAATACGTGAAGGCGTATTCACTAGCGTGCGTTGCATGAAATATAAATTTGAGCACTTTCTGGTGAGAAACAATCGCCAAAGTTGTTTGCAGCAAGAGAAAGAACCCTTGCAAGAAACAAAATGATAGTTACCGAAGTATCTGTGTGCAAGGTGTTCCGTTGTGGCGCTTTGACAAGATTCATCCGCCCATTCACAGCCAAACTCTTCCGTTCGGAAGCTTAAATGGATACGAGAACGGGAAACCGGTTTTTCTGGTCCGCTGAAATTGCGCGGATTTATTTGGTTTGAGTAAGGCGAAGTTTGAAGAAATGTCTGGGGCAACTACGAGGGATGGGCCTTTGATGTCCGATAGGCACGCACAAGTTTGCTAGCGCCAGAATCGCTGATCGCGAGCTCATTTAAATTGGCTTTGTTCGTACGTTCACTGGCAGCCGGACATACATGATTTGGTCAGCTTAGCCTTTGCAGGAGGGAGGGGAGGAAAGGGGTCGCGGATGAGAGAATAAAACCGCGGTGGGAACGACGCAGGAAAAGGCAGTTGGCTCTAGCTGATAACTCTTATCGTTTCTGACAAGCCGGTATTGTCGTAAGACAACAGCCCATTCAGAACCACGGGGAGTAGATCGTAAAATGTTGGAATTTGGTCGGCGGGTTAGAGAAGGGCGCCTTCGAGAGAAGAAACCTAAACGCGTTTGACAAATTCTCTAAAACCATAATTCGACGGCGGCGCCTTCTACGCTGATGCCGGTCTAGTAAAAAAAAAAAAAAAAAAGGTAATTGGTCGGACATAAGCGCCGATGCGCACTAGAGGAGTCCGGTCTATGTGCGCATTGATGTGCGCTGATGCTCGACTTCACAAGCTGCTCATTCCGTTGCAGCATTTTTCGGTAACCAACAGTTACACTAGTTTAATTAGAACGAAATCGGGTTCACCCAGAGAGTAGCGTACCTTCGTGTTGAGTGATCGCGTTCGTTCTTCTCTCCCACAGGCAGACCTTGCCAGCGCGACGACAATGCCCGCTCGCTCGATGACGTTCCGCGCGGCGCATCCCCTGGTGCGCACACCCACGCACGTCCCGATGGACTGCTCGTGAAGTGGTTCGCCTAAAGCATCGAGGTGAGTCCGCCGTTCTAATCTATATGCGTGCGCTTCGAGATCCAAGCAGTGCCTGCCGGACGCATTGCCACCCGGGAAACCAAAGGCCGCGGGAGTTTGGGTAACGTCAGGGTGAGACCGCCAGAAACTAGGAACGGGATGAGATCTGTTATGAGTGCATATACAGCAAAACCCTCGTTGTAATGAGGACCTCGGGACGGGAAACTGACTTCGTTGGAAGCGGTACTTCGCCCAAAGCGGGGATGATTTGCTCACCGGGCACCGCAGGGTGGGCCGTACAAATATTTTACTTCTGCTTATAGTTAGTAGACCTTCTTTCTCAGTGCTTGCGCGATCCTGTAAGACGTTGCAAATGAACGTCTTATTTAAAAAAAAAAAAAAAAAAAAAACGAGTGAAACAAACGCTTAGATACTGTTTAAATTTGCCGTGTGGCAAGGGTATATCGAATGTCATTCGTTCGACTTAATGTAATTTTCTTGACGCGCTGCTACACGGCTAAAATTAATGTAATTTTAAAATGATGGCAGTTTCGTTGTGCAAAAACTTGCGTGGAGAAAATGTTTTAGTAAGTGCTTCAATATTTGTAAAGACTGAGCGAAAATAGCTTAAACACCTTTACTGCACTTTTGAATTCACTTTAACACTGCGCTGTAGGCTGGCGGCCACCACGCCGGCTGAGGCTGTCCTGGTAGCGAGACTAGCCGTGTTATTTTTTACAACTCTATTCGGCTTGCTTCGTATGGATGAATAAATGACTAAAATTATACGCACGTAACAATATTATAATGCTACTGACGCTTTAGTAATCTGTTTTGTGTGGGCATTCCCACCGAGTCTGTGTTGTCGAGATAATACATTTGCTGGCAAAATGCAGTCGAATGGGTTCCGCAAACTCATTCAGTCTCTAATGTCATTTTGATCTAATGTCGTTACATTTTCCTCGTGTGGCACCAAACAAATGTCATTTTGAACGAATGACATTCGATGGGAATGACATTAAATTTGCCGTGTGGCAGGGGTATAATTCGTTTTCCCGTTTATTGCCAGCGGTCGACCGGCTTCTAGGCTGTCGTTCTTAATTTCGCGTGGTTTTGCCTTTCGGTGGGGATCAGTCTCTTTAGACGTAAGCAACCGCCGCCCTTCTGTTTGTGCCCGATGCTCGTGGCCTAATGCTTTCAGCGAAACGCATGTCGCCGCTGTGCGGGAGTGGCAAGCTGCGCGGTGAAACCAGCTTTGCAGTTACAAAAGCCTGATCAGGGCTAGTTGGTTGTACATACTGAGTGATTTGCGCTAAACAGGCGCCGCGGGGGAGCCGTGTTTCGGAGACGCGAGCATGAATTAACGGTCCTTCTGCTGTAGAGTTACCTCTAGCTTTTTCAAGCAGAATGTTTTTTTTTTTTTTAAGTGAACAGTGAACTCTGATTTCGCCCGCCGTACTTGCCGAGGTTAGGCCTGCTTGCCTTGCAGTCAGCAGGCGTGCGACATCTTTATGTAAGCACCAGTCATCCTTGTTTTTATCTCCAAGCCTGCTTTATAAACTTGTACGCTGACCTTAAAGGGGCCATGAAGACAAAATACAACTTTATTCAGTTTGAAATAACTAGCCTTTGGTAACTCACTCACCTGCATTTCAGCCGCAAAAGACGTCCTTTTTAACGGGAAAAACGCAGGACATGTATAGAGAGACTTTCAAATTTCGCGCTCAAGTGCAGTATGGGCGGGAGTGACGTAATATGGGCAGGCATTAAAAACATAGTTACCAGTGTGTTTGTGAACTGCGTGTTAGCATTCAAGTGATGCGATCAAACGGAACTAGAGGCATGCTATAATCGCCCAGTCGTGTTTCTTGGCGCTGGCTGAGGCCGACGGCCGCCAAGATTTTGTTACGTCACAAACAAGATTCTGTGACGTCATAGAGACGTCGCGGGAAAGTGGCTGGGGAATCGCCCGGCTTCATCTGTTTTCCTTGATATGAGGAATATTCGTTTGAAGTTTGCGATAAAGTTGGTGTCACTGTTATCGGGACGAAGCAGTCTTTCTAATAAACCAAACATATATTATCTTCATGGCCCCTCTTAAGTGTCGCGGAAAACCTAGCTATTCGGAACAACTAGTTATTCGGAACAACTACATGCTCGTTTCTGCGAAACTGTGTTGAGAGGATAAGCGCCGAATGACCTTTTAACACGGCTTACTTTTTTTTTTTTTTTTTTTAGCTTCGCCAAATTTAGCCTTTTCATGCCATCTTTTCCTGACAGCACATTTGTAAAGTGCAGTTCGCGCAACGCCTGTCAATGGCGGGGCAGCCGCCGTGCATACTCATGCTGTATTGTAGGACCCAGCAACGGCTTCTTGAAACTCTGCCAAAACGAGCTGTGTGGCCCAGTGGCCCAGTGTTTCGGTTTCCTACACTGTAGACGTGGTTTCAATTGTATGTCCAGCTAATTTTCTTTTTCGTTTCGTTTCCTGAAGGGTAGGGGTCACACGCGTTATTATTTTATTTTCTGGTAGCAGCGCGATTGTTTTTTTTTAAGTACCTCTTGCGGTGGTAAGGTTTTGGTATTCTTAAGGTCCCTTGAAAACGTAAGACGGTTCCGTGGCGTTTAATTGCCGCTTAAAATTTATATTCGTGGCAACCACTGAGTAGTGATAATGCGCATATTAGCTGGTTAGCGTGTGTACCGATGATAATGATAATAATCAGCAGTGATAAGCCATACAGTATGGCGAAACTTCGCTGATACATGGATGGTCGAAAAGATAACGCAATCACTGAACAGCGGTGCGATTCAGCCGGTACTACCGCAGTGCTGTAATCTCGACATTTCGAAATTGGATCTTGCTAAATTTTTGAACGGAACTGCGGCTAAATCATTTGCCTGTAGCAGCACCCTTGACTTGTACACGACGGAAAATGGCACGCACCACTTCGAGGAGGACAACACCGAGTGCATATTTGCGCCATAATCGCGGCTTCCATAATCTGGGCGTCTACGTTTGCGCTCCTGTGTTCTCTGGGCCGAAAAGCGGCCGCGCGTGAGAAAAAAATTCGGTCGATACTGATCCCGGAGGCGGGATTCTCCCGAGGCCGCATGTACACGAGCAGCGAGAGGAGGACGCGGGTTATTTAAAATAATCTGGGCGCCGGCAGCAGTGTGCCATACCACAGCGTGTGATCGGGTCATAAGTTAGCGTTAAGCCCCGCAGAAAAAAAAAAACAAAAAAAAGGAAACGGCTCTTTCCTTTACAACGAAATCCAGCTGTTTTTATCCCTTTTGGCCAGCGAACATTTGGGGTCAGCGCAGCCGGCGGCATCATCGGATAGATCGGGCGCTCTTCGTTCCCATTCTGTCGGGCGAACACACTGTCCCGTCGTCATCGTTTTCCTCGTTTGGCTTCCTTTCTTTCGGATTCGCTCCGGACGGTTTCGCGTAAGCTTCTCCCGTCGACACACACGTAAAAAAGAAGAGGAACCCGAATGGGCCGAGGTGGCGGGAGAGATATTAGAAAGGCCCAGAGGAAGAACAGGACCGGTTCATTCCTCAAGATGAGATTGCAAAGGCTGCTTTTTTTTTTTTTTTCTTCTCCTCGTCGTGTCTTTCTTTTCAGCGCCAAAAACAGGGAGAAGGCGGCCCAGGTGTGTGGGTGCGAAAACGCCTGTAGTGCACGTTGTTACGTCGCCCCGCTGACCACATTAGCTTCGGCTCGGCCGGTTATTATTCGCGCGCGCTTTTGGCGTTACACGTGGTGGCGTCTGCGGCGGTGGCCGAACGAAATTTGACGTGCAGGCCGGGCCAGGCCTCGCGACCTGTTGCGGCTTTATCATTTTTCGTTTTCCTCTCGGCTGCCTGTGCGGCCTGTCTGCGTGACCCGATTCTGATTCCTCCTTTCGTTTCGGTGCATCTCTCGGGTCCTCGCCCTTGTATGCAAACGCGCCTGATGTGCGTCCGAACACGCTGCCAGCTCGCAATTTTTTTCGTCCAATCCTCTATCTCTTCTTGGTTTTATTTTTTTATTGTTGGAAAAAGGTCGGAGCGCTTCGTGGTGCATACCCTATTGCGTCTTGGTTTTCTGTTTCGTTAGGGAAAGGTCAGAGCGCTGTGTGGTGCATGCACGGCGTTGTCGAGGCGATGCGGTAAACAGTTGGGAAGCCCTACAAACGGCTCGAAAAGGACCCTTTTTTTTTTTTTCCTTTCTGGGGCTTCGCCTCGTCTTCACCCCGCTTCTTCGTCCTCTTTTTTTTTTTTTTTTTTTTTTTACCTTACGCGGAGACAGTTTGGTGAAGCAGATTGCGCGCTTGTGCTGTCTTCGCGGGTCAAACGCGAAAAACGGCTCGCTAAATGCCGTTGAGCATATAGACCCGGGCCGTCTTGTTCAACTCCGCCCGCTTGTGACGGTTCGGTTCGGGCAAAAGGATGCACCTCTTTCACGGTTGTCGTAGCCCCGGGTTGATTGGGCCTTTGACGTTAGCTAGTGCGAGGTTTATTCTTGGACACAATTTACAGCGCGAGTTTGGGCAGTGCTCGCCTGTGTGTCTTTGCGCAGCACCTTTCCGTTCCATTCAAGTCCGCGCTGTTAACATTGCTCAAGAATGGGTGTTCCGAGGCCGATGAATCCTAACAGTTGTTTGCGCTGGGTGGCACTGGGCAGTATACCAGCTGCCAAGCGCTGGCTCTCGGAGTGAATCCGCGCGCAGCTATAGGCCGATTGGTTCCAGTATACGCAAGGTTGAGCACTTAGCATTGAAGGTTGAAAGCTTGGTCTTGGCTGCTTTTAATTGGCTGAACGGTGCGAGCCCGCGTCGAGGCTGCAGTGTGCAGTAAACCATCGTCATAACGAAGTCTTCGGTACGAGAAAATGGCTTTGTTATAAGCGGTATTTTATTAAAAGCGGTGATGACTTGCTCTGCCTGCACAGCAGGTCGGAGCGTTAATAGTTCGAATGGAGCGTCTTGGTTATAACGACGTTCTGTGTCTGTATAGCAAACGATTCCGGCGACAGTGAACGACTCGAAAGTTTACCGCGAGCGCTCGTTGAAATCGAGGCCTTGCTGCAAACAGGTCGAACGTGCATCGGCGGGTCGGACGCGTCACGCGCTACGGCCTTGCGAAGTGAGCGAAGCATTTCGTACGAGCTTTTATCGCGACAGTACCGTGCAGTGAAGGAGGCCGCGCGTTTCTGCCGGCGTGTGGTCTGAATTCTAAGGGTGTCATAAACAGAATTCCTTGTGGCGTCGTCAGCAGGCTGGTGCACGCGGATGTGCCAGTGCGCGACATCTCATTTTCCAGTCATTTTCCTGCAAAAGCGCTACTTGCCGGTCGTGGGATAGCGCCGATGTCAATTTCAGTATTTTACGTCCGTGAAATCGAGAATTTCGACGCCTACGCACATATGCCCTGCAGTTCACTCTTTTTGAGCAAATGCGAAATGGTAACAAAGCAGACCATAGATGGGGGTTAGTCAGGGCCTAAGCTTTGATTCTTCGGGATGTAGAGAAATGTTTCCGCTCAGACAACTTAAAAAAAAAAAAAATCCGCGTAGAAAAGTGGGTGCTTTGAACGCCCGCCATCGAACGTGCAGTCTTTGGGCCAACGTGACAGCCACTGTGCCGTCGCAGTGGCTGTGCAACCGCAGTGATTACGGGCGCGTAAGCGGATCCGGAGTTGAGCACTGCTTTGGTGTTCGTGTACGTGCATCTGACGCGGCCAATAACGTACGTGCGTGCCGTAACGAATGGAGTGCTGCCTTTTGTACCTAAATAAAAAAAAAAGGGGGGGGGGGGGCTGTTAAGCTAATGTATTTCGCAACCTGACTCCACCATCCCTTTAGTGCCCGGGCTCGAATCCAGCCCCCACCGGCTGCTGCCCCTCTTCCGGAACCGGTATCCTCATTTCAAAATTTCCCGCCTTTGTGTCGGCGTTTTCTCGGGCACGCTTCGCTGGTATAAAGGACCCTCGTGCTGCTCGCCCCGGCCTGCTAGTTTTGGTCGGGTGCTCGCGTTTCTGAATAGCGCTGCGGGCGCGCCCGTCCTCTGTTCTTCGACTTTCAACGGGGCCTCCGCGAACGCCGTATATACTGGGTCCTCTGTCGTTTTTGTAAGGGCGGCGAATGAAAAAAAAGAAGAACCGGACGGGTGAAGGGAGGATGCAGAAGGGAAGGCATGCGAGAGTGTATGCAGGGTGGTTGAGATCCTTTGTGCCTCCGCACACGCAACGGACTCTCCTACTGCTCGCACGTCGCATCTTGCTTTGCGGCTCGGTTGAGTCTGAAGCCTTTTCTAGAGGCGGTTGGAGGAAGACCTAAAAAATACCTCTCGCCGTTGGCGGCACGATGGAGATCGCGCCCTTGTCCTCCTGGCGGAAAAGACACGGATCGGCTACACCCGTCGTTGTTGTTTCCAGGAGGATACGCCCGCGTTTGTAACTTTCCAACTCGTCGCAAGTGGCGTTCCATGCGGCTGTCGTCTTCGAGTCTCGTAGCTGACAGGACTGCGGTCTGCTGCTCTCGAATACTGCAGGCTTTATTTGACAGGGAAGTCAGTCACTCCATGGCCGACCCCGTGTTCGATGGCGGGCGTGTTTGCAACGCTAATAGGTCAATTATTGTTCTTTTTGGTCTTGTCCCTTTTATAGCAAGAGCTAGAATGGACGCCCTGCACTGGCGTGCATCCATTTCGGGAACCTGTAATGCGTGCTTCACTGCAAGCGGAGTCGGAATGAGGGGAAGCCAACTTGAGCACGGCGGATGTCATAATGATGAATGCAAAGGAACAGAAAGTTCTGTGACGGTGTTTCTACGCAAGAGGTCGTTGGCTGTGGTGTTCGTAAGGAGGAAATTTTGAGGGCACGTACCCTAGCAGGGTATTGTGGAAGCATAAGAACGTAAGCCGAGAGCAATTTTGTGGCATTTTACACGAGGTAATGGCCTCAGTGTCGGAAAATTTCCATTGGACGGGATGTCTGTGGCCGTCAGGACATCTCGGAAATGAACCAGAAGCAAGGATGGGAGTGCACCGTCGACAGCATAGTACGAGGCACGTAGAGATACGCCTTGGTGTAACGACCGATCGCTACCTTGTCGCGATCGCGACCTTTTGAAGTTCGAGGAAATCCCGGCGTTGCAAGGTGCGATAAAGTCAGTTAAAGTCAGCAACAACTAAGAGCAGCCGAACAGTAACCAATATCATTGAGTTTCACATTTCACCCTTGGCAGTATTTGTCGTAAGGAATTTTTTTTTTTATCGTAATCCGCGTCGCTTTATAGAAGTTACTTTCAGACAAGCCATCGTTATCCCAGCAAACTATACCCTATGGTCGGAAAGTCTTTCAAGATTGTCAGAGGCAATTGTGTGGAACATATAATGCTTAACTTCCTTTTGTAGTACCCGTACGAACCTCTGGGTCCTATTATACATGTAAGTACGATTGCGCTTCTCAATTTACGGAGAATTTGTAACGAACCGGCGTTCACATGTCCTAACGTGGTGCCTTGTAGTTCTGGCTCAGGCGTTGTGACGAGGTCGCGAGTTAGATTTGATTGATTGTAGGGTTTACCGCGCCGACGCAACGCAGGCTATGAGGCTCGCCGTATTGGAGGGCTACGGATTAATTTTGACCACGTGGGATTCTTTAAAATGCGCCGAAATCTCGAACACACGGGCGTTTTTAAAAGCTTTTCGCCTCCATCGGAAAAGTGGCCGCCGCGGCCGGGAATAGCATTCGTCCAACAGTGCCACAAAATGTTCTGCGCATGGCTGGTCAGGTATCACAATGTCGCCTTACCATGCCGAAATTTAGATTTAGTGTACAACTACGGACAGACAAATTCGAGTTCAGAGTAGCGCTCAGCCCGTAGTCTTGCTATGCGTCATCCTTTTTTTATACTAATATCACTTCCGTTTAAACCAGAACGTCAACCACTTTCGTTGGAATGCCACATTACCCCTATTTAAACAAAGACTAAGACTGTCTCGGTAAACGGCCCGGGTGAGCAGTTTATCAAAGCGTTTATCAAAGCGTATCAGCAGCACAACTCCTTAGCCACTGAGCCACCGCGGCGGGTGGCCAGTTAGATTGCCGAAGAGGCTGGATCTCTGATAACCAAGGCCAAATACACAAATTCTTGACTGCACAAGATTTTGGCGCACGTTTAAGATGTCCAGAAGTTACAGCGGGACAGAAACAGTACAGCGCGAATCATAAGCCACATAGAGCAGTTGGCAATTTGAACTCCAATTTGCTTTGTGCTGTGGCAGGTCTGCAAACTCTACTCATTAATACCCCCTTCTTCCCGTCCTCCCGGTCTCACATTTTTTCACCCTGCGTTTCAGGAGACGTTCAGCTGCCCTAGCTGACTGGTAAACGCTTTGATAAACTGCTCACCCGGGCCGTTTACCGAGACAGTCTTAGTCTTTGTTTAAATAGGAGTAATGTGGCATTCCAACGAAAGTGGTTGACGTTCTGGTTTAAACGGAAGTGATATTAGTATAAAAAAAGGATGACGCATAGCAAGACTACGGGCTGAGCGCTACTCTGAACTCGAATTTGTCTGTCCGTAGTTGTACACTAAATCTAAATTTCGGCATGGTAAGGCGACATTGTGATACCTGACCAGCCATGCGCAGAACATTTTGTGGCACTGTTGGACGAATGCTATGGGAAGGAAGCGTAGTATATTACCTGTGGATACTGTTTCTCCGAGCGAATCAGCTCCACTTGATGAACAAATGCGGCCGGAAATTAATCTCGTAAAAACAGTTTCCTAATTTAGGACGGATACTTCCGGACTCGTTCGGCCACGCGTGCCAGTGTCTCAGCTCGCCTTGCTGCACAGATTAGCAGAAATTTGTCAGTCAAACTGGCCCTAGTTGACTTTACGCCTCCAAGGTGTTGGCCCGAGACAGTTGCATAAAATTTATCGCAATTTTACCGACCCGCACAGAGAGACAGGGGCCAGCGCAGGTCCAGTGCTGACCCGACCTTCTTCACACACACAGAGCCAACAATTTGTGTTAACCGGCCTTGTCAGCGAAAGTGGCTTTCTCTTTTGATCGCACCGCCCTTAACGGGAGCCGACCGTTATGATTACAGTGGAATCCATGTGGCAGCGCACCTCCGCTCCCTTAATTGCTCATTTACGCCCAGCCCTCCTCGGCTGCCATCAACTCAACGTTCCTGCATCCTTGGGCACGCGTCCTGTGCTAGCCTGAACGCGCCACATTATGCAGCGCACAGTGCATTATATACCGAGCAGCTTACTTAACGCCTGCTTCGTTCCGACCTTGCCTCGTTCACATTTGGGTGCCGGGCGGCCGGCCGGCCGTTTGCGTCTAATGGGCTCAATCTGATCGGGCTGGCGTAGTAGAATCGCGCCAGTCCTGGCCAAGCCCTGCATTCGGTCTCGCATGCGCGGCTAAAGAGCTCGCCGAGAAGCGTATCTGCATCCGCGCGGCCCGGCTACTCCAGGGGCTTGGATCGGGGCTCCATTCCACAGCCGTCGACGCTCGAGGCGACGATCTTTGCGTATAGTGCCGGGGTGGGGCGCCGCGAAAGTTTCTCAAACACTATCGGCCTTGCGCACGCTCACACACACACTCCCCTGACGACGACAGGTGAGTTCTGCCCTTTCCGCCCCGTGGTCCTTTACGTCCGAGCCCTTCGCTGTCTGGCGCTATACCGGCCGTGACGTCATTCCGTCTCGGCCGCTCTGCAGAAGTGGCGAGAACTCTTAGGGCAACCGCAGTTTCGTAATTGACGCGGAGCCTTGTTCGTGTCTGGGGTGGGTTGCGGCCCTCCCGCTCCATATACCTGACCTGTCCGCCGTGGTCTCGCTCGGGGTGTCGCACCCAGGGAGAAAGCTCGGTAATTGCGCGCAGCCGCGCCAAGCCCTGGCACCCCTTGTAACGACCGGCGAAGCCACGCTGGCTTTCTTCCAAGTCGGCTTCTGCGCGCGGGCCAGGTGTGCGCGAAATGCTCTTGGTAACTTTCTCGCGCTCTGCAGCGCGTGTGCTTGCGTGCCGTGCGACGAAAATGAGCTGGGCAGCTGTTGACGGCCGATCTGCTTTGTGTACTATGCCCTTCCTTAAACTGTTTCCCGATTTGCCCCGAAGCGGGGGTGTGAAACCGGCGTCCTTCGACTTCGCCCGCTAGCTTAGCAGTGTGTTCTTTCTTTCACCTGCATATTGCTTTGTTTATTCACTCTTTTCTTTTTGTCGCGCGTTTGTAATAGGCGCATGTATTTAATTTCTGCAGCTTGGACTCGGCTGGCTTTGTTTAGTTGGCACGCTGGTATAGTCTGAAGCGTGCCAACTGCTTCAGATTATACTTACAATCATTGGACCAACTGCTGGTCTGGTCTAATTATTTTACGTTTTATAATAATAGTTTTTTTTTCAAAGGGTTCATAAGAATCAGTGTGTTTCGAATGCTAAATTTTTTATGGCGGTTTCTTTAATATTTCGTTATCGTGTAAAGTTATGAATGCTGGCTTCTAGCATTTCTTTTTTGCCCTCGTATTTGCGCCACGGCATCGTTATCACTATCGTCACCATAATCGTGACCCGCGCCTCCCCTCCGTAAGGCACAATCTCGACGAGTGAAATCGCCACCCTTCTTTCGATAAGAGGCAGTGGCCGGTCATCCTGCTTCTTTGGAGAGTATTTAAAAGGTGAAAAAAGAGCGAAGATGGAGTCGAATTGGACTTCTTTTATGAGAGCAGTACCATGAATCCTCCCGAGGGACTTTTCGCGCAGTGAGAACCGAACTCGTGACCCTCGAAAGGGGAATCGCGTGTCACGGTAGTGAGAAACGTGCGCGCGTGCGTGCGTGCGTGCGTGCGTGCGTGCGTGCGTGCGTGCGTGCGCGCGTGTGTGTGTGTGTGTGTGTGTGTGTGTGTGTGTGTGTGTGTGTGTGTGTGTGTGTGTGTGTGTGTGTGTGTGTGTGTGTGTGAGAGAGAGAGAGAGAGAGAGAGAGAGGTAATTACTATTTGGTAATCTTATATCCCGTGTTTTTTTTATCAAATTGCTTCGAAAGAATTAACTACAAATGTTCGTATGCGTACCTGCGTGTACACTTTGGCATGGCGTTGAGCTCCTGCGCTAGGCTTGTTCTACAGGTGGAATATGTGAACACAGTTTGTCCGCGGAGGCATTTGGGAAGTTCTACAAAGCCATTCCCGCAACCTTATTCTTTCGACTTTTTCGAAATGTTTGGGGAGTGCAAAAAATTAGAGCCGTTTCACTCGACGTGAAAGCTGTCGGAAGTGCAGAGCAGTGATTCGCCAGAGGGGCTGCGGTTCCGTTGTCCGCTCATTGCTACCACCGCTCACGCTCTTCCCTGTCTCACTCCTTTGTTGATGAATTGAACAGAGGTTTTGTCCAGTGCAGTTCAAATTTCCCGCCTTCATAGGGCGAGCGGCGCGGGAAGGCCTGGAACAGCACGAACGGCTGTTCTTTTACAGACGATAGTTTTTTTCTTGGGCTACTTAAACCCAGAAAATTAGGTCTGTCTGTCTGTCTGTCTGTCTGCCTGTCTGTCTGCCTGTCTGTCTGCCGTAGTGGAGGGCTCCGGATTAATTTTGACCACCTGGGGATCTTTATCGTGCGCCGAAATCTCGTACACACGGGCGTTTTTGCTTTTCGCCTCCATCAGAAAAGCGGCCTCCGCGCCCGGGAATCGAACCCGCGACCTCGTGCGCAGTAGCGCAAACCCGGCCAAAGTAATACAAGGCCTGCGCAATAGTCTTATATAGTCACAGCTAAATCTACCCGTCTAAGTCCGGTGTAATGTTCATACTTGTCAACATTGTTGAAGAAGAACAAGACACTACGCAAATATAAGACAACAAATTAATACAGAAGTGATATTTGCAGTGTTCCTTCATAAAAAATCATACATGCTTGACTTTTGCGAAATTAAATACTTCATCAACTGCAGAAAAAAAAAGCACTCCGCCGTCGCCTGCTGTCGCCCGCGCCACTATAGCTTCTGGCGCCGTTTTAAGGAATCAACCGGCAACAGTTTCGAAAGGTTGCACTAGATAGGTTCCACGTTCTGTTTGCAACGCACGTGGAGTAGGGAGACGCGGTTCTATAAACGTTGAAGTAGGGCGCCTCGATTCACGCGCGTCTCCGCCGTGCGGCAGCGTTGGCATCGAGACTCCCGGCCTGGAGCAGTGGAACGCGGTAAATTTAAAATTATTTAACCAAGCCTTGGCGTCTTTACCTTGGCAGGAGCGCGACGCAAGAGGAACAACTTGAGAGGTGAGTGGGAAAGCGAAGGGAGGCATTTACTTGGCAAAACTGGCAAAACTCGATAAAGACTATCGTCTTTTGTCGGCATTTGCTACGAAAGGAGCAGATACCCGGCCAATTTTTTTGTGCTTGCTTTCATCTCGCACGTGCCGGAGCCTTACTGCGCAGTTTTGAACGCGTCGTTTTTTTTTTTTTTTTTCTTGTCTTTACACGGCCACTTTTTTCGCTCACTATCGGTAAAGCCAACCCACCGAGCGTTCCTAACTAAGTGAACGCGGGCACTGCCGGTTAATCACATATATCTTGCCTCCTGCAGTTTTCTTCGCGCTAAACAACGGGGAGATGTATGGCAGGCGCCAGCGATTCCAGAAGTTTCGAACGCTTCCGCATATATAAACCTCCGGTTCGTGTATACTCTTAACGTTTGGCCGGAAGGCTGAATCGAGGGGCGAGCGGGTATCTTTTTCACGTCTCTGCTTGGGCGCGTGACGCCGCGTGATACGATGACAGCTGACGAGCTACGGCGACAAGGCGGCCCCCTGAAATGTTCTTGTCCTAAAAGGTTCGCTTTGCCTCACGGCATGTGGGCTTTCTTGGCTTCGTCGCATAGCATATGCCTGTAGAGCTTGTTTTGTTGCAACACTCCTAAGTGTTGCGGGAAAGCCAGACAACTGTGCGTTGTCGCAATTGGTGCGCAGACGATTTCAGCCGCAAAAGAAACTTTTACAATATGTTGCGTCCATTCCATTTTGCGTGGGGTCAATCATCATGTTACAATTCTTGCAGGAAAAATAAAACTTGTGCGGCGCTTTCATGGGTGAGAACCTTTCGAGAAGTTTGCCTCGTGAGACGGGTTTTGATGGGTCCCCATGACCAGAGTATTGGTTTGGGCGATTTTGTGCATAGCGACGCATCGAAGCGCAGCAAAGACGAGGACAGGAACACAGAAGACGATACACGCAGCGCTATGCGTGTCGTCTTATGTGTTCCTGTCCTCGTCTTTGCTGCGCTTCGATACGCCCCAATGACCGCAAGCCCGTAAAATCGCATTCTGCGTTTTTTTAATGTGAAATATCCAAATGGCGTATTAATGTAATGTTATCATATAGTCAACGTATTTCGCGCTAATCTAATCGCCAGCGTATAAAACTGTACTCAAGGTGGAATTAGCGCATTTCAACATCGACACTGCGCACGAGGAATATGTGCAAGTACGTAGCGGTGCTGGTGGCAGTGGGTACGTCAGGAATTTTTCCATGCTTTGTATAAAACACGTCTTCTACTTTCTGGCAAGTCTAAATTCAAATCGTCCGTTATGATCAGTGTCGGCGCGCTGTACTGCTGGCAAAAGGAGAGCAATGTCCAGCCATTTCCAGAGGACGTGTTGGGTGGCACCTAGGCAGGATCGAAGGTGGTATCGTCGAGGGCAAGAACCACACGCAAGGGACGTTTTGCGTGACAGCGCTGTCTCGGATGGAGAAAAAAAAAATACCATTGCGGCGAAAGAAGTAGCGAACGAAGCACGGGAAGCACTGTTTCTACGTTCGGTACGCACCGCCGACCTGCGAAGAGTAATCCAGGCCAGCAGAAGTTCCATAACTGCTCTTGTTGCAAAATTAAGCATCTCCAGGAATGTTGGCACTTTGTCTTCGCAGAGCGCAGGACGTTTCTTCTTAGTATGTTTCTAATATAACTTTGCACTTGGGAATAGCCGCGCTTCTGGGAATTATCCTTTCGGTATAGTGGCTAGTCCGCATCAGGTGTCCCAAAATCAAAGTTCTGTCCATTGCCATCCCAGCCCGAGCTTCGCGCCGAGCCCTTAAGAAGGTCCAGGGAACATGAGCCCGTATAAGAGCGAAGCTGCGCCGGTGCAATTTGTCGCGCTTTCGCACTCGTCGTCAAGCCGGCACACTTTCCGTCGCTCTTGCTCTTCTTCTTTCCCGCTCTCCTTTGCGTCTCGAACGTGAGATGCGCGAAATGTCCCTGCTCTTGCTGCTCCAGACGCCGTGGTATGTGCGAGGTCGCTCTCTCGTCTTATTTTTCTCTCTTCTCTCGTTTGTTCCCTTTGTTTTAGTGCGCGTCGGACTTTTGTCGCGCCCTGCTTTTCCCGTCTCCTTTGTCTCCGAGTGGGGCGTCGGGGGCTTTTAACGCCTGTTTGTCCCGCTCGCTGTTTCTGCTGCTTCGGTCGCTTTTTGCACTTGGGTTCTCTGCTCGTCTGCGCTGGAATCTTCGTCGTCAGGCCGGCTTCGCCGTTGTCGTCGTCGTAACGAGAGCGCTCCTCGCCGCACTCTCCCTTCGCTTTGTTTTGTTTAACTGTTTTGTCTTTGTCTTTTGTTGTTTGATGTCTTGGCGAAGGGGTAGCTAGCTTTGTTGTGTCGTGGCGCCCTCGGTCGCCATCTGTTGACATAGTGCTGATTTGTTTGTTTGTTTGTTTCAATACCTTTAATGCCAAGGGGGTGTTACAGAAGGAACTGGGTTTTTTTTCACGCAAGGTAGTGACAAAAATTACATTAAAAAGAAACCGCAACACGGGCTAAAAATGGGAAGCCTTAAAGGCAAAAGCAAGACATATGCAAATAATTGAAAGTTAGAAAATGCACTTACCCAGAACAAAAAGAAATAAAAATACCAGCGATTGTCGTAATAAGTATCCCCACGGGTGTTCTCGTGCTTGGAAACGTACTAATTTGTTTGAAACTTGATTACATATCTTATATATGCAGTTCTCTGAAACGGGGTGCATTCCCAGATGGTAGCATAGATGAACCTCTACTCAGTTTAAAAACCAAAGTATAGTGTCAGTAAGCAAATTCGTAATGTTTTCTCCATATCTAAGTCCTTGCGTGTCTTTTAAATGCGCATTTTCAAACGTCGTGTCTTGTAGCCACCTGATGGCGAGAGAAAGGAACCCGCATTCAGTGCCCGGAACTACTACACGTGACTTGGTGGGGTGAAAATATTCAAATTTCGCGCACTCAATGCGGCCTGCAAAATCGTGTTCCAGCAAGTGCGTCACGTAGGGGACAAACCGCTCCCATGCAGGTACATTCTTTTGTTACTTTTTGGTGGATTATTCTACAGGCTGGTACAGCCCCTGAATTTGTACGACTTCCGCGGATGTCGTTTTCTTTCGCGTTTTATTTTTCTGGTTCGGTATTTTTCCAACGCTACATTCCCGATCGTGCTACCGACGTCACGCGAGCTTGTTTTTGTGCGTCGTCGTGTGGCGAGCACACCCGCCAGATTCTCAAGCTGTGCGGAGAAGCCAGTACTCCGTCGTTTCGGGGCTGTAAAAGCCAGGGGTACCCCTGTGTGCCCCGCCGAACACCCGCCGTTCTGTTGCCGGCGCAGTTGTTGCCGATGTGAAAGTACTGCGATTGCAGGGACACTGGAAGCTGCGGTTACGCAGCAGATGTGGGTGCAGGGTTGGGTGGGCTGTGGAACAACTGTGGATCCGAACGGGATCGATTTGTTTCCTCCTTACTGCGTCCGTATATATATGAATAGAGCAATCGATGTCAAGGTGTACGGAAAGACGGAGCAGAATGAAAAGTCTGGAGGTGTAGGACGGATGTATTTTTGTCTACAATGTTTTGGTTTCTCTTGCGCTCCTTCGGAATCAAATGTAGCTTTAGCTGCGTTGTCATCCACAGGCATTGTTCTGGGCCCGCAGGCTGTGTAGAGGCAGTAGCTTAACGGGCGGTAAACGTACGATTCCTGGTGAAGGTGGGTGGAAAGGGTGATGGAAGAGCAGTGGTGGTCCAGAAAGGGAAGGGGGATCCCCCCCCCCCTAAAAAAAAAAAGGAGGTCCTCAGCTTTTTACTTTCCTTTCAAGCATCCCACTTTTGCGAGGTCGCAAACGTGTTGCGACCGTCAGAAATGCGGGCTCGAGCCAGCCGTTGCACCGCCTAAGGGGCGCCAAAAACCACTGTGCCGTTCAGTGATTGTGCGCAAGCACCCGCCGCGGTGGCTCAGTGGCTAAGGCGTTGCGCTGCTGTGCACGAGGTCGCGGGTTCGATTCCCGGCCGCGGCGGCCGCTTTTCTGATGGAGGCGAAAAGCAAAAACGCCCGTGTGTACGAGATTTCGGCGCACGTTAAAGATCCCCAGGTGGTCAAAATTAATCCGGAGCCCTCCACTACGGCGCGCCTCATCGCCTGCGTTGCGTCGGCGCGTTAAACCCCACAATCAATCGATTGTGCGCAAGCGGGTTACTCCGCATACGCGCGCACGCCGGCATGGTTATCACGTCCTGAGCGGTTCTTTATTTGCCCCCACCCCCCACCTTCCCCCCAGTTAAACTTCAAAGGTGGTACGGTCGCCGATGTCGATGATCGAAGCGATGAACCGATGAGACGACAACTGGCTGGCTCGTTGGCCGACGGCACATGGCCGACGACGGTCTACTCCAAGTAAACTCAAAATGTACAATATGTACACTTTATTTACATACTCATGGCTCCTGATCGCAAACAAGAGGTCGGGCAAAGCCCGCGTCGAGCGGGGCTCGCCGCTCTCCACCTCTCCTCTCTCTATCCGTGCGTTCCCTTCGTTCCATCAAACACCTCGGTTTTACCAACAAAACCCCGCCCACACAAGGGACGTCACAACTTGAGAGTGAGGATGGCTCATTATTAGCCCACACTAGGGCACTGATTGGCCACCAAACAAAGCTATGCGAGTTTAAAATAGTCACGTGACCCACCTTTCTCACGCATACAGAAACCCAAAGGTATTCCGCAAAACACAAATATAACAGAAATGAAAACCAACCAACTAAATGCAGACCCAACTCCGGGAATCGGCTCTCGGGCGACACGGCTGAAAGTATTGTCATACCGTGCACGCCTATGTTTGTGCTCCGCGCCGCCAGAATTCCCTTCCTTTGTAGACACGTGGGGCGCCTAACAAAGCCTGGCCGTCTACCCAACGACGTATCCCAGCCGCCAAGTCGCCAGGCTCAGACGCGTGACGAACTGAACTTCGCCCGGTAACTTCGAGCAGTGCAACTGCCACAGACAGGACGTCTGGTGACCTCTTCCCAACTCTGACCCAAAGTTTGACCCCTTCACCGACCTTCAGCTCCCGTCCGCTTCGGGGATTCTCGCGAGGAAATCCTTCTCCGAAAGCTTACATCGCCTTCAGCTATTCTGGTCCGACGCGTTCGTATGCGTCGTCGCCGGGTCCGCTCGTCGGGTGGACACAAAAGCGCGGGGAATAACAAAAGCCTCCGCGGTTTCTCCCTACGTATTAATAATCTTTTTAAATGCAGAACATTTCTTTAACTCACATGTAGCGTCCGCCGTCCGTCCGCAACAGCTCAGCGCGCAGGTGCGCCCTCTCCCCCACTCCTCTTCTCCCGCACACGCTGCCCTCCCCGCTCTCAACAACAGGTCCGCACCCCTCCCCCTACACTATGGGTCTATTCGATTCAGCCTGCACCTCTTGAACCAGTTCACAGTGGTGCAAAGCGGGTTCCGCCATCGGCGGAACCAGCCCTGCACTTTTGTCGTCTGCTTCTGCACCTCCTCGGCAGGGAGTGCAGGCAAAGCCATGAACCCGTCCTGCACCCGTCGGCACCACCGGTGAATCGAACGGCGCGGTTCAGGTGCCGCGAGCTGCACCGCTGAAACGAACGGCGAAGTGCGGCACCGCCTGAACTGGTTCACGCGGTGCAGGTGAAACGAATAGACCCTATATAAAAAATAATAGTTATCGGCGCCTGGTTTCGATCCCACGACCCTGTGGGCGGAACGCGAGGTACATGGTGCTCTTCCCACTGCGCCACAAAAGCGACACAGAATCAAAGGGTACGAACGCGCCTTATATCCTTGACTCATTCAAACTACGTCAAGAAGCTGCTGATACACGGCAGCAGTTGCATCGATCTCGTCTTCACCAGTTGCTGCAACGCACGACCACTGCTTAAAGACCCCTTAACAGTACACTTTAGCGACCACGAAGCCGTCGTTCTCAGCGTGCAATACAACGACAACAGCAACAAATAAATAAATAAACAACCTATTGCGTCACAAAAAAAAAAAGAAAAATTGGGCCCATCTCTCCACGAGGGGGGACTCGAGTCGCAAAATCACGAAAGTAGTAATTAATATATGAAAGAAATAATAATAATTAATAGTAATAAGCAATAATAGTTAACACATTCACTACCCCCCACCCCCCAAACACTAACGTTAACGCAATACACCCACCCCCTACGCGACGCATTTACTCGAGTCCCCCCTCGTGGGGAGATGGGCCCAATTTTTCTTGATATACTGCGAAGACAAAGGTCTGAGACCGTTTGTGATTGGCTGGCCATTATTGTAGAAAAATCCCTGTGCAGTTTTCGCCAGAGCGCCGAAAGAAAGAGGGAAAATATAAAAGAGAATGTTGGTGGCCATTAAACGCGTGGTTGGTAGCAAACAGCATAATTCAAATGCCACGCGAATTCCCTCTTCTCAGAAGCCTTCCGTGGTAAATGTGGAGTTGCTGGCATAGTGGGTCGAGCTGTCTGAAGACTCGCTGCGCGTTGTCGTTTTTCTTTACCGTAGTATTTTGAAGAACAAAAAGAAAAAAAAAAGGTGGAATGGGAACAAGATGGAGAAAGATGCCTGGAAGCTGCGAAGCTGGATTGGATGGACGCACGGACGGACTTTTTT
Organism: Haemaphysalis longicornis; assembly: GCF_048455015.1. Classification (NCBI taxonomy): domain Eukaryota; kingdom Metazoa; phylum Arthropoda; class Arachnida; order Ixodida; family Ixodidae; genus Haemaphysalis; species Haemaphysalis longicornis. The sequence continues at coordinate 93,205,243 of NW_027526361.1, forward strand.
GTTCATTTAGTAAGGTTGATTGTTCATGCTTTCGTAAGAAATGAGCCGACAGGCAAGAGAAAGATCGGCGTGCACGAAGACGTCTCTCTTGCGCCCGTGCTACAGGGGGCGGGGATGGGGAGATGCTGGAAGGTCTTGAGGTGAATGAACTGCGACGTGCTCCCGTCTTGTGCTCGCGTTTCAAGCGAGCTCTGTTTCTCGTGCAACACAAAGTAACGGCAAACGCTGAGCAGCGGTGTCTCCGCTGATCGGGCGCCCCTCCTCTAGCGTCGCTCCTGACGTGCCGTGCACGTGGTGTCGCGCTCGGCCAAGATCGAACGGTATGCGCGCTGGGAGGCGGTTGTTTATTCACGAGTGATGGAGCTTCTTCTTCCGCGCGCTGTTTTGCCAGCCGCTGCCCGAGAGGTGCGCGGCGGGATCGCCGCTCTGGCTCGTCTGCTGCCCTTTGGGGGTCGCTATTATCCCTCGCTCCACAGCGGCGTGCGTTACGAATGGTGTCCGAGGCACCTGTGCCCCCCCCCCCCCCCCCCCCCCCCCCCCACGCCCGGGAACGACGCCGTAACGACCGCACCGAGACAATGGAGCAGCCGAGCGTCTTTCGCGCCCCATCTGTCGGCTAAGTGGCGCGGAAGGGAACTGCGCATGCGTGGGCAACGGCGCCTGCGTAAAATATTTCGGTGAGGTTCTGAGCATAATGCTCTGCCCGGCCGACCGGCAGGACGCAGAACGAGCTACGACGAACAAGCGCTGCGACGCCTCTGGGCGTGAAGCTGCCGCGTTATTAAGGCGAAAGTTCAGTCCACCTTGAACGCCCTTGAGCGAACTAACGTATAAGAAGATTCGCGGTCGAAAGAAAGAAAAAAAAATCCCGGGCCATCTCCACTAACGTGAAAAGGGCGAAGCGTGCAGTGTCTAAGTGTATTAATAGGTGACCGGTAAAAAGCCCGAAGGCTCATGGGTGCATTGTCTGCTCCCGCGGAGTTCTGCCACTTCCGGTTCGGGAGCTCTCCTGGCCTCCCGTACGCCGACGCCTTTCACGCGCGCGTGTGTTTGTTGTTTATCTGTTTCCACCGAAAAAAAAAAAAACGCTCATGCATCGCACATGCAACGTGGAACAACGATGAATCCTACTACGGGCTTCTCTGAAAGGTAAGCACCCTGTGACAAATAAACAACACTAACACGCGCGCGTGAAAGCCGCCGGCGTACGGGAGGCCAGGCGAGATTTCGAACCGGAAGTGGCTGGAGCAGACGACGTACCCATGAGCCTTTGCGCTTTTTACTGGTCACGAATTGGCGCCTTGGCGTTCTTGCCAATGGAGATGAAACCGTTGGGGGGGGGGGGGGGGTAGAGGTATACAGCTTTGCTGTAAAAGTATCTTATCTTTGAAGCACGAAGCTCTCTAGCGCGAGGCGTAAACGAGTGTCCCGGTGCTTTTTTAGTACGCGTTACGTTCCAGCGCGAGGCGTAAACGAGCTTCCCGGTATTTAGTATTGTGACTACATGAAGCGACAATTACGACGACGGGGCGTTCCATAGCATGAAGTGTTCCATAGAGCGAGCTTAATGTCGGTAGTTTTGAAAGGTGGCAGCCGACGCCAGTACACCGCAGATGAAGCCAGCGTATAAGAACGCAGCGGCAGGTTTTCCCGCACACGTGCTCGCGTCGGTAGCAGAGTCGATGTTCGGACAAGCAAAGACAAATAACTCGAGCCGTGAGAAAGTAGTCGAAGGCGAAATGGCGCAAGAAGACACCACTCTGGAGCGGAACATGCAAAGTTCATCGCGCAAGAGAGAGGAGAGAAGAGAAGAGAAGAGAGAGAGACAGATGCGACGTTAGATTTTTTTTTTAATCCATCGAAAAACTTTTTCTGTACACTAGATATCTTCGTTCAAGAAAGACCCGCTTGTACAAAACAGTATTGATGTTCCATTCCGTTCCGTTCCCTGTTCCGCTGGGATACGCGTTTAAGCTGCATCCCGCGGAAGAGGATACGTCGTCCGTCGCCTCTGGACTAAATGGACGCGACTACAATGTTTCTACGGTTGTTAGTGAAAATTTGGGTATACACAGCCGGGACCACGAATCCCTGCACGCTAAGCCTAATCAGAACTCTTGTTACCGGCGCGGCTGAGAACCAACCCGCAGGTTAAATCGTTGAAGTGGCTGAGATTGCTCGGCTGTATGTGTCACGCTGTCAAAAAAAAAAGAAAAAAAAAGAAGTAGATAATTCTTTATGCGCGGTTGCATTTTTCTGCCTAAGTCGTTGATACCGTAATAACGCGTACTGAATGACAAAGCAATAAACTTTCACTTTTGGGCCAGAGAGATGTGCTCAGGCCTTTCTCCTGGAATATTCGTCGTTCGCGCTGTTTTCTGCTTTTCACGCCAAGCTTCCACCCGTAACAAGCTCAATTTCGACATCAACGCAAGATGGTTTAAGGGCAACTGAAGGGTTTCGACGAAGAACCCGCTGCGGGGTTTGTACAAGCTGCCCTCCACGCCGCTAAAGTCTCAAGACTCGCGGTCGAGAGGTCTCCTTCACTCCAGTGCGCAGCCGACACGGAACACACTAAACTTTCTTACACCCTTTTTGGCCGAAAAGGGTGTAAGAATCTTGTCCCAGGGCGAACACCTTTAAAAGGCGTTTTGGGGAAAAAAAGTTGTACGGATGAAAAAAGGGTGTTCGTGTGAACACCCTAAAAAGGGTGTAAGGTTTCTTTACACCCTAAAATAAGGGTGTGGCTGCAGGGCAGCAGCTACGCGTGGCAATGTGAATCGGCGGAGCGCGCAGCATTCAACACAAACAGGCAATACGCACAAGTTACAATTGTAACACAAATGAATTTAGCAAGAAAACCAACGGGATGGAAGCGGCACAGAGAGTGCATACTTACTTAGTAATACATATGCTCTTCTTGCTTTTATATCTAGCAGAGGAAAGCCCCCCGATCGAGTCGGTGGGCTTGTCGCAAAAAAAAAAACAGATATTTTAGCGCTAATTTTGGAACTATGGATTTTACTATGAGGATATACAACTCAACACGCGGATTTGCAAAAACATTTTAATCACGAGGTAGTTTTTATGTTCCTTAACTTATAGAATTTTATTAAATACCAAACAAATCTTCCCCGCCACCTCAACATTCTTCAAAAAGGGTGTTCATTATTTCAACACCCTTTTTCCCAGAAGGGTGTAAAGCTACAAATTAGGGTGTTCGAAACTAAGAAAAAGGGCGTAAAGAAAAAGGTTGTAAGAAAAGACCGCCAACTAAGAAAAGAGGTGAAGAGACCTCCAACTTTGGAGGCATTTTGTGCCTGTTTACACGGGTGGACTGAACATTTTCTATAAGCGGGGGGTGTTTTGTACCTCACGATGTTTAAAGCAATATGAATTGGCATAATTTATTACCAGTGGAGCTGTTTAAGCTTGAGCTAGTTTCAGTGGCGTTAGAAAAAAAATACAAAGAAAAAGAACTGCGGCCCCTGTGAAGGGTGCACCACCGCAGATAGGGTATTATAATAGTGAAGTCGGCTTTCGAGCTTGTTAGAGTATGAGAACAAGGGGCGTATGCGTATGCGCACTTCTTACTATACATTTCAAAGGTACTAGTCTTTTGTGGATTCTAAAAGGCAAAAAAATTGGCGCAGCTTGGAATAGTAGTACAAGGCTGGAGAAACAGCATAGCTGGGGGTCGACCTAGCTTGTTTCCCCCTTGGATCCCCTGACAGTGGGGAGGGGAGAGGGGGGTGTACACACTGGAACAGCCTTGTCAAATCCGGTTAAACTTGGCGTCACCCCTCAGCGGTCATCCTAGCTTAGCAAGAACATTGCAAAACTTAGCAAACATAACAAAACTTAGCAACACCGGAAGAAACTAGGTCGACCCTCAGCTCCGCTGGTTTTTTTTTTTTTTGTTTTTGCAACTGAACACCTATTTTACACCGTTTCAACCCACTACAGAAAGCCAAGCGTGTTGCAGTCGGTAGACACCCTTTTCGCCACTCGACTACAGTCTTTTTAAATTTGAAGGTTCAAATGGGTGTTTCACGGCCAGCTGGCCAGCTCCGACCTCTCAGTCCAGCATAGCCTGGTGGAAAGGGCTAGGGCAGCCAGCGCGGACCAGGGCTTCCCGGACTAGATAGAGGAGGCCCCCCAGCGGGCGGGCGTCCAACCATCAGCGCCTGAAGCTCGTCTACATCAAGTTTATCCAATCCACTCCACTCGCGTGCCAAAGCTAAATTAAACTTGGGGCATGAGGTGCACCGCATATTGGAACGAGAGATCATTGCATACGAGCAATTATATTTTTTTTGCGTTTGAAAATTTTTTGCGAGTAGAGAAGTATATGAGGGGATGTCTTGTTCTTTACAGTGCCATTATGCATCCAAGCACGGCTTTATTCAGTGAACAGCTTGACACCTTTCCCGCACCCTTTCAACACCCTAAGAAAAACCAAGAGTGTTGAAGTTGATCAACAACCCTTTTTTTCACACAAAAAGGGTGTAGACCTAGGAAAAGGGTGTTGAGACTTAAGAAAAAGGGTGTAAAGGCTTCCCAACACCTTTATTCCACTTATGCTGCACCCTTTTAGGCTAAAAGGGTACAAAAACGTTTAGTGTGAAGATAAGGTGCAATTACATAGATTGGTAAGGATTGCACAGATACGTTTGGACACACGAGGAACAGGCCATCCCCAAATCCTCGCAGTCATACATTTTGGGCGAGCCTTTCTTGCCAAAACAGTCTGTTCCTCGATAGGTTTCATTCTAGAAACAGCGTCACAAGAAACTAAAATACTCAGGGCCCCTTATGTTATCCCTAAGGCGACTCAAGGCGGCAGCCTGAATGGCGAGATGTCGTTGCAGGAACATGGTTTACATTGCTTCATGTTCCCTTTTTCCACATTCACGTCCTTCTTCCTGCATATCCTTCTTCTTCCCCGGGCGAGACTATTTCGACGGCAACACTTACACTGACGTCCACACAGATTCGCTGTGTCTTCCCCATTTTGCAACTTCAATTAGCTTTATCGGCTTCCTTGCATGTCTGCTCGCGACAGAAAATTAGCGACATCGCACTTGCGGTAGCTGGTGGTTGTTGTTGCCACCTTCGAGTTCTTGTAAGATACAGGTGGCTTACAATTGTTGGCCTCATACTTTCAGCACACGTGCATCGGAAGTGGACGAAACTTGTGCCAAAAAACTTGCTGGTACACCCTCCTGGAGGCGCCTAAAATGAGTTGCCTTTGGCGAAGCAGACTCAGTAGGTGTGAAAAGTCTTCAATACCAACGTCGTTCTTTCGAGTCGGCCAGCGGTGGTATGCGACCACTGGAGGATAAGCGTTGAACTTGATACTATTTGGTAGGGAGCTGAGGTGGCAGTGATAGTGAAGGGACCTAAGAGAGAGACGGTATAACTACATTTCAACGATTTTAGCCCCATTCGCGCGATCTCTTGTGGTGTGCAGCCACGGTGTCGGCTGGAGGGCACCGGGAATTTGTAAGGTCGAAGATTCCCTCGACGTGGTATGCGAGAAGTGGCCACAGTATAGACTGAATGTCTTTTGATGGAGCGTTGCTGTGTACAATGTGCTGCGTCACAATGTTCTACAGGCGCGCGCAGTTATCCCTGCTTGAAATTTTGGGTGTAACCTATATGGGAGGGGGCGGGTAGGCGGCTCACGCGTAGTGGGCTAGGTTTTACTACCAAAATCGGGAAAACCTCTGCACAAACCATCAATGACGGCCAAGCGCTGTACGGAAGTTGGCTGTTGGCGTATCATTCTTATTCTAAAGAGAATTGAAGTATTAATAACGTCACGACAAGCAGCAGCATCGCTGTGTCTCAAGAGTCTGCCGTTAAAACGCCTAGAGATGCACCTGCAGTTGTCACATGGTGACAACTGCACGCTAGTGCGTACCCCGGAGCCACAGAACTCAGCAACCCATCACCACTCGACGGCGCTGCTCCCTACGTAGAAGTGAAGCTACCAGCTCCCAAGATGACGATTTCACGCACCCCCGGCCGCCGATGACATCACGCCCGCGGCGGCGACAGCGAGCGCGTCGTCCTTCAAGGCGCTCCATCCAGATGGTGCAACCGGCGAGGGTGGCAATCGATTTCTGGGGCGCAGCTCCCTTCCTCCCTCGCGTCGTTTGTCGCTTGGCAAGTGGCGGCGCGTGGCGGAGCGTCCTCGCACGAAGCGGCGCCGGGCGCACGCGGCATCGGCGGCCGCTCTTTACGTCCAGCGTAGTCGTAGTACGCTCCGTGACGGCTTCCCCTCGCAGCGGCTGCTGCTGCGCCGGCGTCGCGGCGTGCTGGTGTGCGTGCTGCTGTTTTTGCTGGGCGGGCGTGCGCGCTTCGAGGCTGTCGGGCGCGTGCGCCGGGGCCGCCAGTGGTAGTGGCTCGCTGCTGGCCATCGGGATCGTGTGCTGCTCGGCGGCGTCCTGTTCAGCGTGTGTGTGTTGTATATCTGGTGGCGGTGTTCGATCGAAGAGAGCCGAGGATGCGGTGTGTCCGGTGATGTGGTGCGTCGAGCCGCCGCCGTGGTGTGGAAGCGGCGGCGGTGGTTGTGGTGGTGCCTTCGAGCTACCGCCGACGCCCGATTCGGCCTCGTCTTTATCGGCTCTGATGCCGCGGCGACTCGAGATGATGGTTGCAATCTTCTGTCGCGAGTCTTGAGAGCCGGCGCTTCGATCCCGTCTCTGAGTCAGCGCCGCTGCGGCTTCTGATCAGCGTACACGCCGCCGGAGATGCCGTCCGGCTGGAGCGAACTGGCGCTCCAGTGCGTCAGCGTGAGTAACGACGAGGGAGCCCACTCCTTCGATTTGTCACTTTTTTCTCTTCCGAGCGGTGCCATCTTCTATGTCGTGAGGTGGCTGTGGGGAACGCGAAACTTTCGTCATGGCATTAATGAACGCAGAGAGCTGTTGTCGCTTCATGCATTACGTGGGGCGGCATTCAACCTATTACTTCTGCCCCTTGAAGGTGGTTCATCCTAATTTTGGAGAATAAAATGCGAGCACGCGTTGCATGGTCGGTTCATGCTAGAAGTTATTATGATGCATTAACTAACTCGTAACAAGGACAGGTCAGAGCAGGACAAGGCGAGTGTGTAGGGTAGGGCCCTGCTCTATTTCAATTTAATGTGCGTCGTGTGGAGGCTTCCCGGACGGTTTTATCTTCTGCGAGTAACGTGTCTAAAATAATGGGTGGAAACTAAGACAACTTACACGAATGAAATGGCGCCTTTTTCGATTCTGTAAGCTGCAAACCCGGATGATGTTCCGACCCAGATTGTCCGCTCACTCCGTCTCACATTCTGCACAAGATACCGTCATTGTGTTGGCTTTCTACACTCTGTCGGTGTTCAGCCTGAATAGATGTCTGCTACGCACAAAATGTTGTCCGTGTGTATGGTTGCATTTTATTCGTCGCGGTGGCTCAGTGGTCAGTCGCCGCGGCGCATAAAGCAGTGCGCTGCGCTGTTTGGACGCTCCACATGCTCAGCAGTGCGTCGCGCCGTCGAGCATGAGTTCACGTGTTCCAAGAAGCAAAAAGAGCGCCAGTGTCTACGAATTTTTGCGCTCATTACAGACCCCCGGGTGGCCTAAATACACCCACAACCCTTCCCGAGATACTCGGTGCAGCTTCGGCGCGTAAAGCCCGCAGTTTTATCTCTTGGGCTGCATAGAGTGAGTGGAGTGGTTTGGTAAACTCGCCCCGAGCACACGGTTTGGTCCCTGGATAAAATACCTCCTGCTAGCACCTTTTTCGGATTCCCTGTGGCTCTTGTGGGAGAAACAGGCAACATCGGCACTGCGTGTCGTTTCTCCCAGACACTTTCCCCGTCTGCTCGCGCGAGGAATGTTAATTAAAAGGTTGGGTAACTTCTCCTTCGGTGTGCTGGCCGTGTGCGTAGGATTCGTCGGTGTCGGCAGTTTTCCTCTGCACTCGGAGGCGCCTTACGAACGCATTGAGAAGAAACTCACAATCAAGGGGCCAGTTTTCTCCCAAGAGGCTAGGGAAAGCGGTTTGTGGCAGTACTGGGTTGTGCAAACTACGAGGCATCGTTTGGCGTCGTCTTGTTTCCATAAGGAATTCCAGGAATGACTTTTGGTGTGGCGTGGTTGCTGGTTCAGTATTTAATTTTGCCTGGTGAACAAGTTTGCTTTACATTAGGAAGTTTAGACGCTGACAACAAATACTCCCACGCGCAGACGAAAAACAACGAAAATTGTTTGGCAGGATTAAGATTCAAGCTGCTCATGTTGAGCATTCCTTCCCTCGTTTGAAAAAAAAAAAAAAACTAGAAGCAGGAGGAACTACATATACAAGATGTTTCGTTTGACTTGCGCCCAAGAATTGAAATGAGCCATCTTGGATTTTCTGGTTTCGGTGTAAATAATCATTCACAATGGCGTGGACCATCTCACCCCATCTTCGTCACCTGGGTAGGTAAAATGATAAAATTGTTTTTAATTACTTAATCGAGCCATAAGTGCTAGATGGCGGAGTTGAAAACGTCAGGCACCGAATGTGGAGCAGTTCCTTTAAAAAGTTTGTTAACGTACTCTTCAAAGCTTTAAAAAAACGCGCGAAGTTAGACCCAGAAACGGCGAACACAGCAGTTTCCGTGAGAATTGTGCTGGCGCATTTTTTTTTTCTTCAAAGGTTTGACAAAAGGCGCCAAATTCAAACGACTCCCTGATTCAGCGCAGAATTCAAGCCTGGCGCGGCTGAGTTTGTTCTCCAGCTGGTGGACATTGTGGATGCGTCACGCGCACAGCTGCTGTTTTTATCAGCGAACGCAAGTGGCCTCAATTTTGCGCAGGCCTACATTTTTCAGTATATCGTTCGGGCACCACAAAATATTATCCGTTCAAAGGGACAATGAAAGCAAACAACAACTTTTCGCCTCGGCCTCATGTGTTTTCCTTAACATCTAGCTTAGTTGTTGCAAATTCGCGTTAAAATAATCGTCATCCTTTTTGGGTCAATGGTGTCGTTACAAAGATGCTAACTTGTACTATGACTTCATGGCCTCTCTGAGAAATCATCGCAGTAACTCCAGTATTCGTCACTGGTTAGGACGATTTACTTGAAAATTTGCGGCTTGATCCACTCGCTGAAAATTAATCACTTCATATTGACGAATTCCTTCAATAACCCGCATGTAAAAATGCTGCGAGATGATCACCGCCGCACCGAGGGATTGTGAATTACTTTTGTCCGCGGTAAATTTAAGATTTTTGAAGTTGGTCCAAGTTACGTGAGGCACCTTGTATATTGTGAGCCACCACCTATCGTAGTGTCGCCGGGTGGAGCCCGTTCATGGCGCGAGCTTTCCCGCGAATTCGCAGCTGCGGGGCCGCTCGTGCGGCGAAATGATCTATTTTCTTCGCTACCGAAGCTACGCCGAAAATAGTTCGCTTTGCCGCACGAGCGGCGCCGCCGCAGCTGCGAATTCGCGGGAAAATTCGCACCAAGTATAAAACCCGTTCTACATGGGGCGAATTCGCAGTTGCGGCGCCGCCCGTGCGGCAAAACATTTTATTTTTCTATTTTCACTGCTGCTACATATTGCTAAGCGGCGTTCACAAGAGAAGTTCGACTCTTCCAAACATTTGGAAATTCGCCACAGCAACGAGAATAGATCGTTTTGGTGGACGAGCGGCGTCGCAGCTGCGAATTCGCAAGCGAAATTCGCCCCGTGTAGAACGGGCTTAAAACGGTCGTTAGTGTCCCATTAGCTTCCTCCGGCATCGCGTGGTGCGTACCTATCCACTGACTTGTATACACGCTGCCCTTTCAGTAAGCAGGTCGTGTCCGTTGCATGTGGGAAAGTGGAAGATGCGCGTCCGAAATTTCGCGTCGCGAACTTTGGCCCGGCTTGTTGGGGCGGACCAAGGCGTATTACGGCCGATTGCCGCTCGGCTTTTATAACCGTGGGAAGCTAATGCGAAGTGCTCTGGAAAAGGGCCATAGCGTGGGCGTTGTGCAGCAGTTCGTTGGCGCCCCTTGAATTTTGTACGACGATCTCCTGGTGTCTCCCCTGTAAGTGGTGTCCGCCGCCGCCGGTAGAGGTCGGGTCGCTACGCCTGAGAAGCTTTTGTGCCATATATGCTCCACACTCGCAAGCTGTTCATTTGCGCGTGTAAACGTAGTTCGCCCGTAAGTAAATGCTATTTGCAATTGAATGGGGCGCAAAGTATTCGCCTGCTTTGTTCGTGGAAAAAATTGCGCTCTCTCGGCGTTACCGAGGGCATCCTAGCGACGTGAGAGGTATCAGTGTATCTTTTCCTGTTTGTTTGTTCGGTCTTCAGTTATCGCGCGTTTAATGGTCTGAATTTGAGACAATAAAAAGAAGCTTTAGCAGGTCTAATGATGGCGTTGCTTGCTCACAAGAACGCCTCTTCTCGTTCCTATATAGAAGTATACGGAGAACTAGTGACAGGCGATGAGGGCGAGTTCGGGAGGGGTGTTAGGCAGATGTATTCCTGTTTTGCTTACAAATGCCGCTGTCACCACTCTGTAGAGAAAGAATAAAACAATGCACTTCTGCGCGTTTATAAACTTCACTGCGCTGGGCGTGGGCTATTACGAAGTAATCTCCGAATGCTAATGTCTGAAGTGACTGCTGACCCCCTGTCTTATCCCGACCTGTTTGCTGCACTGCAGTGCTGGCGGTCTGTCGGTGAGAAGACGAGCCGTGAAAGGTCGATGTTGTTAACACAGCCTCGGTCGAAACGAGCGGAAGTAGAAATCTTCCTGCAAGTGGTGTTCATGCAGTGTATACATGCGTCTTGCGCAATAATGCGATAGCAAGTGTCTGAGGAAATGTAGAGGACAGCATCTTACGTTCATACTGGGAGACATAAGTTGCACAAAATTGCAGCGTGGTTTGATTAATTAAGTTCTAAATAGCCGTCTGGATAAGTTGCCACACCCTTACCTTAATTTACTCAAAGCCCGTGTTATTGCGAAATCAATCCGTCTCTCTCTCTCTCTCTTTTTTTGAACTACAAACCCAAGCGTCGACGACGAGTTTCAGCGAGGCATATACAAGAAGTCAAATCACATTCGGGCCCATTAACTCATAGCGCTAATGAGATAGGGCGTAAGAGAGTGAATGCGGGATGTGCGTCGAAGGCGCAAGACGGGGAGTGCCGTTCTCTCGAATGAGCGCAACGCGGAGCGCCCCGTAAGGCTTCCCTCCCAACGAATGAGCAAATCCCCCCCCTCCCCTCCCCCCGGGCCGGAGGAGATTAAAATGAAATCTGGGTCTAACGGGGGGTGCGGTTATGAACCGCTGGCCGTTATAATTTACCCTTTAAACGCCACACTTGCAAATACGCGCATAAAACAGCCCGAACGCGAAGCGGTTTGTTTATACTCCAGCAGAGGGTTCATCCTTTCGTTCGTTTTTTTCTGCCTCTCTTTTTTGGGGGGGCCCCAGAGCTTGCGTACGTGGTGGTGGTCGCGGCGGGGGGGATGCCTTGCCGCGGAATGCTTGCGCGCACGAACCGGAACCGCTGCTCGTCGTTGGCCGGGCGGAAGCGAGGAGCGCATCGTTGAGCGCGCTCGCTTCCGGTGCCGCTGGCCTCCTCCGCGTGCATCCTGTGGTGGGCCTTATCGTCGTCGTGGTCCGTGGCCCTGCGTCCCCTGCACTACTGCTGCCCTATCCGTGGGATCCGGGACACTCGTACACACCCTGTATTACCAAGCTGAGCTCTTGTACGAAAACGTCGTCCCTGAGATTTTCACGACGATATGGGGTGGCGTGTGAAGGTGTAGCCCTTTACTCAGGTTCGTGTGTCTTGGGTGGGATTCGTGGGAAGGAAGGGATAGGGTCGGAGTGAGGCGAGGCGTGAGGTCTGGCCGAGGCGGGAAATCCTCGTTCGTATTCGTTTGGTCCTAGTAGTAAGTTGTTTCTGTCGTTTTCATATGCGGCGGAATATTGATGCCGACATTTTCAGACATTTTGGACGTTTCGGGGCTGCGTTAAGGAACTTTGTGCGCGATCGTCCCTGGTTAGTTCGGCCTCGTTTAATTCGAATTTAATACTGAATTCGATATAACGTAACGGCACCATTGGGGTGTGGGACTACGTATTTTGACTTCGTTCAGTTGGATTTTCTGTTGAACTGGCGGAGTCGAATTTTCTGCCGGAGTTGGATTTTCTGTTGAACTGGCGGAGTCGAACTAACGTGAGTCGACTTTAGAGCCCTTTCGTGAGGGCAGTATTTCGCACACGATAGGCACTTCTCCTCGAGTGCCCGCATAGCGAGATAACTTTGTTGAAGCGGCTGAAGTTTTGTGGAATTATTACTCGTCACGGATTGCTGCCCGTTGTGTTACGTTAATTGGGATTTCATGTCTGTGTGACCTAGCAGAGCATTCGTTTAGCCTCGTATTGACAAAAAAAAATTACACCATCTTCCCGTAGGGGAACCCTGAGCAGTATGCGAAGCAGCCATGGGGTCGACTGAAGTTCCCATTAGTTTTCAGTTCGTCGCTTCCGTTGACGTTCAGCTTCGCGTGCCTTCGTTGTATCAGTAGCTTCTTGACGTAGTTTGAATGAGTGAAGGGCATAAGGCGTGTTCCTAGCGCATGCTCCCGTCTCGGTTTGTAGCGTAGTGAGAAGAGCGCCACGTCGTACCCCCCGTCGCGGCCAGAGAGTCGTGGGATCGAAACCGGGCGCCGCCTAACTATATCTTTTTATAGTGGACTGCGCTGACGTCAGCCCAAACGCTGACGCGGCTGAAGAGACGCGCATGCGCAGTAGAGTGCAGACAACGACAACGAGGGAGGGAGGGACACAGCCCCGAGCATGAGATGCTTCGCATCTAAAAAACAAGTTTGCGAAACGTTGCAAGGCATTACATCACTGGCGTCCGCTACGGGGGAAGGAGGGGAGAGGAGGTGGTAGTGCTTCAAGAAACGCAAGTGTTGCAAAATCTTTCGCCTTTGTAAATCATTTTTAAGAAAAAACCGCCCTTGCAAAATCCGCTCCAAATATGTCTATCTTTCTAGCCGTCAATGTGTCCAGATGCTGCTTCTCAACTTGTGAGGAGTGAGGGGCGTGGTCATCTGGCGAAAGATCACCGCTGACTGGCTTTACACGGGTGATTATGGATCCAACTGCATCATCCGAAGCACGCTAAAATTTGTAGACGAGTCAGAAACGGATGGCGAGGGCTGGACAAAGAGGAACGTTCATTTATAAGCAGCCAAGTGATGGGACGTATCCCAGTCCCAACCATGTCATCGGAATGCAGCGTGTGCGGGGGGTTTATCGGGACGTCGCAGGCGTGGTGGTGGTGTTCGCGGTCCGGTCCCGTTTGTGCTTTTGTCGTGGCCGCCATTTCGCCACACCTGCCCTCACGTCGCTGTTTTTATTTCCTGGTGGCTTCATTTAGCGCAGTTGCCTCCACTCCCGGTAAATGCGCCACACGTGTTTCCCAGCTATTTCTTGTTTTTACGACACCTCGCCGCGTGCCACCCTACATAGAGCGAAGCGAAACGAATGCCGAAAGCGAGACGACGGCGGCGACGTTGGGTGTAGTGAGGTGCGCCTCCTTCCTTCCTCGGTGCTCGCCACGAAGAAAAGGAAACGTGACTAGGGCTTTCCCTCCGCGGCCGCTTTCTTCTTCTTCTTCCTTTGTTTGAAGAGCGAGATCGTTGACTCCCCTTGCGAAACGAAGGGGAAAGTCTTACAAGGAAGAGCAGAGGGGAGAGGGGCACGCCCGGAGGAACCACCAGACCTGAAACCTGGTTTGGGCGGAGGGGGTCTAGCGGCGGCTGTGGGTGGTTTAGCAGCGTCGTGCCGTGACAGCGGGCCCGGGGCCTGCGGGGATTCTATTTGCAGCGGAGCGCGCGCTTCTTTTGTTGTCTGTCTGTCGGACGGTCTCGGACCTGGTGCCGACGGCCGCCGAGCACGCCGCCGTGCGCTCCTTCTGGATGCCGCTGGCTCGTCGTTCGTATACGTCCCCGCCGAACTGCATATCCTCTTCGGCTGTCGGATTAGCAACAGCCGCATGCTTGCTCCGCTGTCGTCAATGGCGGCCTTTGATGCCCGGAAGCGAGGCTGTTTGGCGATCCTTCCGACCGCGGTGGAACGACGAGCAGCTACGCGGAGAGTACTTCCCAGGCTACGGTGATCAGCGTGCCTCGGGTGCTCAAGACCCTGCTATGGCTTCTGGCGGCGTACGTGGGGTTCCGATCACCAGGGGCAGCGCTGCCTTACGGACGCCGACGAGCTCCTGGGGGCTTTACCGCGGGAAGATTGCTTCCCGGAGGTGCATTTCGTGTCTTATTAGCTGGCTCACCCTCTCCCCGCCCGCACTTCGCTTTCCTTTTCTGAGTTTTTTATTGCGAATAAGGTTGTACCTGCAGATACGAGTTCGCTAGGAGCGGCTGGTTGATTTTCAACCCGGGCTCGTAGCGCTTCCGAAGGTCTGGGCGCTCGGAGTTGTAACGCTGTCGCAGACTCCGTTGCGGGGTTGCTTCAATTCCAGATTAGCGCAGCAGTTATACATACCCGCGTTGCACCACGTGAGGAAATCGTGGACGTTTCTGAAACGGATAATACGGAAATAAGACAGACTGGTTGCGTTTAAATGTTGCGCGAGATTCAGTAGAGGAATGAACACACACACACACAAAAAACGTTGTTTAAATTGGAACTAGAGCAAATGACTTACGCCAACCAAACACGTCGCTGGAAAGCACCAGTCTGCCGAAAAATCCAATATTCTTTTCTTGATAGCTGATGGAGGTTGATGGTGGCTCCTGCTTTTATTTTAGATTTTTGTAAAATAAATATAAAATGACGGCGGTTGCGGTGGTCAGTTTAGAAGGCGGTGTTTTTCCCTTGCGGCGTAGCTGTTTGACTCTCCACTTTCACACAAGTTGTGGTGCAACTAGTGTACACCTGTTCCCGCCTTCAGTCGCTGCAGCCAGCTGTCCAAATTATTACTAACTTTTACGATTTACGCAGGCACCGAGATTTCCCTCTTCGGCGGCATTTTTAGGCAGTTGTACCAATAACCTGTTTCATTTGGTCTGACAGAAATGAAAAAAAAAAAATTGTTTAGGCTCTCCTAACTTCAGAAATTCCTTCTCTATGAGCGCCTACGCAATCAAAGGAATATATATGAGTACCGACATTGGGCTTATATTGCGTTGCGATCAGGGAGACCCTTTTAGAGCACTGATCATATAGAATGGAACTGGGGCGTGTCTAACGTCTATTCCTTGTTTTGTGTTTGCACCAAAAGTGAATTCCCCTAGAGAGACCAGAGGAGTCGCGTACTACCCAACATAGCGGCGGAAACCCCGCTTTCGTTCTCAATCACGGCGCATTCTCAGCGTAGTTCTCCCCCTCGCATCAACTACAGAACCTATAGTTCATCTCACAAGCTAGCTGCAGCACTGTGGAGGCTACATTGTTGTCCCCCTCAGGGCGCCTAACTCACCGCGAAGGAAGCAACAAAAGGCGCCGGGGCCGTGCGGTGCCACTTGCCGAGAGGGGAGAAGGGAGTGTCCTTTCAGGAAACCCTTCACGGCGGATTAGGCGCCCTCAGTGGGCGCACTATTGATGACAATGTAGCCTCCACAGTGCTGCATGTAGCTTGTGAGATGAATTATAGTACCTTTCCTGCCGTTAATAGCTCTCCCGCCTCAATTCGCAGACCAGCGGGACGCCGTCGACGCGACTCCTGGAAATCGGACGAGGCCACTGCCAAGTGCCGTTCGATCGCGCTCGGGCCCATGCATGCGTCGATGGCGGCGGCCGCGAGAGTTTCCTCGTGTACACAGAGGTGCTTTTACATGGGCGGAATCGGGGAGGGCTGCTTCGATACCGTGGGCGTCGCGACCTCCGCCGCCGCCGTTCGGCTCGGGCCCCCGTTCTTCGCGCGCGTGGGGGCAACGTAACGTACTCTGCGCGCAGCCAACGGGCCACGCGATCCCCGCAGGCGGCCTTCGCACCTGAACGCGACAGAGACGAATGCGCCTCGGCGGTGGCGGCGGCGGTATGCGCGCATAAACGCCGCTCGCGAGGAGCAGGAATTCGCGTTGTCCCACTTGTGGGCAATTCTTCGCGATCCTCTTTTATGGGGGGTGTTGCAAGGGCGAAGCGGCCTGTCGTCGTCGCGGGCATCCCGCTGCTGGCCTCGCGCATTGTTTTGGAGTGTGTGGGGGCGGCCTCGCCGCGGGGTGCTTGGGCTTCCTCGTACGAGTGCGCGCCGAGGGCGACGTACGTTTTGTCGTGGGAGGATGGCTTGTACCGTAGAGCATGTTGTACATGTTTGTTGTTTCCCGCAAGGCGGTATTCGAACGAACGCGCTCACTCTTCCGAGGAAATGAATTGGCAGGCATCTGCGTCCCACCAAGCATGCGTGCGCACTGCTGGGAAGCACCACAAGGGCGCCCTGCAAGGGCTGTTACTTATGTGAGATTTCGTAGCCCGAATGTTACCAGCGCGAAAGGCGTCGATTCCGCGGGGACGCACACGTCGACCACACGTCCTTGACATGGTATGACAGCGGGCGCTTTCTATGTATGCGCATGGCATTGTGATCATGGCTTGCGTGCGTTCTGTTGACTTGTTTCAAACATTCCTTACCCGGTCCCTGACGCTTTCCATCTCAGCCTTGGGTACTTTACGTTTGCGGTCGTTACTTTCGCGCACTCTGCGAATAAGAGAAACAGAACGCTCGAATTGAAAGCTAAGCCGGGGGAGCCGTTACTGCCGCACTCGCCAGTCCAGCCTGCATGCACGCGGAGATGCGGGTCCTGGCACGAGTTGCGTTGCCAATGCTAACGGCTCAACGCTGGTGCTCAGCGAGAACTATTTTCACCGACCAAGTCCCGCAGGAATTGAAAGAGGCGATTCTGAAGGGAAGACATTTAAATCTCGACCGGGAGAAACGTTGTATGTTCGAACGTGAACCGAGTGGGTGGTGTCCATATTGCATGATTCGAATAAACTCACTACTGCTTGTTCCTCACAGCCTGCGTTGAACGCGCCATGGTCCTGACAACACACAGAATCGCAGGACAACAACGCAGCACCGAGGGAGGAAGACGAAGGCGGCGGAAGATGGCCCGGCTAAAAAAAAAGTCTTCCCGGAGGGTCCTGCACGACTGCGGGAGCCAATTGGAGTGCTTTACGCCCACAAGCAGTTTGTTTTGCTGCGCTCCCGTAGTTTTCACCCTCTCCTCTTTATTGGCGGGAGAAAGGACGTCTTTTCCCTTGGACGGCGGCAGGTCGTCAAAATTAACGGAGAGATGGCCGTTAAAGTGACGGCGAGTTTTCACAGTGCAGAAAGAAAACGTTCGGAAAGTCAGCCTCGTTGCACGGCATTAAAAACCTTCCGGCATGCATGGACACAAAGGTGGTGTGCAATCGTAGTTAGTACAAGAGCTCGTAGCAGGTTTTACAGGGTTCCTTCAAGCTCTAAGTTATTCATGGCAGGCTCTAGGGCAGAAAGGTTTAAATTTGGGTTCGTTGGGTGGGTGTTCCGCATTTTTGGGGGCAGGTCTTCCCGAAAAAACGCGGATTAGTCCAGGTTAGGAAATCCTTGTGTACTGAACTGGATAATTTAAATATTTTAGGCAGCTCTTGGTCTCTGTATTTCCTCCTCCTTCTGTCTACGTTGAAACTGCTCAGTTTCGCCGCTATGAATATTTTCACTAAACATTAGAATGCATCAATGGTTTGAAGGGATGCATCACGTGCAGTTGTAGGGTATTCTGGAGCGCTTCTTTTTTAGAGCAAACTATGCTACGGCAACATCTCCTCCTCCTCCTCCTCCTCCTCCTCCTCCCTTTTCATCCGGTTGTATCATCGTCCATGTGTTGTGCGGGGTTACCGTTGCGCATCGATTCGTGTGTTTCACGGCCACAATCGGCAGTTAAAAACGGGAGCGAACGTCACGCATCGGCAGAAAACGGGTGCCTCTTTGCGGCTTCTTCGTTCTTTTTTTCTCTCTCTGTGTCTCTCTCTCTCTCTCTGCCTTGTGCGTAATGTTATCTGGTTCTGAGGCGATAAGTGCTTCGTAACTACACCTACCTCTTCCTTCTGCCGTGTCCTCCTTACTTCGTTTTTTTTTGTCCGCCATTCACGAGCGAAAGAAAATGTACCAAGTTGTTACAAAGAACGCTAAGTACCGTACTTACTCTTAAGACAATCGCGCCTCATAATCGCACATCCCCCCCACCCCTCCCCCGCGCTATACTCGCAGTGGGGAGGAGTGCTTAGTTTAGCAGTACTTAAACGCTAGATTGTCAGTTCTTTATTTTCTTGGGCTTTCTGGCCGGGAAAATGGAAAAAAGAGTGCTATGAAATGAAGTTTTTTGTTTATATATGAAGAAGGGAATAAATGGTCTTAGGTGCGGTTATCAACGAACTTGAAGTTCAATGACCTCTCTTTGCGCTCTTTCAAAGTTGTGATGCGGCTGCTGCTTTATGGGAGGATAGACAAATTTTGAAATAACGTTGATGACTTTTGGTACCAGGGCTACAGATATTTCTCGAGTTTTTCTGGTGCAGTTTGTAACACAATCGCAGTATATGGCAGCGCGCTGAAAGAATTAGCGCATTACATTTCCTGATACAATCCTGTTTTATCGTTTTCCCTGACGCCTCGCTAATATTACCATCTTCCCGGTACATTCATAAATTTGTAGCTCCGTACAATACTTTTTCGAGCTATATTTCGCTGCCCTTTCGAATTTCAGCTATATTTCGCTGAAACTAAAAAAATCCAGCCTATCCACATCTTCTGCTAAATCTCTTCCAAAATTTTCATCGCTGCCTGTCTTAGTATACGATAACAACATAGTTCTGCCAGCTGTGTAACCGAGTCGTCGCTGAATTGAGCTAAGGCGGCTTTGACCTGGAAGAAACAAGCGACGCACGTGTAGCCATCGCATTCCCTTCGAGAAAGAAGCTCCTTTGTTTCGTAGCCGCCGTCGCAACCCGGCTCGGCGCACGCGTATTATTCTGGTCGCGTGGCACCCGTCGATGAGTTATGAGCGCTCAGCGGGCGCGAAGGGCGCTTTGTCTCGCGGGAGGCGTCTCAATCGTCGGCGTCTTTCTTCAAATTGGCTGTCGGCGATATTGTGTGCGGGCGGCAGAAGAAAAAAAAAAAAGAAAGAAAGAAAACTGGTTTCTCGATTGAGGCGGTTGTGTTGCCGTTTCGACCTCCGCCCGCGTGCAAGGCGATCCGTTCTGTCCTGTTGTCTCATCGACGTCGGCCGACCCCCGTGGCTGCGGCGTTATTTAGCGGCGAAGGCGGGGGGCCCTTTGTAGGCCCAGAACAGCGCGCTTTTGTACTGTGAGGGTAGAACTCTCATCAGCGCGCGGCTGGAGTAAATGTGCGCTGGGGCGTGTTTCGTAACGCGCGTGCGGGAGATTGAATGGCTCCTACAGTATCTCCTACAGAGCGGAAGTTGCAAGCACTTGTGCAAACATGCGCTTGTTTTCGGAGTTTCGTTAGCGTCTTTTCAGAGGGTGTAAGCGTGTTTTCAGATTAGCGCTGTTCTTCAGTTGTGGATGACGGTTGGTGCAGCTGGGAGCCAGCCTGTAACTAATAGGGCTCATTCGATTTGCAACCTCCGGGTACTGTTCCACCAGTTTTAAAATCACTGTTGGAACCGGGAGTGGCCACTGCTCCATTTGGGAAAGGCGAACGCGCTTTTCTCGGGACCGTCAAGGACCCCTTGGCCCCAGCGGAGCTACGTCACCACGTTTGGTTTCTCTGCTAAAAATTTATAGTTTCGGACGTTTGGAAGTTTGAAAATAGGATATTTCTCTTTATTTTATTTCGGAATGTGCACTTGGCAGTGTTACGGGTAAACGTTGCTTATTGTCTGCAGAGAGGAAGTCGATAACCGGTGCCGTGGTGCCTACCATCCGTTCGTTGTGCAAGCGAAAGAAGGCACTTGGCACAAGCCAAGCAAAACAAAAGTAAAATACCTGTTGCTAAGCAAAAAAAAAAAGTGCACGAGTGCATAGAAACCAACTGAAAGCACCTGTCGTTTGAAGACGTGTTAGAAACCCGACTTGGCAACCGCCTTGTTGTTATCCCCTTTTTTTCTTTTCGCCGTTATCTTAACGCGCCGTGAAGCTCCACTCCCCGCTCCCTCTTCCGCTGCTTCCAGGTTAACTATGTTCTTTCAACTGCGCAACAATGCAAGGCCTGAAACGTAAATGGACACAGACGATCTCAAAAAAGGACTTTACGACACGTTATCCCAATTCGCGTGCAGCAGTCCGGCGTATTCTTACTAGTCGTGCGTTTCGGAACGCTAATGGCGCATCTCCAACTCACCCACGATGAGACGCCCAACTCTTTTGCAGCTTGGCATCTTCTTACTGCTCGGACGTTGTATGGACGCTAACGGCGCATTTCCTAACGCATACCCACGACGAGACCACCGGAAGCGCAGCCGCCGTCCGCTCCCGCGTTTAACAGCTCTTCTGAAAGCTGTTTTTCTCGTCGGGAACTGAAACCAGAAGTGATCCGCAGAGGGGAAGCGCGCACCAGCCTTGCCAACCCCCCTTGTCGCTGTCATTTCTCGCTTCACCAAGTCGCGCTTCTTATCAGCCCTGTCGCCACACTTTTTCCTCCGTGAAGACGACGAGGCGCGTTTTGTGCGTGTACGCAAGGCGGGCGTTTGTAGCGACGCATTCATGGGTCCCGGCCGCCGGAAGCGAATCAGCCGTCTGCGGGTTGCATAATGCAGCAGCGCCGTAGCTGTACACGGCGTTGTTTAGCCTTGGCGCTGCGGTCAGCTGTTTGAACGGGGCAAGTTCGGCTGGACTCCGTGACAGGGCATAGGCTCAGCCCCGTCGTAGCTGTCTGGTTCGGCTCGGAAAGATGTTTTCTTCAGTACGCGGCACGTCTTGTCCATTGACGCTGCACGACTTGGCGCGGCTCGTTACTCGGCGAGCGTGAGTGCGGCGTGGTCGGTCGCCGCTTTGCCCGAGGCTGGTTCGGTCTGGCGCGGCCGTGTTGTGTGTGGCCGGTGGTTGTCCGCTTCGTGGGAGCGGCGAGGCGTCGCCCAGAGCGAGTCAATGACACCATTAGGGACTGTCGCCCTCTGCGTTGTTCGGCGTTTCTGCTGCTGCCGGCGAGTAAACGCGAGTGTCCGTATACTGCGTCCTCCGCGCTACTCTGCCCCATTCCAGCGTACTGCTTGGACGTGACGGCGTTTCCCCGCCCCTGCGGCCGGCCGCGTTTATACGCACTCGATGAACGCCCCTCGTGCGCGAGGAAGTTCCCGCTGCGTCGTGTGTCACATAATTGCGGGTACGTGGTAAATATGAAATGGTCCGGCTAAATGGCCCATCAAACCGCGACACCGAGGCGGTGTTTTTATGACCCGTTTTATGGAAGGCGACCTTTTATGGCTCGGCTCGCCTTCGTCCAGCACTGAACGAGAAAAAATTAAATGTTGTGGAACGCGCACTGGTGGCAGGGCTGCATGCTTGCTGTAAGATGGGCTTGTAGAGAGGTCTGAGCAAGGTATAAGGCCACGGGAGGGGAGGGGGGGGGGGGGGGGGGAGATTTCGGAACCGTTGCGGGGTGCTTACCCTATGGTACCGTTTGTGGTCTACTGACGGCAGAGTATGGTCAACTAACCCCATTTTGTTGCTCCTCTTCCGCATGGCATATATATTCACATTTTAATCGACAAGATTTAGGGGAAATCTCCAAGGGCTGGAGTAAGTTTCTGCGAAGGAATATTTTTTGATGTCAACCTCAATTAGCCACGTACAAAGGAAAACTTTGCAGCTTTCTCAGAAACTTCCTGTTGAAAAAAAAAATCTGGTCGATTAACACCTGTCCTTCACTTTGAGTTGTTGATCGATTCGCTCTCGCGTTACAAACAGCTATCCTCCTGGCTAGCTCAGTTAGTAGAGCGATTGCCCTAGATAGGTGGTGATTCTTGGTTCAAATCCTGGACAAGGACGAATTTTTCTTCAACTGCGAAGTTTCTGAGAAAGCTGTACAGCTTTTCTTTGTAGCCGTTGGCTACATTAAGGCGGATGTCAAATTTTCCTTCACGTATTCGCATTTTAATATAATACCCTCTAGGAGCTGTGGCAGGGCTACCTTTGTCTAATTTAACGCTCAATACTCTGTGGTTTAGGGCAGACGTGGTAATATATCCCGATAAATCAGGTAGCCTGTAAACGTAGCACATCGCTAGCGTCTGAAATGTCGCTAGAAGTTAACGTTACGGTTTTTTATCATAGCACTGTAGCACCGTTGCAACAAAAGCAAAGCTTTCATCTAATTTAAAATGGCGGATTATGAGCAAATTGCAATTTTTAGGACACGGATGAGCGACAGCTGGAGTTCACATGACCAGTAGTACAGCTGTGTCTTATTATTTCTATTAAGCTTCTGGTTCTATTCTTCGGAGGATGTATACTATGGGGGGGGGGGGGGGGCGAATAGTCTATTGACGAACAGCACCTACGAGCTGTTGCGTTCAAACGCGCTCACAGAACCTGTTTTTAATTAAACGACATCCAGCCCCATGGTATCATCCTCCGCGAAGTGTGCTTTCCTGCATCATGAAGCTTGTTGCAGTAAAGTAACCTTTACATGCTTTAACATAGCATCTTTCACCACGCACGGCACGGCGAGAGGAACGCGCAGTGCGCTAATGAGAGCAGCCGCTATGAAAGGTTTAATGAAAACTGCTTTAGTGCTCACTAATTCTTCCGTGCTTTTTGTAAAAAAGGGGGGTTGGTGTGAACGTTGGTGACTTGCTGAGATCTCAATAATTAGACGATGAAACAAGCTGAACAGAGGCTCTTTGGGCAGATGCTCAGCGTTTATTTACGTATTTATATTTGGTTTTGCAAAGTACCAGAAACAAGCTAAAGTACGTTATTGCGCGTTTGGAGCAAAGCTCACGCGCTGGAGTTCTTTTATTTTTTTGCACGAAAACCTTGCGTTGAAATCGGCTGTGCCTGTTCTAAGTTTCAAAGTTCAGTTAACTTTTAATTAAAGCAGATCAGTTAATCAAAACGTATTCAGGAATTGCTCAAGAACACCACCAAAAATTGACAGGGCATATTTTTCACCTCAATGTACAAAAAAAAAAAAAGCTCCCTTGAGTTCTTTGAATAGTGTCACTTCATTTGTGCCATAAACTAGGCAGTGGTACAAGCCCTACTGCACTAACCCCACGCGCAGTATTATCGCCAAAAAGAATGCACTGAAACGCGCGCGCGCTGACACGGGCGTCTGCGTTAGCGGTCGCCTCCACGCAGTGTCCGTTTCTCCGCCTTGCCATGTCGCCGTCCAGCCGAAAGAAGCCGCGCAAAGAGTGCGACACGAGCTGCCGACAGCTCGTCCTCAGGACAGGCGTGACGTCGGCACTGAGTGCTCGTCTCTTCGTAATTCGGCGCCGCACACTAAACGCGCACCGCTACGCGGCTGCTCTGCACGCCGCGTTAAACAGGGTTGATGGGCAGCATTTGACGCCGTTCATCGGCGTGGGCGACGATGCGGGACGGCGAGGTTCAAGGCGAGCAACAACACCCCGCGGCCCGTCGCGCGTGCTACGCGGAATGCACGTGCTAGTATGCTCGCTACACGCAGCGCGCGCCGAAGCCACGCAGCTGTGGGCATCCTCCTCCTCCAGCATAGCACCATGCAGTCGGGGGCGACCAGCTGACCGCCTTTTCACGGTTCACTCGGTCGCCGATGCGCACAGGCGGTGGCGGGCCCCTTGTCGATTACGCGCCGCCTCGGTTTGCGTCGGTCCTAAAGGATTACCAAGGCCTGCGCAGCGAGGCTCTATTTTTGGCGCTCTTTCTCTCCGCGCCGACTTTACTACCAACGCAGCCACTTTGGGCCTCCTGCTTTACACTTCTTTCTCTACTGGTTGCTCGTTCGAACACGCATCCCACTCGTGTTTTATCTTATCTTTCTTTCGGCTCGCGAAGATTTGCATGCTGCGTCAGGCAGGTGGGGGCGCGTTGGCGTCCGATTACGCCTTGCTCCGTTGTTTCGGGGCACCGCGCTAAATGGTCGCTTCGTTTCCCCAGCGCGTGGCTGCTGCGTGCCTGTGTGGAACAGGTGTGGAGGAGGCGAGCGCGCTATCTGCTGGGCCTCCCGCAGCGTCGCGCGCCCCAGCCACTTCTCGTATCCAGTCGATCACGAGCTGTATGTGGCAGCGGAGAAGGGAAGATGGCACCTTCCCGCGCTGTACTGTGCCGGTTTCTCTCGGGGTCGATCGCTGAGAGCCGGCCCGAATTGCGAGTCAACAAAACGAGTTTCACTGTCAACTCGTTCTTCTGCGCTCTGTCGGCTGTTGTAGCATTGGCTCCAACTCTGTCCCCCTCGTTCTCTCTTTCCCATGCACACACACAAAACACATACACATATTCACTTACATATATGTCTAGTAAACCTCGTTTCGCTGTACGCCCTTGACCTTTTCTTCGTGCGTGCGGTCGCATCGGCGAAAAAGCCCCGTTTTTCTGTTTTGGGTGGTCTGCGGAGAGTATAAATGCGGCCCCTGTATACGTATGACAGGTGCTGTGCTGACCTGAATATGCTGGGTTTAATACTGTAGCGGCTGAAGCTCATACTTGGCTTTTTAACATCGCGCTCAGCGTGTTGCCAACCTCGTCTTTTTCTATCTAGGTGCATTAGCATTTATACGGCGCAGTTTGAAGGCTCCCCGCATAGCAAGGTCTCCTCGAACATATTGCGAGCGCGCATGCGCACACAATTTAGTTCGATTACTCGTGTAGTTTCATGCCTGCCGTAGCGGTAGTGCCGTCATTTACCGCCCTTCAGTCGACAAATGCTATGAATGGTCTTCGGAGCGCTTCATATGCAATGAGACCTACTAAGTGCCGCCCTCTGGGCAAAACTTTGAGACCGTCACGTTTTCGAGTTTTTAAAAGGCCCATGAAGACAAAATGAAAGTTTGGTTCGTTAAAAATCATTTGAACAAACAGCGCTAGGACGCGGACGAAAGAACGGGAAAAAGACAGTGCAAGCGCTGTACCGTCTTTTTTTTTTTTTTTTCGTTCTTTCGTACGCGTCCTTGCGTTTGTTCAAATGATGTATAGCCAACTAGCCCAAACTCAAGCCTCAATTAATTCGTTAAGAGGTCTGTTTGGTCTTTATCGCGAGCTGCAAACACGTAATGGAGATATCAAGGAAAACTTATATAGCAGTGATGACTCATCAGCCGCCTTTCGGTTACTTCTCTATGACGTCAGAGAAATTTGTTCGTGTGATTGGCGGGCGTCGACCAAAGCCACCGCCAAAAAGCATGAGTGGGCGACTGTGGCAGGTCTTCTAGTTCTCTTTTATCGTATCACTTGAATGCTAACTGGCAGTTAACACACTGATATGTATGTTCATAGTGCTGGCCCTTACTGATTTGGAAGGTTTTAAGTATTTACTCCGTTCTTTCTTGGTTTAAAACGTCTTTCGTGGCTTTCCAAATGCTTCTAATTTACCAAAGGCTAGTTCTGCCAAATTGAACGGAGTTTTATTTCGTCATCACCCGTTAACGGTATGAAGCCGCGTTACTCACGGCTGGCGTAGTCCGTGACCTAGCGTCCCGTTACCCTTTCAAGGCCTAAATGCGGCTGCACATGCGATATACGAGCCACGTGCGTTCTTTCGCGATCGCCGCCCGTCGTTTCAGCCGCGGATGTTGCGCCAGACCCCGGCTGAGTTCGCGGATGCCTGCTGCGCTGTGCGGCGCTTCCGAGAGACGAGTCGCCTCAGCGGCGACAAAGGGCGGATGCCCCTCCCCGCCGTGTGGTTACGCTGTATCGTTGGCTGTTTTGTTGACCATGTTGGCGTGATGTAATCATAGCGAACGAGTGCTGTCGACGCAGAGCAACTTCTGTATCTATCGAGGTTCGTCATGTGGGTTACAACCTAGGAGAGTATACAGCACCTATGGGAATCTGGGGAGAGGGGGGCTCGTAGAACGCACAAGACGCTCCACCGCGCACCACGTGGTTGCGGTACACTGTTGAGTCGTTTTTTAGGTCGTGGTTACCAAACCCATTCACCGTAACCCTCCATAACACCGAAGACATCACCACCGCACACCGACGCAACCAACTACTCCGGCTAATTAGCAGCCGGTCGGAAAGAACTAATTCGAAATAGCCAGGAAGAACCAACCAAGCAACCTCAATCACACCTTCAAATAAGGCGGTGTACCCTGTGCCATATGTCTGAGGAGGGGAAGGAAAACCCCCTCTGCAGGTTCTTGGGTAGGGTGTGTTCAGTGGCGACTGGGGTTAGCCACAGTCACCAGTTAATCAGACGAGGGCGCTTTGAGAGGTTATAAAGAAAACATGTATTACAGAAGAAAGCACGATGCAGACAATAATACAATACTTAGACTATAGACTACCAGAGAGCTAACAAAACACAAAACGTCTAACTAATGCACAGAAAACCCTATAAATATAAGCGCTAAAAAAGTGCCACAAAAACGTTTATAACGAGTTCACCGTGACGTGGCGTAGTAGTACTCGGGGCGTCGGGGTGTCGCGTTACGTTGCGCTGAGGGTCGCGTCAGAAGTCTCGCGTTGGCGATGCAGCTCCGTCGCTGCTCTTCCACGAACGGCACTTACAGGAGCGGTCGTGGCCGGAACCTGGTCACCACCAGGCGCCACGTCAGGGAAGACCGCGGGCAGCCGGCACCCGGTAGCCGCCGGTAGACGATCTCCAGGCCGTGGTCGTTCAGGACCGGGGCACGACGCAGCGCGTGTGCCTGCCACGGGCCAGGACACTGGGGAATAGGACGCTGGTCAGGGGAGGCCTTGGCGTCAGGTAGATCCCTCCGAGCTTGGGTCCCCGAGACCCGATGAGCTCTCGATCTGCGCCTGGACGCCGCTCTCCTCCAACCGTCCTCTCCGAACTCCTCCACTCGAATGGCCGTCCTTCCTCGTCCCCGTCTCGCCTCGTCACCCCTCCGTCGTGGCCGGTTCTCATAGGGCCCTCGCGTTCACCGTCATCGGCTCGTGTGACCTGCCACTTCGTCTTTTTCGGCCGTGCCGAAACGAAAACAATCCCTTCACGGGCATGTGTCCACGACGTCGTCGTCGTCGTCGTCCCCGCCGACTGAGCGCTTCACCTTACAATGTCACGGGGACAATGGGAAAAATGTGTGGGGAGGGATCCCCTTGAAAAACACATATGCACGGCCGCTGCAAAACAAGTACCGACTTGTCCATGTTATATATCAACCTCAGTGAAAACGAACGCTTATCAGTCGTCAACTATATCACTGCGAAAGGCGGTGAAATGCTGAAAAGACGGTGAAATCACTGGCAGTAAGCCGAACGACGACCCCACCACGCTTGCTAACATTTACACGGACTCCAAGAATGTGTCACATGGCTGTAAGCAGCTAGGGCAACCTCTAATCCGCGCTGGACACTGGGAAAGGACAAGCTGAAGTACACCTGGGCACACAGCAGGGAATGAAAGAAAGGATCGCTTCGCCCATGACTGAGCCCGGGAACTTGACCTCACTTTTAACTCGACCTGTATATGTAAAGGACGGAAGGGGACCCATCCTCACACCACTCACTGGACAGACAAGGCAAATCACTAATCATACGAGCACGAATCGATACACTCTCAATGCCATAATGGCTTCACCGATTTATTCCCTCTACCCTCCTTTTGATCGTAGAAAAAAACATTCTTCTTTCAACTCCGCAGACTCCAAATTCATTTCTTATGCTTATTGGCATTCCTAATTCCTACAGGAGAACGAGAAATCCTAAAGTGCCCTCGTGTTTACACACACTTTTAGAGGGAGGCTCTCAGGTCATCCTGGAAGCCAAACTACGGTATCGACTTTCTAACGCATTCTCTTGATCCTGAAACACCCTGACCCTATAAGCACACTCTCATAGCCGTAGGAAGAACCCAAAGAACCGAAGTGGGCATTTTTACGGTTTATACACTTCATACGTGATTAGCCCTCCTACTTCGTCACCATGGTTGGGGGAAAAAGAGGAAGGTGCTTTTTACAATTGAGAAAATGCTGTGATTAAATTGCCAGCCGGAATTATGTTCATGCGAAATCGTTGCTCTATAGTGCGCCATAGCATTCAGTGTAGACTTCGTAGTCCTTTTCATTGTACACTCGCTTCATTTGTTGCAACATCCTTAAATTACTAGCTGCATGATCCTGCATTGTTTGTGGGCTGTCATAATATCCACAACGTTCGTTCATCGATCTTACGCGGCTATGATCGGCCTCTGGATGCAGTCATCACGACGGCACGAATACAACGTGAGTCCGGTCACTTCTGCGTCCAGGTGCTCGACGAGTCATCCAGCCTGAGTTCGTTGACCGTCCCGCACTCGGTTATTACCTGGCACGGCCTACGGGACCACTATCGGGACTGCGACGTGACGCGAAGCCCTTACGGCGAGGAAGGGTCGCATTGGCGTGACGTTTTTCTACTGCGTATACGTGCTCATACAGCACAAGTCACCGCCGAACCCGGTCTCGCGATTGCAGTTCGTTCCGTCCCTTTGCAGATTTTGTCCGCTTCGATGAAGGGGCGGGAAGTTTCGGGGCCAGCGCTGAGTTGTGTCATGGGAGTGAAATGTGGGGGTGTCAACGACAGTTTTCTGTTGCGTGGACGCTGAACCACTCTGAGCAGCTTACGAACCTGAAAAATCCCTCTCGCTGTAGCGATACTTCGTTAACGTCCCGGGCTGTCCAGCAAACGCTTCGACAACAACGTGAGTGTGGTCTTAAGTTCTCTACTGACCTTAGGAACCAGTCTCCCCTATAGTTCTGCAGCTTTGACCTCCAGGGGGTCAAAATTAACCCAAAGACCTCCCGCGCGCCTCATAGCCGAGGTGCAAGCTTCGGCGCGTTAAACACCATAACTTGGGTGATTTTTCGACGTATACACCCAGTGTGCATTTATATTTGTCGGATTCACTTGTGCTTGCGCCGATGCTCAACTTAAGGCTAACGTTTCTGTCAGGCCCTTCTCGTACCTGGAATGGGTCGTGTTTGCAACGAGGCGTTTGTACCGGGCCTGAATATCGGGAGCTCGAGTACGCTGCCGCGGCTGTATGCCGATCGCTATCCGGCACCGATCGTTCCTTCCGACTGTTTCATAAACTTGCCACGCACGAATACGCCCTGCAGCGCTAATGGTCTCCGCACGCGCGCGCTCGTGTGTCATCGTCGTCGCCCATGCGTCATCGCGCGTCTACGGCGCGCTCGGTGGGCCAGTGTGTCCGTCTCCCCGCAGGCCTGGACCCGGCGCCTCCAGTGCGGTGGGCGTGGTTGCCATAGCACCGAGACGCGGCACCTTTATTTCCCACGTTGCCGGAAGTGAGCGCCGCCACCCGTCGACGCCGCCACGCGTGGCCCACGTCCAAAAGCGTCTCTCTCTCTCCTCCCCCTTCGTCTGCCTTCGACTTGGCACGGACGTTCCGTCACGTGCCGCAGCGGCTTTGCCGTCGCCTGCCCGCTTCGCCGCCGCGCGTGCGGTGCTGTTCTTCGCCCTTTTGCTTCTTCCCTCGCGTATCTTGCGCGCTCTTCCGCGCTGCCCTCGTCTATGTTTCAGCGGGCGTGGGCGTGTCCCGTTGTGGCGGCGAGCCCTCTGAAAGGTAACGGCCGGCTGGCCGTCGTCGGGTCGTCACGTTCCGCCACGGCTCGCATGTCCCCATCACGGGCTTTCCAGCGTGGCACGAACATTCGCTTAATGGACCCGCTAGTTCCGCGCTTGTAGGAAAGTTTCTGCCGCCCGGGCGCCTGAAGAAACACGTGGTTACGAGTGAGCTGTGTCATTGTTATTGCAGTGCGGTGCCGGCCACCGCCTCTCTCAGTGCAATTGCAGCTCGTATCGACTTGCTCTTCCTGGACGGTAGTCGGGGAAACCCCGTTTCCCTGCCCCGCAGGCCTTGTTTCCGTTTTTTCCCCCTTTGCTCGGATCGATCGTCTCCTGGCACACTAAGCAGAAATCGGAGAGTCGTTGGCTGCAATGTGGTTAGCAGTGCCTATACGTTTCCCTCGCGAGAGAGCTGGATTGCATACTTGCGGTAATGCACCTCCCTCGTTTCGAACCTGCTGTGCTGCTTTGTGTTTTGCCTACAGCGCAGTAGCGAGGAACAAAAGCTAGCCCCGTGCGTGCTAGCTGCACGCGCTTGGAAGAGGTCGTTGAACCCGGGTCGGAAGCTTCCGTGTATTGATTGCTCGGGCGCGTGTTACTCATACAAGGCTACACAGACGCGCGCGGCGGAACTGTACCTTACTTCCCGCTTTAGTGAGGTAGGAAATGACCGTTGTCCTCGTCGCTTATCGCCCGGTGCCACGTTAAATGCTTATCACTCTTCTCTCAACTGCATGCGTTGTTGTCTCCACACAGTTTTCCCTCGGATGACTCACTCGTCTCGCGCTATCGCTCTTGGGGGGCTTTCCCAGCGGCTATTTTTCCACGGAGCGAGAAGTCTCGTGATCATTAGCTCGGCCGTGCGCTATATTTCGCTCGCTGGAGCAACGCAGCATTCAAGGTCTGAAGGCTTCACTTGTGCTGTCGTCAAGGTCCGACGTCCCTTTTACAGTAGATCCTTCATTACGTCACCCCCTCCTCCTGTTTTTTCGTTACTAGGTGCGGCATACACGCAGGCGCAAAAAAAAAGTGGTTTGCGGAGCAGTGGTGCTTTGTATCTTTTTTGCAGTACGGCGCGCTCATCAGAATTATGAATGACGGGCGCGTCGAATTAACACAGAAAGAAGGCAGCTGTCAAGGGCGCGAAGGAGAGCATAAGCGAAGTGGTTCCCCATTTCTTGCGCCTGAAATAACAAATGTTTACATGTTGGCTACTACCCCAACCGTAGGGTACACTTATATTTCCGTTAATGCAGCAGAAAGCGACGCAGAGCACACCCTCCCCGATAGCCGAATCGGTGAAGCATCTTGTAAAGCGCATGCAGGTTTGCGGCGGAATTTTTCCCTGCTCTCGGTTCGAGATTTTTCTCGTTGCACCGCCTAATCATAGCGTTTCGTAGAAGCGGAGTGCACTGCCGCTAGTGACAATACATTCTGCCTCAGTGAAAAACCGTATCATCTGGTGCGGGCCGTGCGGCTTCAATAGCGTTGCCGAAATCGCCACTTGGTCGGAGCAGACGACCTCAGTAAAGTTGAGCCATCATGTGTAATTTTGGTTATGGGTTGACTACCACACCTACACTCGGGACGCTTTCTTTTCACCCCTCCCTATGTCGTCCCTGACGTTCTTTACTGCTTGCTTGCACCTAATACATTTCCTCGCTGTACAGATACGTCTGAATGGACGCGTATGTGTGAGGTTCGCGGTCCTACACTCTGCTTTTTTGTGCGTGCAGCAAAGCTGTTTAGTTCTTATGCTGGGTTTCTATAGCAGCATGTCGCTCCTTTATGATGCAGAGCACAGTGAGTCGTTAACGTTACTCCATGTGCACCGCGCATGACAGTTGAATAGAGAAGCAGCGTAAGTGCCACCGAGCACGAAAAGCGGCTCGTTTTAACTATGCCCTCTCCTTCCGTCGTTTTCAAGAAGGAAGAAAGAAGAGCTGTAAGGGTGCTGGCGGGGCTTCTTCCTGTCTCGACGGAAAAAAATGATGGCACCATTGTTTCGAACGTGCAGGCACGCGACTGGCGGACTCCCCAGGCGCCACTGGCTGCCATTTTCGTGTTTTTTTTCTCGTAGCCGCTTGACTCGGCGCTTGAGCAGTCAACCGAAGAATTGAGATGGATGCGACCGCTGCATCAGTCCTTTGGGCAAGGAAAAGAAATCTCGAAATCTGACAAAGAAAGAATAAAAGTGTGCATAATTCATGTTATTGCGGAGTCAATGCAGCGCCGACGTGGGCGTTTTTTGTTTTTTTTTGTTTTTGTTTTTGATTTCTCGTAGTCTGGCGTACACATTTTACCCAGCATGGGGGAGTAGTGCCAAAGGCCTTGCATTGCGGCGCACGAATTCGCGAGTTTGGCCGCAGTGAGGAGTAGTACAAAAAAGTCCGTATCTATGACGTTTCGGCCACGTCGAAGAGGCACGGAGGGAATATTTCCCTCGCAGTAAGAGCCCACGTAGGCGGGAATGGGCATTCGAACTGTTAGGTCGAACCTCTTGTTTACCTGTATACCGCTTCGGCGCGCGGTTATAACGAGGCGTGCACATGTGAGCGAAATGGTTTAGCGGTTATTGGGACTGGGATCCGGACATTTCGGTGCACGGACATTTCGGTGCTGACAATTTGAGGCATGGGATGTCCCAGGCATTCTTTTAACATTTTAGCTTTAATATTTCAATTCCGTCAGGCGATATGATTTTAAGCTTCGAGAGCCGTACTGCGCGGAACCGAACAGTAAACCGAGGCGAGGAGGAGGAGGATAAACATCTTTATTGAGGGAAAAGGTTGCGTGGACTCTTCAGGAGGCGAAGCATCTGCGCCTAAAACCCCATTTCGATAGTAGATGGTAGCGTTCACGTGAACATTCACGTGAACAGCTCTGATCCTTTAGGTGTTACTGAAGCGCTTTAAGTTCACTTCTCCCAACGCAGCAAGACGCTGCTGCTTTGCGCACTGACGTGTCCTGTATTGAAATATCCGCACCAAAACTTCCTGCACCGAAATGTCCGATAGACCCATTGGGACTATGGCGACACGGAATGTGATAGCGAAGTTTTGGAGAACACCATGCAGTGCTGACAAGGGGCGAAGGCCATCCATTACCCGCCGCCAATGCGACAAGAACTCGTGTTACAAGGATCGGTAACCATGCGATTTTCCGAGCCTGCAAGTCGCCTGTGATATTACGCCACGTTGCAAGACGGCGGATTCAGCCTGCGATACCCTGTACGTATGCGCCCACTCTCTCGTTTGTCCGATCGAGGGCTAGATACTTTCATTCACTGTCTAAATAGCACTATTAGTGGCGTGCAAATGTCAGGGCGCCTCAGTTACCAGCATAATGTTCATTCATTGCAAAAAAGGCGATTATTTCTCTTCGCAATTTTTATACTTGAAAATCGCTACAGGATGGTACTAAACTATAGCGGGCGAAAGTACCTCGAAGGCGCTACACATACCGTCGCGAGCCTATTTCCCAACGAAAATAAGCAAAGTGGGCCGTAAACCAAGCTGTATCCTCTACAATCCTCTGCGAGAAAAAAAATGTTTTGCGCGCTTTTATTCTCCCTTGTTTTTTGCCTGGCATGCATGGCTTGCATCGGCCGTGCCCTATAGCTGAGCTCCAGTGCTCGTCCATCGTGGCCCGCTGTTAACATAATTGGGCCATCCCTGTCGGCGGAGCTCATCTCTTTATAGACGCCGCGAGAATTCGGCGCCTCGCCTTCTCGGCCTGAAGAATGCATGTTCGCGCATTCATGAACAGCCGGCTCGTTGTTTATGGGCGGGGTATACATATATGATTCGCACGGGCCATGCGCGTGCGTGGCCTCTGCCGTGCAACGTGATTAATTTCCGTGGGCGTCCTAGCCCGAGGGCGCTCTGCTGTTTATTTGCCTTTGCTGCATGTACGGACATTGATCGGTAATGGCCGTGGATAACGCGATGCCACCTGGGCGCATTTCTTTATTCTGTGCCGAATATTCTATTCCTTTCTTTTCTCAAAATTGTAAGTCTGGTACTGCTCCGTCATTCCAGCGATAAAAAAAAATAGGCTTGGCTAAATTTCGTGCTTTTCTGGAAAAGGAATTTCGGAGGCCCCGATATTGCCCTATACAATTTGAACACGTTTTTTTCTCATTTCGGCCACACAGGTAGCCCTGAAGTGTCGCGGAAAAGAAAAACACAAATTAACAAAAACACAGCTCTAGTGCCTCGAATAAAACGCATGCTTAAAGCAGAGCCAAGCAGTTCCAATTAATTCATAGGTAATCCTGCGGTACCGGTTCTATTTGTACACAAGTGTTTTTCAAGAAAGCGAATGGTGGCAGCGAAAACTTTAGTTACACCCTGTGGGTTTTTGTTTGCAATAACTGCAGAAAAAATGCGAAGTTTTCAGTGATCACGCGGAACGCCGGATTCGCAACGTCGCACTAATCACGGTATCTGCGACAGTTAGTGCAAGTTAGGTGAGACAGAACGACAGAAGTCGATTATAAATAATTACCTATTACGTGTGTGGCACTTGTACTTTTAAAATCATATTCGCACATGCACATTCGGTGCAAGGAAAGAAAGCAAAGCGGAGGCATCTGCTTCGTTGTTGCCCCACATTTTTTCGCGAGGGGAGGCCTTGCCGCCCAGTTGTCGCCGTGTAGAGCGCTCTGAAAATTAACGCTTTGGTTCTTTGAAACCGGAAGCTTTCTTTGTGGGACCGATGGCGTTCTGTCGAAAAGCCGATGCATTTGTCACCTTAGACCGGTTGGTCGACCGAGAAGCTCTGACAAGATCTTTGGACACCCGGCGCGTGCGTGAAACCGGACTTCCATGTTGTCAACACGGTTACTTGAAAATCGCGAAAAGGGAGCGGAACTAGATAAGACAATACACGCGTCGATCGTAAAGGAAGAAGGAATTGAGGAAGGGAGGAAGAAAGAATGTAGAAGAAAGGCAGGAAAGTTAACCTGGTTAGAGCCTAGTTTGCTATCCTGCACGTGGGAAAGGTGAAATGGGCAAATAAGAGAGAGGAAAAAAAGAGGCAAAGTTGGACCAGACACGTATACCCAGCACTGAGGCACTGACAGTGATTGACACTGGAGGCTCTCAGTCTATAGCCTAGTGTTCAAGTTCGTCGCCCGCAGAAAACGTAATAGTAGATTAGTCGCCTTCCGAGCGGATGACTGAGAAGGCCAGTGGCACAGAATCTTCTCCTCCGAGGAGTACAATAGCATACCTTTATACCTTTATCTCAGGAAACACGTGTCGGTATGCATCTATAGTTCATCTCACAACCTACATGCAGCTATGTGGAGGCTACATTGTTGTCCCCCTCAGGCCGCCTAGCTCACCGCGAAGGAAGCGACAAAAGGCGCCGGGGCCGTGCGGTGCCACTTGCCGAGAGGGGAGAAGGGAGTGTCCTTTCAGGACCCCCTTCACGGCGGATTAGGCGCCCTCAGTGGGCGCACTATTGATAACAATGTAGCCTCCACAGTGCTGCATGTAGCTTATGAGATGAACTAAAGATCATTCGTAGATGCCTCGTTTATTTCAAGTGTGCGAGAAATGTTTGCATGAGTTCGTTCTTCGTTTACGATTAGGTTGTGTGAGGGTTTGACGGTCGATCGGACGCACTTTCAGCGAAGGTTGGGCGCCCTTTTTAGCTTTCGCGCTTCTCTCAAGTTTATTTAGGAATGGATGGTAAATCTTTCTTTGTATTTTTGTGCATGTATACGATTCTGGAAGAACTAGCCTTTAAAAACTCACTCAGCTTCATCGCAGCCACGGAAGACGTTTTTTTTTTTACTTCAAAAATGCAGACAATATGGGAAACTTTCAAATTTCGCGCTACTGTTACGCAAAAAGGCCTGCACAAAAAACATCCCGGGCCATCCATCTCCGCTGACGTGAAACCTGGGGAGGGGCGAAGCATAAGTGTATAAGTGTATTCTTGGTGCCTTAGCGGTTTTCCCAACTGAGATGAAAACGTTGGGGGGCAGAGGTATACAGCTTTGCTGTAAAGGTCTCTCGTCTTTGAAGCACGAAGCTCTCTAACGCGAGGCGTAAATGAGCGTCCCGGGGTTGTTTTAGTTCGCGTTACGTTCTTTAGCGCGGGGCGTAAACGAGTGTCCCGGTGTTATAGGGCCGCGACTACATGAGACGACGCTTACGACGACGGCATGAGACGCCGACACCTCGCGTCCCAGGGGCTTCTCCCCTAACGTAGTTTCCAGTGTGTTAACTAGCGTTAGCATTCAAGTTATGCGATTAAACGGCCCCATGACGAAAATCACCAGTCATGTTTTTTGGCGGTGGCTTTGGTCGGCCGCCGGCAGTAGCACAAACATGATTTATCCGGCCTCGGAGAGAAATCGCCCGAAAGTGGCTGGGGAGCTTTCCACTGCTTCCTGCGTTTTAAATGCAGAGCATTTCAGTAGCTCACGATGTCACCCGCGTTGACGTCCGTAGTCGTTGTCCGCACCCCTCCCCCTACACTATATAAAAGAAAATACTATCCGGCGCCTGGTTTCGATCCCTCGACCCTGCGGGCGGAACGCAATGTACATGGTGCTCTACCCACTGCGCCACAAAGCCGACACAGAATGGGAGGCTACGAACGCGCCTTATACCGTTGACTCATTCAAATTACTGCTGACGAGCGCTCTCTCGTCAGCAGTTGCCACAAGTGCAACGACATTAACGTAACGCGAACTACTTATAACGTCGTGCGCCCCCGGAAATGCTCTGCATTTGATCGTGCCCCTCGCGAGGCGGATGTTTCGCACTTGATCGCACTTCCACTGCTCTCTGCGCATGCGCCCCGTCGCTATAGCAACGGAGGCGCGTCTTCTGCTTCCAGGACGCCGCTGCGCCAAATTGAAACGGGTGGTGAGCGGTGGTGCCGCACGCCGCTCGTCGAAACGCGCCGTCGGAAGCGAGAAACGTCGTCGCCACATCTACGATCGAGATAAATAAATGCAAACGTAAAGCGCCAGACATTCGGCGCATTTACCTCATCCGAGCCACGAACAGCTGATCCGACAATTCGTGTCTCGATATGCGCTGGCTTTGGCTAGGCTAATCAGCGCGGGCATATGAGTTTTTTCTTATTGTTTGTTTGCAGGTTGCGATAGAATTTGTGTCATTCTTACCTGGACAAAGCAGTCTTTTCAATGAATCAAGGTTGTATTTATTCTTCATTGCCACTTTGAAAGCTGCCTTGCAAGTTGCATCCTGCCATTGTTCCGGCACGAGAGAGAGAGAGAGAGAGAGAGAGAGAGAGAGAGAGAGAGAGAGAGAGAGAGAGAGAGAGAGAGAGAGAGAGAGAGAGAGAGAGAGAGAGAGAGAGAGAGAGAGAGAGAGAGAGAGAGAGAGAGAGAGAGAGAGAGAGAAATAAACTACCCGAGAGTGAATGAAGAAACGGCGCGAAGACAGCGTCGGGCCTCGGAAACGGAGAAGGAACGGTCCCGGGTGGAAGATCGGTGTTGGAGACACGGCGGCGAGAGCGCTGTCGAGGTCGGAGCCCCACGCTGGCAGCGTGCCTCGATTCTTTCTCGCAGCCTCGCTGTCTGCCATCCTCCAACCGTGTCTCGTGAAACGGGCGCTCCCTTCGGCAACGCTCTCCACGGGGTCTGTCTACTCACGGGCGTTGGGGGGAGGGGGGGGAAGGGGGGGGAGTCGGCGTGGGGTCGGCCGCGATGCGCACGAAAAAAAAAAAAAAATGAAGGCGAATTTGGCTTCTCAAAGGTGCGCACAGGTGGCGCGTTGGAGTTGTGAAGCTGCGGGTTTTGCGTTCCTCTGGCGGGGCTGCACGCCTGAACCGCTTATGGTGTACATTATACTATAGTGAATTCTCGTTATAACGAACTCTTTTTGTTCAATGTCTTTCGTGGTTCCGCTGCAGTGCCTTCGGAACAAATTATTTCCGCTTTTAAGAAACTTCTCTTATAGCGGTGTCAGTTTACTGTCCTGCAGAATTCACTATATATATAATGAGGTCTTATTGTATATAGGCTTTATCCTCATGCCGAACGCTGCTGTCATTCGCTACGTGTGACTATTTCATCCATGGAGCTCGGTGAATTTTAACGTGTCTTGTGCGTTGGGCTGTGTTTACGCGTGAAGATAACTGTCAACGCTTTGCTGTTCTACTTGAAAATATAAAAACACCCTCGTACCCGCCGCGGTGGCTGAGTGGCTAAGGCGTTGTGCTGCTGAGCACGAGGACGCGGGTTCGAGTCCCGGCCGCGTTTGCCGCTTTTCTGATGGAGGCGAAAAGCAAAAACGGCCGCGTGCACGACATTTTGGCGCACGTTAAAGATCCCCAGAAGGTCGAAATTAATCCGGAGCCCTCCACTACGGCGCGCCTCATCGCCTGCGTTGCGTCGGCGCGTTAAACCTTGCAATCAATCAATCAATCAATCAATCAATCAATCAATCAATCAATCAATCAATCAAACAAACAAACAAACAAACAAACAAACACTCTCGTCAAACGTGTCTTGCGTATCTTTCTCTATCGTTGAATATTTTTCCCTGCGAAGCATTTGGTTGGATTGACCGAGTGGTTCGTCGAGTGAGTCGTCGTCGCCACGTACAAACTGCGCTGCGGGGCCCAGCGCGTCGGGCGTACATATCAAACAAAAAGTGCAGTTTGAATGTCTGCAACCATTTAAAATAGTGCTGTAAGAAACAAGGGAGAGGGAAAATGGCTTCGATAATGCGGGCAAAGACTCGACGCAGGGCATGTGCAGCCAGCCGGCGCCTTTTTAGATGCGGAGCGTCTTATGCTCGGGGGTATGTCCCGCGGCGTCGGCGGTGGTCCGGCGTCCGCACACCACCTGCGCATGCGCCACCGTCGTCATCTTCCCATAGGGGAACCGCTGAAGACGACGAAGAAGGAGAAGAAGACAAAGCTGCGAAGAGGAGGGCGTGTACGTTGCTGTCGCCCCGTCCGCAGCACTTCTGATGATGATGTTGGCAGGATGCCCCTAGGGATTGGCCTAGGGATTGGCCGCATGCTTCGCTTGACTCCGGTTGTGCTTGCGCTTGACTCCGTGATTATTCAGATGAAGTAGGATGGAAGCAACAGCCCCGTCAGTGAGCGT
Organism: Haemaphysalis longicornis; assembly: GCF_048455015.1. Classification (NCBI taxonomy): domain Eukaryota; kingdom Metazoa; phylum Arthropoda; class Arachnida; order Ixodida; family Ixodidae; genus Haemaphysalis; species Haemaphysalis longicornis. The sequence goes on from NW_027526361.1 coordinate 93,244,029, forward strand.
GCTGACGCAATTAAGTAAGAGCATCAGCGCAAACACTAACAGACCTTTAGATACCACTTCAATCTCGTCTCACTCGCGTATATACGCATGCAATAAGGAAAATTACACCCATCTCCCCGAAGGGAACCATGAGTAGGATATATGAGCATTACGGGGTTCACTACATTTCCACCAAATTTGGCTAACCAACATCACGGAAACGCAAACGAAACCCCCGTGACGCTCCGCATCCTACTCATGGTTCCCTTCGTGGAGATGGGTGTAATTTTTTTGGTGTAACTGTCCGTTCAAGGAATCGAAACTCCTGAAGAGTTTCCGCACCGCTCTACAACTTGGAGATTACAGTTTATTCAATAGCAACTGCATCGGCATGGGCTACGTATTGTCGCAAAGTCGCAGCTTAGTTTGCTCGTTCCCCACTTTGCGAGGGAAGCACGTTGCAATCGTTTGAAAACGGCTTGGATGGGAGACGGGCTGTCCAGCCCAAGTGCCTCAGTTAATCAATGAAGACCGCCGGTGCTTGCGTTATTGTTGTTGCATAGCCTGCGTGGCTTCTTTGTGCTGGCCTGGCTGACACAATTGTTCGAGGGGTGATGGGAGCCGTCGCGAGGATGCTTTCTGCCTTTCATCGTTTGTCTGGGAAAGCTGGGATGCGCATCTAGCGGATCAAAGGTTGTCAATGTCCTTTTGCGCCAAGCCACACCTTTGTTGTCCGAGCGGCGCCGAGGGTGCCTTGTGACGCTGGCGGAATGCTCTCTAGTTGTGGGGGCTAATTACTGCATTAGCGCGTGCGAGGCGTGGGTGCGTTCTGGTCAGTGGAGTTACGCTTGCTCTGAGGTCATTCGAAGGGTCACCAACTATGAATAGAGAGAGGCGCGCCGCCGCGTTGGAGAAGTTGTACAGTACAAGGTACCCAGCGAGGTTCAGGTTCGATATGGGTCGAGAGTGTCGCCACGAAGGCGGAGATATGTGACGAGGGAGTGACAACTTATTGTCACGAAGCCAAGGACGACGCAGTTGTCTTGAAGGAGAAACAAGTTTATTGGAGCGAACTTGTGCTCCCCTAACAACTCAAAAGAATACAGAGGCGGCGAAGCAGCGGTCAACAAAGTGACTTGCGTCGGCGAGCGTCGCAGAATCGAATGCCAAATGCTCTGCAGGCTTTTTATCTTTCGGCGCGAGTGTTTCTGGAACCGTCGATTGACATCCAGAACATTGTAGATCACTGTCGATTATTCTGGGCTAGCGACGTTAGGGCGAAACAGTTTGCTTAGCTGAATGTGATAGCCCGTGCGGCATAAAAATAAAGAATGGAAGACGCGCTTTGCTTGGAATGCGATAACACAGCCGGGCGTGGCCCGGCAGTAAAAACAAACAATAAATAAGCAAACACATACATGGTTCGCGGCATTATTTTGTAATGTGCGCACCGTGTTGACCAAAACAGAACTTCGTCGGCGTGGGGCATAATTTTGGCCCGCGTCATATGGACAGTACTTTAGAGAGGCCGCCCGAGGGTCGATAACCGGCGCTCAGAGTAGCTATCAGTAAGTTGATTTTTATTAGTTATATGCTTGTGCTTTGATGAATACGTTGGGGTTTGAGTAAGAATGGGTCGCGTGATTAGAATGGATCGCGTGATTGTGTAGAAACCCTTGGTTGTTGTTGATGTGGCCAATCAGCGACCCAGTGTGTGTTAGAATGCCATCCTCACACTCTTTTGGGATACGCCCTGGAGGCGTGGTTTTTGTGTAATAAAACTAAAATGTTTGGTGTTTTGGGGAGTCGATCGAACGAGGGCAGATGCCGGGAGACCCTCTTGAGTTAAATATGTTTAGCTAAGTGCATTTAAGTATATCTCTATTTTCTTGTAAATTGTGTAAGTTCGTTAATTGGTGAGTTTTGTATTGTAACCAAAGGTCGTCGTCTGCAGATTAAAAGAGAGGTAACCTCGGCCATTGCGTACTTCATCGCTGGGCCGAACATGCTATTGTATCGGCAGGCCAAAACCGGTCGCTACAGTATATGTGTCACTAACGCGTGTATTGGTACTTCGGGGGTCTCGGATGTAATTTTTTGCGTCTGGTTTTTGATGGGGGCAAAACAACGAAAGGAGATCTCGGTCAGTGTGCGATTTTCTTGCACTGGAAACAATGTGCTCCTGATAGCCTACACTAACCCGAAGCCCTGACGAGATGCACAATCGCGATCACGAGAAACCGTGATGGCTGAGTGCACAATACAGTGGCGTGACACAGTGCTGTCTCACTTGGGAACCATCCCTGTGGTCGTGGAGGCGCACGTCACTAACGGATTCACGAAGTGCGCGCGTATGTTTGCATGTTCATGAATGCACCGACCACCTGCCGTCGTATACTCCATATTCCTACCAACACCTTCGGAAGGGAGTGCGATTTTTAGGTTGCACCTTCACACACAAAAAAGGCAAAAAAAAATGTGAAAAGGAAAGATGGAAGGGAAAGATATGCGAGCTTCTCGACGTGACACAACGTTTCGAGTTTAGCGCGCGCGCATGCTGTTCTTCGCCTTCGTGTAGCTGCTGCCTCGGGCGTGTCGCCGCCGCCGCTCACGCCTATCCTGCCTGTTTCTGTGTGTGCAGGGTGGCGGCATCTGCTCGGTGACGGACGGCATGGAAAACCTGCGCGCCCAGAATCCCACCGTGTCCTCCTCGCCCGCCAGCGTCCGCATCAAGGACATGCCGCGGTGAGTCCTTCCCATCCTCCGTTGCGTTGCCGAGGGCTCGAGGACCGTATACCTGTGTCGGCCACTTCAGAGCCTTCTCACCTAGTTTTCCAGTAATTAAACCTCTTAGATTTCATAAACGAAGTCACTTTAGAATGAGCCACGACACTAACACCACAATAAGCCGTTCGGCCGCGGGCTTCGGAATTTTTACAGCGGATCTGTTATAGGCTAAATTCTGAGCAAAACTGCAGGCGACGACTAGTTGCGTACAAAATGGTCGCGTCGGCAAAATTCAGTCTTGCGGCAAATCCAATTTTGAAGTGAATGCTCAGTGAAGTCTCAGTCTAAGCATCTTGAACAATAAAATTCATTCTGAAATCGGCGGCCCGGACGATAGTTAGGTTAGGTTAGGATAGGTACAGCCTTCGCTGGCCATGTACGACGACCAAACCGCTCGTCAATTTGGTCATCAAGCACAAACGAGTGGGACTTCACCCATCTTGTCGAGTATCTGTATCGTAAGCCCCGAACACTGGAATACCTTAAATTGGGAGGAGCCACACGAAAGCTGCAATAAACTTAGGTTAGGTTAGGTTAGGTACAGCCTTCGCTGGCCATGTACTTTATTAGTTTTATTAATTTATCCCCCCCCCCCCCCCATTTTTTTTTTCTTCTGAGCGGTGGTTAGGGAATGAGGTGGGAAGGTGTAGGATCACTCATTATGTCAGATTGAACGTCGGATTACAACAGTGCGCTGTTTTTTTTTTTCGACTGGCCTGGGCTATAGTGGTTTTGAACAAAATCTCGTACCGCTAAAGAGTCGGTGAACTAAAAGAAAAAGAAACGAAAGTTGAATGCCAGTTAATGCGAGTGGTAGCGCTTGAGCGGGAGTGGCGCCTCTGGTTTATTCTTGGGTGTCTTTTTATTTATATTAGTTTAACCCAAACTTCGGGGTCCACGAACTCGCGTTGAGCTCGGCGTCGTTTACGCTGCTATGTAGCTGGACGAGCGCGACGCTATGCATCGATATCGGTCGAAATACTTGGCCCGTCCATTCTCTAAAAGTAGCGTGAGACTTTGCAGCCGGTAGAGGCCATTCACTGCTCAAACACGAGGAGATTAGGGCAGGTAAGCCGGAACTCGGAGAGATACGGACGTACACCACGGAATCTTTGCGTTGCACCATGTGTGTCCGCATCTCTGACGTCCGTGTTTCCCATTGCTCAATCGTCGTCACGTTATGTATTGCCTACGTGCTCAGAATGCTACCCGTGTATCCTGCACGGTTACTGCGCTCTCCATTGGCGCACACAGCAGTCGCTGTTCGTAGGAAGCCCGACGTTCCTGGGCGTCCGTCGCCTGGCAACAAATACTCGTTTTTCTTGCTCGTGCAGCACTTTCTCCCCGTGACCTTGATTGACAGGCGTCACACTCTGGCAGAACGACATACGCTTTTTTTTTTTTTCGGAGAGGGACTTCGTGCTGTCGCGCTCGAGATGATGAACAAACGTTTATGAAAGAGCGCAAGGGTAAAGGGAGGGGGTGTGGTCATAAATTAAAAAAAAAAAGCATAGGGATCACCAGGTAAATGAGGGGTTACTTCGCAGTCAGAGCTGCTAAGCTTAAAGCGCGGCACGTCGTCTATGTACGTCTTCAATGTGTACTCTCAAGGTTTGCCTTCACGGGGTCACGGTCGACCTTCGCAAAGACAGTACACCCAGCTGGCCTTGCGACGCAATAAACGAAGCTGCCTTCCCGGCAGATGTTCCGAACGCAGATTAGCGTGACACTTGGTCTCGTTGGTCGTCGAGGCTTTTTTTTACAGGCTAAAAAGCCGACAGCGGCAGCATCACCACAGCGGCAGCACCACAGGCAGCAGAGGCTTTCAGCCCGGCTGAAATTGGCTTGGGCGCGTTTCTCTTTCGCCTACTGCTGACTGTCGGGGCGGACGCGCTGTCAGCGCGCGCTCCGTCGCGTGCTCTGTCGCTGCGCGCGCTGCCGATCCATCCTGCTGTCGCCGACTCCGGCTGGCCACCCGGGCGCTAGCTGCGAGCGTCGGGGAGCGCACTTGGGCTGCCCGAGTGCCTCGAACCGCTCGGCCTTGGGCGCGGTGCTCGATTTACTACGCCCCGCGCTTGTTTTCCGCTAGACAGATGCGCGCGCTGTGCTCTCCAACAGCGCCGGAGATTGCGCGGGTCGCGCTGCTGAGGCCTTGCCTTGTCTCTAACGGCGGCCGTTAAATGGCGAGATTTAGAATCACGTCGGAGACTCGGAAGAAACAGAGGCGGGGTCCCGTGGCGGAAGCGCCGAGTTTGGTTTAGCGCTGACGAAGTCAGTCCGAGCTTGCAAAACCCACGCACTTGGGTTTCTGCCTGCGCAAGCGCAATCACAGGCCTGGCTCGGGTGGATTTCGAGCGCTACAATTTTGCTCGACTCAGAGGAGCAGGTCTCTATAATGCCGTAGCGCGTGAAAAAAAAAAAAAAAAAATTCCTTGAAACACGGCTTTGTGACAACGCCTATGGGCTGGATGCGAATCGAGCCAAGTCTATGTAGGGAGTCGCCAATATATTAATAACTGCTAGTTGCCAACGCGTACTGCATTTATTTCAAATAAGGCCGGCCTTTTTTGTGTGCGGGCATGGGCCCTTGCCACACGCAGGCAGTGCGACTAGCCGAAACCAACCAGTCACCCGTAACTCGCTTGATGGCAGCATTGGGCGTAGAAGCGTTCTAGGTGCAACAATTTCAGCCAAACAGCCAAGCAGCAAGTGTTCTGTGTCTGTGGAACTGTTAGCCCTCAGTGTACGGGTTATTCGTCCGGCCTCGCCATTCCTTCCCCGTCCTATATACCGTCGTATCGGGAGCGCCGAGCTGTCGCGCGGACCTTCATCGCGACGCGGCGGCTTGACGACTTCGGTGCGTGCCACGGCGGTGTGTGTGTGTGTGCACTGCGTGTCGAGTCACCGTTCGTTCCCAGCGCTGACGTACGTCGCGCTCTGGCCTGTCTCCGGTGACCTTGTTCCCCCGGCGGGGCTTTTTCTTTGTGCGTACCGCTTGTCGTACGTCCGCCGGCGCTCGTCACGCGTTCGCTTCCGCTGCTGGCCCGTCGTTTGCACGAACCGTCGTCGTCCCCTTGGGCCGGCGGCCTGCGTGGGACACGATTGCCCTTCTTGCGCGATTTGTTTGCCGTGCCGTGCGCGCCTAATGGGCCTTTAAAAGCTCGCGGGCGCCCAGCGCTGCCCACTACTGTCGGTGCACCGCAGGGTGACCTTGTCTCTTCGTTGACAGGTGCGTGACCAGTAGGCGTATGGCGCCAACCTCTTGTTGGATATGTCAGGTCGGCGCAGGAGCTAACTCGAACGTCAATACGTATATGGCACGCATTTGCTTGGGATGAGACTCGCGTGACTTCGGGGCTACGCAGGAAGCTAGCGCGTATACGTGGACGGAAGTTCCGGCCTTCTGTGCGTACACCAACACCGGACGCATCCGTGGTCGTGCACTGCGGCCCTTTTGGCTAACTGTCATGGTCGAACGCTTTGCTTTGGCCAGTGCGCAGTGCGCCCTTCGATTCCTGGGAATTCGAGATTGGTTAGTGAACGGCTTGTGCACCCTCCAAGTACCCGTTTTGTTGTGCGTGTAAGCAGGGCCGCTGTCGCGGGGTTATCCGAAAAAATTACTCTTAGTTACTCCGAATGGGAATCCTGCTGGTGCCTTCGCAGGTACCAGTCACTGAGTGTTGTTCTGGCCGAGTTTGCGAGTGCTTTTTTTAGTCGCGGGTTCCTGTAGCGTGCTGACGCGTTGGTCCCTGGATCGATACCACTGACGATGCAGGCAAGCTAGATATCGAAACTCGTTTTACTTTCCCCTTTGTGGTTCCCCTCTCTGGTTACTCTCGTCCTTGATGTGAACGCCAATGCCGGAGGGGTGGTCAACAAGAAAGAAAAGGTTGTGGGGGCGGAAACGACACCGCCATTTGGAGGTCAGTTCATCAGAATTTAGAGGGCTCCTCCTCTGGCTACCCTTCGATGAAACGATAGTCTTCTCGCAAGGGTTTCCATTTGCCACCCTCGCCGACTGGACTGATGGACACTTTCACTCGAAGTAAAAAAGAGCGGTCCCAGCGTGATGCCCTTGCCGCCGCACTTAAGGGAGAAAGTCAGCGGCAGTCGCTCTAAGTGCGAGCACCCGCCACATCGATTTAGCTAAAATAAATTAAATCTCGCGTGAAGGGCCGCCGCGCCGCTATACGGGGGAAACGTCTTGACGTTTGCAGGACGAAAAACAAAACAGAAACATCAAACGGGAGTTGTTTCTCTGCTTTGTGCGAAAAGTACCCCGCTGCACTGTCGAACTTAGGTGGAGCCAACGTTTTTAGATTAGGTCAGTTTGCAAACTGCGCCTCGAGAGGCGGTACCATTTTGTCGCCATTCCGACAGGTGGCGCTGGCGTTGCGTTGAGATCTAGTTTGAGGAGCGAGGCTCGCCCCGGCCATGTGTTTTCGCTGTGCTGTTGGCGCTCGCCTGCTCGTCACGTCTGTATTAACGTATTAGCTCTGTGCTGTCATCGTGCATACATATTTTAGTGGATCTCTGAAGTGTCGGTGCGGTTTGTTGACGTCCTGCGCGCCAGGCTGCCGTTCGGGGTATGCTTCGGAAGCGGCCAAGTCCGTGCAGCGGCATTTCTTCAAAGCGCCCAAGGGTCCTGACGGATTGAAGGCGTGGGAAATCGCGATTCCGCGGAAAAACTTCAAGGTTACGCCATAAACATACGTTTGTGACATTCATTGTGAGCCTTCAGACGTCGTCAACTTTTACGAACACGTCGTGAACGGTCAAACTGTAAGGATACCGTAAGGCAGGTGGACTCTGAGAGACCGGACCGCGCGGCACCCCGTATTTTCCCTGACATACCTGAGCATCTTTCGCCACCAAAGACGTCAAAGTCATGCCGAAAACCATCCAAATGGATGACAGTGGTTCCCACCTATGTTGCGTCCTGCCAAAATGATGGGCTTTTGCGCGAGGAAACTGGCGTAAGTGGCGCGAGCGGTGTAGAAAGCGCCGATGTCAGCACGTACGTTGGGAACTGCATGAGTTGTGGTTCGCAGTTATGCAGGAATTCAACAAATGTCCGACATTTCAATCGTAGAATGTGAAGGCTTCGTCTGGCCAGGTTATCTTCTACAAGCTCGAACATTCTGGGTGCAATTGTGCTGATTGAGAAGGGTGCAGTAGTCGGGCAAAACTTGTCGGATGAAGTTAATTCAAGAGGTTTACTTGTACCGCCGTGTAGCTACAGCGATAAAAATGGGAATATTCACCCTCAGCTGTCAAGGCAGAAGAATGTAGCAACATTTATTCGCTACATTGTTGCCTTAAAGATCAGCCCTTGGAACAAATGTTACCTGTTTCCAGATGTTTCATCCGCAACAACTGCCGTGAAAGGGCATGCGGTGTGTGTGGCACAACATATTCACGGTGCTGTCAGATCAGATCCCTACCCGGCGCGGTGGCTAAGGCGCCGTGCTGCTGGGCGCAAGGACGCGGGTTCGATTCCCGGCCACGGCGGCCGCTATTCTGATAGAGGCGGAAAGCGAAAACACCCGTGCGTTCGAGATTTCAGCGCATGTTAAAGATCCCCTACGTGGTCAAAATTAATCCGGAGCCTTCCACTACGGCACGCCTCATCACCTGTGAAGCGTCGGCGCGTTAAACCTCTTATAAATAAATTAATCTGACTAGTCAAAACTGAGAAGTGTTGCCTATCTGTAGATTGCAAAAAGAAACGAGCAGGAAAAATCAACGCAGAAGACAGCATAAGCGATGGCTCAGCGGAAAAACTAAACGCTTTAAAAAATCGGCATAAGCAGGGCCACAAGAAGATAAGTGAAGCCTAACGCTTTAAAATATCGGCATATCAGGACTACAAGAAGATAAATGAAAGTGTCTGTGACCCTAACAGATAGTCCATCAGATTTACGAACCAACAAAAAAGAATAGCAGTACGACAAACATTCTCATCCGAGAAAAAACGTTTATTTCTTTTAAGAAACCACATTTATACCTGTCAAGGAAATAAAAAAAAAACATTGGTTTAATAATTGGTTCAGTTTTCTTTGTTAACAGCGAAGCTGTTTAACAAATCATAATTTTTCGTGTCCGCAGTTAAAATACCAAGAATTTGCTGAGCGCGTGCACGTGAGCGCGCACGTCAGCACTTGGTTTCCAATCGGCTCACTTGATCAGTTTTGTTGGGGTTGTAAATATGTTCTTGTGAAAACGTACCTACTGCATTTGCTTCCACAGCATAAATAAAAATGTCGAGGCGCCTTTTCTTGATTCCAAGTAGATGGCTGACTATTGTAGGCTTTCCCGCAGTTTCAGAAGTGTAAGACGTGTTCGGGTATGCTTTAAACATTATTGAGCTATAAGGGATCCCGTACTGGGGGAAAATAAATGAAAAAATAAACAAATGGAACGGGAAGCAGCCGAAGACAAGCGGACTGTGCAGTGTTTGCCTTGTCTTTTTTTTTTTTTTTCTTAAAGGAGCCATGAAGAGAAAATGCAACTTCGTTTAATTTGAAAGAACTAAGATTCAGTATCCCACTCAGCTCCATTATAGCCACAAAAGATGTTTTTTAACGAAAAAAAAGCAAGAAGTATTTAAAAACTTTCAAATTTTGCGCCACAGTGACGTGTTATGAGCAAGAATGACGTCATACGGGCCAACAATAAAACATAATTTTCAGTGCGTTAACTGCATGTTAGCATTCATGTGATGCGGTCAAATGGAACTAGAGGCCCCATTACAGACGTCCAGTCATGTGTCGTCGCGACAGGTCAGTTAGGCGGCCCCCAATCGCACAAACAAGGTTCCGTGACGTCACAGAAAAGTTGCGGGAAATTGGCTAGGGGGTCGCGACTGCTTCACACGTTTTCTTTAATATCTCCGTTATTTGTTCGAAGATTGCGATGATATTGGTATCATTGTTATCGGGACTAAGCAGTATTTCTAATAAACCCAACTTGTATTTTGTCTTCATGGCTCCTTTAAGTACAGCTTGTTTCTCGTTATAATGTCGGTAAAATTGTAAACCCTCAGTCACTTAAGCGTTAGAGTAGAGCGAATTTTTATTTCGCATGTCAAAGAAGAACATTAACGGTGTGCGGTGGTCGTTCACCGGCGCCTTTCCAAGCAAGGAGTAGCAGACGACGCGCCGAGACCGATCTCAACGCTACCGCAGCGCCACCGCCTGGTCGGCGACAGCACCGGCCCGCGCCGCGGTGCTTGGAAGGCCGCGCTCTTTGCCAACTGACCTAATCTAAAAACGTTGGGTGGAGCGGACTTGGTCATAGTCGCTTGGCCCCCCTCCTGTGAATGTGATTCTTTCTGTTCTTCTAGAATGGCGCTTGATTGTTCTTCCCCGGCAGGGTCGGTACGTCGGCGCTAGCGTGTTCCCGTCTGGCAGCCTCGCGGAATGTCTAAATTAATCAGGCAGTTCGCTCACTGCGGCACTTTCCTCGCAGTCGTTTGGGAAGGAAGCCTCGTTTGTCGTCGTCGTTAATAGCGCCACTCAAGGCTGCGCGAATTAGCGAGGGCGCTCCTGCCGGCAGGGGCCCAGGTCTGCGCCAGCGCAGGAGTGATTGGCCAGGCTTGCCGCGCAACAAAAAGAAGGAAAGGAAAATGACAAGTGCGCGGTTTCCTGGCCAACGAGTTTCCGTCGCCCGCAAAACGGAGTGGCCCCGAGCGCCTCCGGGACGCGCCGGCGAACATAATCACCGTCTGTCTGCGTTGCAGCGAGGGTGGCAGCCTAGGGGGCGTCCCGTGCCCGCGGTTGTCACATGCCGCGGAAAACTGCGTTCGTTACTCACGCGTGAGAACCTACGGAATCGCGTCTCTCTCGGCATGGGCGTAGTAATCCCACTGCTTAGACAAATACTGGTTCAGTCAAAAGTATACGAAGCATGGGTTGGATAATTTAAGAGCGTTTCTCCGTCATGTGCCTAGCCTAGAAGTGAATTAAAAAAAAATCGTAAACTAAAATCCGCCATCTCGAACGGAATTTATGCTGACAGTTGCCTAGGTTTATAAGTAGCACAAGTTTCGTGAGTATATTAGATTCACGAACAATTGTTCCGTGTACTTTTGATTGAATCTGTACTCCGGGTACAACAGTCCAGGCGAAAAAAAGTGTCCGTGTCGCGCGCAGAGTTGTGATGTGAGCTTCTAGAAAACTTCACCGTGCGACTAGAACGGGTTGCAGCACGTGCGACTCCAAATGGAAGCCTGACAAAGGAAGCTAGAGCAGCTGCTGCGTTATTGGCGTCGCCGTGTCCGACGCGTACTTTAGCGTCACTTTTCCCATATTTTTTTTTTTCTCCGCCGGCTGTTTTAGGGGCCAAGCCCCTTAGTAGCTCGGGATGTGGGCGTCTCCCGTCGTCGTCGTCGTCGTCTCGTGTAGTCACGGTACTGAAACACTGGGACACTCGTTTACGCCTCGCGCTAGAACGCTTCGTGCTTCAAAGACACGAGACTTGTACCCCAACGGTTTCATCTCTGTTGGCAAAAAAACGACAAGGCGCCAGGTTTCACGTTGGTGGAAATGGCCGGGGAGTTTTTCGCGACGCACGTCTCACGCTCAACTGTCTCCAAAAGTTATCCGTGTGATGGGGGCAGACGCATACGGGTAGCGGATGTCACGCTTGCTAATGGCAGCGTGTCTAGCTAGCCGCGACTTCTTTGCGCTGTCCAGGGATCGAAATGCGGAGAAGTGTTAGTTGCCCGGCGTGTATACGGTTCTTAAAGAGAGTGCGCAAAAGAGCTAAAACAGTCCCGTGTGGGCTGTTGGGAACATTCAAGGAGAAAGTGCAAGAAGAGGTTAGTCTTCAGGATATTCATTTTTATGCTCACTTCATTCGTAGGCGGACCTGTTTCTTGCCTGCCATAGCTGAATCGTTCATTTAAAGCGATCCTTTGGACATGTTTTCTATGTTTCGGCAATCAGTATGCGTAAGTTTGCTCGCCACAGTCTGCGGGTACGTATACCTCGCAGCATGTCCGGTTCGCTCACTCAAGGGAACGCGTTTCGTTGCGTAGAGTGTCATAAAGACGGTGTGCAAGGTCCTATAAGTACGCCAAACAGCGTTATTTCAGACCACTCGAGAACCAAGTAGTACCATCTCAGTGTCAGTAGACTATTTCTGGCAGAGAGAGAGAGAGAGAGAGAGAGAGAGAGAGAGAGAGAGAGAGAGAGAGAGAGAGAGAGAGAGAGAGAGAGAGAGAGAGAGAGAGAGAGAGAGAGAGAGAGAGAGAGAGAGAGAGAGAGAGAGAGAGAGAGAGAGAGATCTTCAATTAAAAAAGGGCTGTGTCGTGTTGTCTCGCTTCAGTCTTCGTCCCCCCCCCCCCCCTTTTTTTTTTTTTGTGCAGTTGAACCCTAACTAAGACTGCTTCCTTCTAACCTCCGCGCCTTTCCCTCAGCCCGGAAATCTCTCCTCGGGCATGTGCCATAGTTATTGTACCCGTGTGTCTGCTGCCATCCCCGTAAGCTTCCTGTAAGGGAGGAAGTTTCTCTCTTGAGGCTTCGCGCTGCGGTGGCCCTCGCACCCCTTGTCATCACCTCGACTTAAGGACGTGTCCTAAGTGTTCGGCTTCGTCGGTTCAGGTGGGTGCTAAGCACCCGGTCTTCGGCTTGATGCACCGGATGACTACAACCGCTGGGTGCAGAGCAGCGAGTGTTACAAGCCTCTAGGGAGCTCAGACCGCACTATGCGCTTCCTTATAGAGCTGTCGTGCCACTACAGCGCTATTCTTGACTTCCTTATTACCTTTTATTTGTATGTCCTGCTCCTTCTTCTCCTTTAATGCTGCTTCCTTTACGTCTTCATTCATACGCCACACGGCAAAACCCCGAAGCAGATTGCGGCCGTTTTGACTGGTACACGAGCAGCACAAGCTGCTACCTTTGTCTCGGCGTGCTGGCGACACGGCTGCTCGTTGCGCGCACGATCTTCTTACCTGCGATCACCGTGTACGTGTTCGGCGACAGCTCCACAGTACAATGCTCCGCCTTGTCTGCGCGTACCGTAGCGGCATCGCGCTCGGACTACCGCGCCCACACAATGGGGCCACAACGGTGGCTCGGCTCAGCTGCCGCCGAGTGCTCACGGCTTCCTTTTCCCCATGCGCGGTGTCAGCCTTTTGTTCCTTCGTCTTCCGTAGCGACACGGTCGCCGCCAGCGGATCGGTTCGCGCCGAATCCCGCTGCTTGGCTGGCCGCCGGCGGATCGGAGAACCGTCGCCTTCTGTGTGTGCGGACGTGAAAGCCACTTGGCGGAACATGCTGCGTCGCGTGTAGTCGTGGAATTAAATTAATTTTCTCAGCGTCATTTAGATCCCCTGAGCTGCTGTAGTTCGACTGTACACCTGGGTCCTTCCGAATGGTGAAAAGCTATGATGGCGTGCTGTAAAAATGCTTACACGCTTTATAAAGAGCTTTAAGGCAGAAAAATAGACGTGGCGTCAAAAGTAAAATTGCCGCGACTTCTTGGTCTCGAACGGTTATCATTACCGAGCTCTTTCGTATAGCATGTCGCGAGTGCCGGGGTGGCGTAGCAACTCAAAATGCGCGTTACCACTAAATTTCGTGATTTCGGCGCTTTGTTCAACTTCGTGACGCACCTTCGCTGGCACGGCTGTAAAGACGCGTGCTCTGACAGTCGGTGAGTGCAAACTGAACATTGAATTCGAATACAGTAAAACCTCGTCACAACGAAGTCTTCGGAACAGAAAACTGGCTTCGTTATGAGTGATACTCTGTTTAAAGCGTCTATAATGTGCTCTATACCTATCCGCATGGCAGTTGGGGCGGTAAAAAAACTTCGGAAAAAGCGCTTTCGTTGTAGCGAGGGCATCGTCCATTCGTTAACGCGTTGTCTCGGCTGTGGTCGTCCCCTGTTAGACTTGCTCCGCGCCAAGCTCACCGCTGGGCTCTGAACGCGTTTCGAGGTCCTTGCAGCCGCGGCATGGCGCACCTGCGTGGGTGCCCGATACTTTGTGGGTGGTGCGCGGCAATTAGCGCGTCATCGTGATTGTCGGTGACTGGACGGTGCCCACCTGCTGCCGCCGTAGCGGAGTGCGCGCGTCACGCCAGAAGTTCCCTCCTCCTCCTCCTCCCCGGCATTTCGTGAACGTCATCCCTTTGCGGGGCCAACCCCTTTCACCGGGCCTGGCGCACCTTGATAAGCAGTTATGCGCCGCACACCCGCCTATGAGCCTTATTGGCGTTCGCTCGCGCGTATCGGCGAAAGTGCACCATGGCGTGCTTGGCTCTTTTTGTTCGCCTTTTCTTGGCGAGTCAAGCGTCGTGTGTCGACAGCGGCCGCGCCCGTTTGGGCTTCGGTTCGCGGGATCATACACGAGTGATATCGTGTTGGATGGAACGAATGCGTAAGGACCACCTTCGGCTCCCCCCCCTCCCTCCCTCCCTCCCTCCCTCCCTCCCCCCCCCCCCCCCTCTCTCTCTCTCTCTCTCTCTCTCTCTCTCTCTCTCTCTCTCTCTCTCTCTCTCTCTCTCTCTCTTTCTCTCTCTCTGCGTGTGTGTGCCAATTGTTGATTTGTTCTGTTGTCTTGCTTGCGTGTGTCAGAGTGGCCGGTTTTAGTAAGGACTTGTCTTGGAAGAGATTAAACTGTTTAATGACAGGAAAACTGATTACATTGCGTTATAGGATGGGGAAATAGCACTGAAACGTCCGTCGCGATGCGCGGCGGTGGGGCGACTCCCCGCGCACGAAGTTCAGTTTACCCTCGCAAGCGAGGGTCCAAAATCCGAAACACACGCACACAGCACGTATAAACGCGGGCGCCGCTCGGGGCCGCGTGAGGGTACATATAAACACTGGCGGTGACTCGGGGAGGCGTTGGCGGCGTAAGCTGTGGCGGTGTCGTATACGCTGCAGGGCCGTCTTCTCCGCTTTCCGTTCGTTCTTCTATTTTCTTTCGTTCGTCGCCCCCAGCGAATTCTTCGTAGCCCCTGACACGACCTCCCTTTAGAAGGATCTGTCCCCAGGTCCTTCACCGAGTTGGCGCCCGATGGAGCTATCCGCGAGCTCTGTGGGGTAATTGATGCGCTCGTAGTATGGACGCAACTGTTCCACGTTAACAGTTTTATCACTTGGGCCTCCGAGGTTTCCGATTCTCTTGATGCGCACCAGGTTTTCGCCAGCAAGGTCCGTGATTTCGTAGGGACCGTCATATCGTGGGTCGAGTGTCCACTTTCTGGCTCCAATAGAACACAAAACCTTGTCTCCTACGTTGAAATTCGGAGGATCCCTTCTCGCGTCGTATCGTCTCGTAGAGTATGCTTGGCTCTTCTGTAAGTTTTCTTTAGCTTCTTTGCGTGCCATCGCAAGCTCGTGAAGCCGTACCGAGTCTTCAATGTCATTTCTGACGGAGCCAATGTTCAGCTCACCGGGTAGTCTCGGCTGGTATCCGTGCATAAGCCAGAATGCGCTGTACCCTGACTGCTGTGTCTTTGCAACGTTGATGGCAAACACTGCGTCTGCAAGCAAACGATCCCAGTCGCGCGTCTCATTGAGCAGCTTTCTGAGAACTTGCTTTAATGTTGCCACCATTCTTTCGACGAGACCGTTGGCCTGAGGCCAGTAAGGTGGCGTGTTGACGTGTTCGATGCCGAGTCGTTTGTGAAGCGAAGCGGTCTTCTTGTTCACAAATCCTCTGGCTTGGTCGGTGATTATTACCTCTGGGACGCCGAAACGTGGAATCCATCTGTTGAGTAGATAATCAATGTAGTATGTCGATGCCGTACTTGGCACTGCTATTGCATCCATATAGCGTGTCGCGTGATCGATGCATACCAAGACGTAACCCTCGTCTTCGCTGTCATTAATTGGACCAAGGTGATCCAAGGAGATAACAGTGTTGGGGTCGTTCGGAATTTCTCGTGGGTGGAGGCAGCCTTGATTTCGTTTTGTTCTGGCGTTTATAGTCTGGCAGGTATGACAGGACTGAACGTATGTCTTGACATCCTTTGATATGGAAGGCCACCAATATTTGCGTTCGATGAGGTCCTTCGTTTTCGTTGCGCCGAGATGTCCGTTACTGTCGTGGAAAATCTTCATGACAGTGTCGCGCAGAGCTCCCGGTACAATAATTTTCTTCGATGAACGCCCCTTGTTGACGATTTCTTTGGTCAGAATGCCGTCGTCCATCTTAAAAGCGCTGTCCCGTCTCTGGCTGTCCTCCGTGAACCTGCGGCAGTCCGCGTCCAAAGCTTGGAATTTCCGCAGCGTCTCGTGATTGCCGGTGATGACGGTTTGAAGTACGTAGCCTCTCGCACCCTCCGTTTCGAGAATGTCTCCTGACATTCTTTCCGTTTCTGTCTGGCGTGATAAAGCATCTGCGGCGGTGTTGAGTCGGCCTGGGCGATGCAACACGTCGAAAGTGTAGTCGGCCAAGTCGAGCATCCAGCGAGCAAATCGTCGATTGATTGCTCCCTTCTTCATGAGGTACGTTAGGCTGAAGTTGTCCGTGAAGACGGTGAACCGTGGTCCTCCTCGTAGATACAAAGCGAATTTCTCTGTTAGAGCCCAGTGCAGCGCCATGCATTCCAGTAGGTTGGAATGAAGCTTAGAGTCGTGTTCGTTGAGCGCTTTGCTTGCATACTCGATCACTCGTTCCTTTCCGTCTTGGAGCTGAGTCAGTACAGCTCCCAGTCCCGTTTGGCAGGCGTCGACGTGGACTCGTGTCTGACATTCGGGACGAAACGTTGACAAAATTGGGGGACTCTTCAGCGAGCTTTTGAGGTTGTCAACGATGCTTTCGTGTTCTGAAGTCCATCGAAATTCAGCCTGTTCCGAAACTAGATTCCGTAGAGGTCGTGTGATTTTCGAGAAGTTCGGAATGAATTTGCGATAGTGGTTCGCAAATTGCAAGAAGGAGTATAGCTTCTTAGCGTTGACGTGCGGCTCAAACTTATCAATGGCTGCGATGCGTGAACCGTCTGGAATTCGGCCTTCCAGTGAGATCTCGTAGCCAAGAAAGTTGATGCTGCTGCGTATGAACTGGCATTTACGGATGTCCATCTTGAGTCCATTGATCTTGATTCGAGCTAAAGCTTCTTCTAGAAGTTCCAAAGCTTCTTGAATCGTGCGTGCGCCTTGACCAACATCGTCCATGTAGGTCGCCGTACGTGGTAGACCGTCGAATGTGTGGCGCATTATTTTCTGCATTGTTTGTGGCGCTTTGCAGAAACCGAACGCCATCCTGAGATATTCGTACTTCCCATCTGGGGTGACAAATGCTGTTTTGTGCACGTCGTCCTCCTTCACTCGAACTGTCAAGAAGGCAGCCTTTACATCCATGACCGTGAAGTACTGCGCTTTGTCCGCTGTGATATCAAAGATGACGTCTTCCATCACAGGCATCGGATACGTTGGGTTTATGGTCTTCTCGTTTAGCTTTCTGTAGTCGTGCACCATGCGTCGAGGTGTGGTCGGGTGATTCGGTTGGTCAACCACAATCGTCGGTGCGGCATACTCGCTTTCGCTTGGACGAACGATGTCTTTCTTTAAGTATTCGTTGACTTGCTCTTTCATAAAGTTACGATCCGCTGGAGAGCATCTGTAGGGTCGTGAAGCAACCGGTATGTTGTCTCGTAGTTCGATAGAGTGCTCGATGTGTGGACAAAGTCCAATCGGGCTTGTTTTGCTCGCGAAAACCGAAGAGTTTTTCAGGAGCAACGCTCTCAACTGATCACGTTCTTCGTTTGTCGCGTCTGTTGTCATCGAGGAAACGGCAGTTTCGATACCTTCACGGATGACTGGGTCGGTTTCGATTTCTAGGCCCTCGATGCGTACGAAGTCCGTTCTTTCGTTTTCGCGGTGACGGCAGAACGAGGCTATGAGTGTCTCTCCGATTTCATCCGGTTTCGATGAACTGGTTGGATCGTGGACTGCGAAAGTTGGGCACTGTTTGTCCTCTTTCGTTACGTTAACGAGCGTGACGTCATTCGTTGGATGAAACGTGACTTCAACGTTGGCGTTTCGTCGCCAGTCTGAACCAAGAATGATGTCCAAAGGCTTCGGAAGAGGGCTTACCACAACGTTCGACAGTGTTGTGCGTGTGTTGCCTACCGTGATGTCGATAGTTGCTGAAAGCTTGGGCTGGATGGTCCTGTCCAATATTTCGATGCGGTCTTGCGATTTCCAGTGGGTGACGGGTGTATCTGGAGGCAATGCTTCAGCAGAGATTAGTGACACGTTGGCACCACTGTCGATGCAAACTTTCACTGGTGAGGAGTTGTTCAAAAGTCCGTCTACGATCGGCAGCGTTCCACCAGATGATTGCAAAAAGCAATTCGCTTGTCGGCTGGAACTGTGGCGTCTATCTTCGGGCGCTGGTTGCGATCGACGCCTTTCTTCAGCTCGTAGTGTGGCGCTCGTTTTCGGTTTTGGGCACTGGCGGGATAGATGACCAGGCTCGTTGCAATTGTAACAGGGTCTTCCGGTTGGTGCCCTGAATGGCGAGAAACTGTTCGTTCCCGAACCCACACGTTCTGATTTTCTTTGGTTCGTTGGATTTGGTGTTTTGTCGTCAGTTTGGTCGCGTTCCGTTGATCGGCGGCAGTCTAGCATGGTTGCTCTGTCGATGAGGTCGATGACCGAAGTGCAACATTGCGCTGCCAACGGGTTGGCCCATTTGTCGTCCGTGATTCCAGCGAGAATGAGTGAAATTCTTTCTTCCGTTGCGAGGTTGTACGGTGCTTTCTCAAGCATGGCATTCTTCGCGTAAACGTACTCGGTTATGGTTTCGTTTTCGCGCAGCGTTCGTTGGGCTTGGTAGTTAAGGAACTCCTGCATGGTCATTTTGCGTTTGAAGCGTTCTGTTAGTGCTTCTTTCCATGCATCCCAAGTTTCTATTTTTCTGCCATAGCTCGTGTGCCAGTCGCGGGCAGGACCCTTCAACCGAGAGATCGCGTTCACCAAAGTTAGTGATGGAGTCCAGTGGGCTAGCGATGCGATGCGCTCGGTCTCCGCTGTCCAGGCCTTCACGTCTGCTCTTACCGAGCCGTCGAAGAAAGCAATGGCTGTGGAAGTATCGCTCGTTGAGTGGACCTGCAGAGGCTGCTGCGCTCGTGCTAAGCATTCGGCTATCGTAACTTGAGACTCGACCATCATAGCCATTAATCGAGCCATATCGTTCGTCTCCGATGGGGTTCTGCGGACTCCCAAAGTTTCGTCTCGTGCGTCAGCAGGCGTAACGTGCCGTGGAGTATCAAGGGTTGACTCACGTTGTTCGTCGATGCGCCCGGTATCAACTTGGTCGTCGTGACGTTGGCCAACTTGTTCCGAAGGGCGCTCGTTGGCTGTTGCCATGAGGATCTGGAGCTGAGACTTCAAAGCGTCGACATCGGCTTGCAGCTTTTCGTTGGTAGCCGCCAGGCTCTCCATGCTTGCCAGCCGTTCGTTGCTGGTGTTGCGTAGCATCGTCAGAGAGTCGAGGGTACCGTCAGCTCGTCGCCGTGCGTTGTCTTCGAGAAGCCTTTTCACAAGTTCACCTTTGTTGCCCGTGTGGCGCAAAAGGCGAAACTTGAGTTCGTCGGTCAGCTCTTTCTTTGTGAACAATTCCAGGGAACTGGCGTCTTCCGATGAAAGGAGGTCAGACCCCGGAGTCGGGCGTGTCCGAGTTGAGTCAGCGTCGTGGCACCCTTGCGTCGAGTGCTCCGCCATTCTCCGTCCGCTTCAATTTTGGTTGCCGATAATTTCGGGTAACGGGGCTTCAATTGTCGCCGTGAAGTTCCGTAGTCGGCTGCGCCATGTCAGAGTGGCCGGTTTTAGTAAGGACTTGTCTTGGAAGAGATTAAACTGTTTAATGACAGGAAAACTGATTACATTGCGTTATAGGATGGGGAAATAGCACTGAAACGTCCGTCGCGATGCGCGGCGGTGGGGCGACTCCCCGCGCACGAAGTTCAGTTTACCCTCGCAAGCGAGGGTCCAAAATCCGAAACACACGCACACAGCACGTATAAACGCGGGCGCCGCTCGGGGCCGCGTGAGGGTACATATAAACACTGGCGGTGACTCGGGGAGGCGTTGGCGGCGTAAGCTGTGGCGGTGTCGTATACGCTGCAGGGCCGTCTTCTCCGCTTTCCGTTCGTTCTTCTATTTTCTTTCGTTCGTCGCCCCCAGCGAATTCTTCGTAGCCCCTGACACGACCTCCCTTTAGAAGGATCTGTCCCCAGGTCCTTCACCGAGTTGGCGCCCGATGGAGCTATCCGCGAGCTCTGTGGGGTAATTGATGCGCTCGTAGTATGGACGCAACTGTTCCACGTTAACAGTTTTATCACTTGGGCCTCCGAGGTTTCCGATTCTCTTGATGCGCACCAGGTTTTCGCCAGCAAGGTCCGTGATTTCGTAGGGACCGTCATATCGTGGGTCGAGTGTCCACTTTCTGGCTCCAATAGAACACAAAACCTTGTCTCCTACGTTGAAATTCGGAGGATCCCTTCTCGCGTCGTATCGTCTCGTAGAGTATGCTTGGCTCTTCTGTAAGTTTTCTTTAGCTTCTTTGCGTGCCATCGCAAGCTCGTGAAGCCGTACCGAGTCTTCAATGTCATTTCTGACGGAGCCAATGTTCAGCTCACCGGGTAGTCTCGGCTGGTATCCGTGCATAAGCCAGAATGCGCTGTACCCTGACTGCTGTGTCTTTGCAACGTTGATGGCAAACACTGCGTCTGCAAGCAAACGATCCCAGTCGCGCGTCTCATTGAGCAGCTTTCTGAGAACTTGCTTTAATGTTGCCACCATTCTTTCGACGAGACCGTTGGCCTGAGGCCAGTAAGGTGGCGTGTTGACGTGTTCGATGCCGAGTCGTTTGTGAAGCGAAGCGGTCTTCTTGTTCACAAATCCTCTGGCTTGGTCGGTGATTATTACCTCTGGGACGCCGAAACGTGGAATCCATCTGTTGAGTAGATAATCAATGTAGTATGTCGATGCCGTACTTGGCACTGCTATTGCATCCATATAGCGTGTCGCGTGATCGATGCATACCAAGACGTAACCCTCGTCTTCGCTGTCATTAATTGGACCAAGGTGATCCAAGGAGATAACAGTGTTGGGGTCGTTCGGAATTTCTCGTGGGTGGAGGCAGCCTTGATTTCGTTTTGTTCTGGCGTTTATAGTCTGGCAGGTATGACAGGACTGAACGTATGTCTTGACATCCTTTGATATGGAAGGCCACCAATATTTGCGTTCGATGAGGTCCTTCGTTTTCGTTGCGCCGAGATGTCCGTTACTGTCGTGGAAAATCTTCATGACAGTGTCGCGCAGAGCTCCCGGTACAATAATTTTCTTCGATGAACGCCCCTTGTTGACGATTTCTTTGGTCAGAATGCCGTCGTCCATCTTAAAAGCGCTGTCCCGTCTCTGGCTGTCCTCCGTGAACCTGCGGCAGTCCGCGTCCAAAGCTTGGAATTTCCGCAGCGTCTCGTGATTGCCGGTGATGACGGTTTGAAGTACGTAGCCTCTCGCACCCTCCGTTTCGAGAATGTCTCCTGACATTCTTTCCGTTTCTGTCTGGCGTGATAAAGCATCTGCGGCGGTGTTGAGTCGGCCTGGGCGATGCAACACGTCGAAAGTGTAGTCGGCCAAGTCGAGCATCCAGCGAGCAAATCGTCGATTGATTGCTCCCTTCTTCATGAGGTACGTTAGGCTGAAGTTGTCCGTGAAGACGGTGAACCGTGGTCCTCCTCGTAGATACAAAGCGAATTTCTCTGTTAGAGCCCAGTGCAGCGCCATGCATTCCAGTAGGTTGGAATGAAGCTTAGAGTCGTGTTCGTTGAGCGCTTTGCTTGCATACTCGATCACTCGTTCCTTTCCGTCTTGGAGCTGAGTCAGTACAGCTCCCAGTCCCGTTTGGCAGGCGTCGACGTGGACTCGTGTCTGACATTCGGGACGAAACGTTGACAAAATTGGGGGACTCTTCAGCGAGCTTTTGAGGTTGTCAACGATGCTTTCGTGTTCTGAAGTCCATCGAAATTCAGCCTGTTCCGAAACTAGATTCCGTAGAGGTCGTGTGATTTTCGAGAAGTTCGGAATGAATTTGCGATAGTGGTTCGCAAATTGCAAGAAGGAGTATAGCTTCTTAGCGTTGACGTGCGGCTCAAACTTATCAATGGCTGCGATGCGTGAACCGTCTGGAATTCGGCCTTCCAGTGAGATCTCGTAGCCAAGAAAGTTGATGCTGCTGCGTATGAACTGGCATTTACGGATGTCCATCTTGAGTCCATTGATCTTGATTCGAGCTAAAGCTTCTTCTAGAAGTTCCAAAGCTTCTTGAATCGTGCGTGCGCCTTGACCAACATCGTCCATGTAGGTCGCCGTACGTGGTAGACCGTCGAATGTGTGGCGCATTATTTTCTGCATTGTTTGTGGCGCTTTGCAGAAACCGAACGCCATCCTGAGATATTCGTACTTCCCATCTGGGGTGACAAATGCTGTTTTGTGCACGTCGTCCTCCTTCACTCGAACTGTCAAGAAGGCAGCCTTTACATCCATGACCGTGAAGTACTGCGCTTTGTCCGCTGTGATATCAAAGATGACGTCTTCCATCACAGGCATCGGATACGTTGGGTTTATGGTCTTCTCGTTTAGCTTTCTGTAGTCGTGCACCATGCGTCGAGGTGTGGTCGGGTGATTCGGTTGGTCAACCACAATCGTCGGTGCGGCATACTCGCTTTCGCTTGGACGAACGATGTCTTTCTTTAAGTATTCGTTGACTTGCTCTTTCATAAAGTTACGATCCGCTGGAGAGCATCTGTAGGGTCGTGAAGCAACCGGTATGTTGTCTCGTAGTTCGATAGAGTGCTCGATGTGTGGACAAAGTCCAATCGGGCTTGTTTTGCTCGCGAAAACCGAAGAGTTTTTCAGGAGCAACGCTCTCAACTGATCACGTTCTTCGTTTGTCGCGTCTGTTGTCATCGAGGAAACGGCAGTTTCGATACCTTCACGGATGACTGGGTCGGTTTCGATTTCTAGGCCCTCGATGCGTACGAAGTCCGTTCTTTCGTTTTCGCGGTGACGGCAGAACGAGGCTATGAGTGTCTCTCCGATTTCATCCGGTTTCGATGAACTGGTTGGATCGTGGACTGCGAAAGTTGGGCACTGTTTGTCCTCTTTCGTTACGTTAACGAGCGTGACGTCATTCGTTGGATGAAACGTGACTTCAACGTTGGCGTTTCGTCGCCAGTCTGAACCAAGAATGATGTCCAAAGGCTTCGGAAGAGGGCTTACCACAACGTTCGACAGTGTTGTGCGTGTGTTGCCTACCGTGATGTCGATAGTTGCTGAAAGCTTGGGCTGGATGGTCCTGTCCAATATTTCGATGCGGTCTTGCGATTTCCAGTGGGTGACGGGTGTATCTGGAGGCAATGCTTCAGCAGAGATTAGTGACACGTTGGCACCACTGTCGATGCAAACTTTCACTGGTGAGGAGTTGTTCAAAAGTCCGTCTACGATCGGCAGCGTTCCACCAGATGATTGCAAAAAGCAATTCGCTTGTCGGCTGGAACTGTGGCGTCTATCTTCGGGCGCTGGTTGCGATCGACGCCTTTCTTCAGCTCGTAGTGTGGCGCTCGTTTTCGGTTTTGGGCACTGGCGGGATAGATGACCAGGCTCGTTGCAATTGTAACAGGGTCTTCCGGTTGGTGCCCTGAATGGCGAGAAACTGTTCGTTCCCGAACCCACACGTTCTGATTTTCTTTGGTTCGTTGGATTTGGTGTTTTGTCGTCAGTTTGGTCGCGTTCCGTTGATCGGCGGCAGTCTAGCATGGTTGCTCTGTCGATGAGGTCGATGACCGAAGTGCAACATTGCGCTGCCAACGGGTTGGCCCATTTGTCGTCCGTGATTCCAGCGAGAATGAGTGAAATTCTTTCTTCCGTTGCGAGGTTGTACGGTGCTTTCTCAAGCATGGCATTCTTCGCGTAAACGTACTCGGTTATGGTTTCGTTTTCGCGCAGCGTTCGTTGGGCTTGGTAGTTAAGGAACTCCTGCATGGTCATTTTGCGTTTGAAGCGTTCTGTTAGTGCTTCTTTCCATGCATCCCAAGTTTCTATTTTTCTGCCATAGCTCGTGTGCCAGTCGCGGGCAGGACCCTTCAACCGAGAGATCGCGTTCACCAAAGTTAGTGATGGAGTCCAGTGGGCTAGCGATGCGATGCGCTCGGTCTCCGCTGTCCAGGCCTTCACGTCTGCTCTTACCGAGCCGTCGAAGAAAGCAATGGCTGTGGAAGTATCGCTCGTTGAGTGGACCTGCAGAGGCTGCTGCGCTCGTGCTAAGCATTCGGCTATCGTAACTTGAGACTCGACCATCATAGCCATTAATCGAGCCATATCGTTCGTCTCCGATGGGGTTCTGCGGACTCCCAAAGTTTCGTCTCGTGCGTCAGCAGGCGTAACGTGCCGTGGAGTATCAAGGGTTGACTCACGTTGTTCGTCGATGCGCCCGGTATCAACTTGGTCGTCGTGACGTTGGCCAACTTGTTCCGAAGGGCGCTCGTTGGCTGTTGCCATGAGGATCTGGAGCTGAGACTTCAAAGCGTCGACATCGGCTTGCAGCTTTTCGTTGGTAGCCGCCAGGCTCTCCATGCTTGCCAGCCGTTCGTTGCTGGTGTTGCGTAGCATCGTCAGAGAGTCGAGGGTACCGTCAGCTCGTCGCCGTGCGTTGTCTTCGAGAAGCCTTTTCACAAGTTCACCTTTGTTGCCCGTGTGGCGCAAAAGGCGAAACTTGAGTTCGTCGGTCAGCTCTTTCTTTGTGAACAATTCCAGGGAACTGGCGTCTTCCGATGAAAGGAGGTCAGACCCCGGAGTCGGGCGTGTCCGAGTTGAGTCAGCGTCGTGGCACCCTTGCGTCGAGTGCTCCGCCATTCTCCGTCCGCTTCAATTTTGGTTGCCGATAATTTCGGGTAACGGGGCTTCAATTGTCGCCGTGAAGTTCCGTAGTCGGCTGCGCCATGTCAGAGTGGCCGGTTTTAGTAAGGACTTGTCTTGGAAGAGATTAAACTGTTTAATGACAGGAAAACTGATTACATTGCGTTATAGGATGGGGAAATAGCACTGAAACGTCCGTCGCGATGCGCGGCGGTGGGGCGACTCCCCGCGCACGAAGTTCAGTTTACCCTCGCAAGCGAGGGTCCAAAATCCGAAACACACGCACACAGCACGTATAAACGCGGGCGCCGCTCGGGGCCGCGTGAGGGTACATATAAACACTGGCGGTGACTCGGGGAGGCGTTGGCGGCGTAAGCTGTGGCGGTGTCGTATACGCTGCAGGGCCGTCTTCTCCGCTTTCCGTTCGTTCTTCTATTTTCTTTCGTTCGTCGCCCCCAGCGAATTCTTCGTAGCCCCTGACACGACCTCCCTTTAGAAGGATCTGTCCCCAGGTCCTTCACCGAGTTGGCGCCCGATGGAGCTATCCGCGAGCTCTGTGGGGTAATTGATGCGCTCGTAGTATGGACGCAACTGTTCCACGTTAACAGTTTTATCACTTGGGCCTCCGAGGTTTCCGATTCTCTTGATGCGCACCAGGTTTTCGCCAGCAAGGTCCGTGATTTCGTAGGGACCGTCATATCGTGGGTCGAGTGTCCACTTTCTGGCTCCAATAGAACACAAAACCTTGTCTCCTACGTTGAAATTCGGAGGATCCCTTCTCGCGTCGTATCGTCTCGTAGAGTATGCTTGGCTCTTCTGTAAGTTTTCTTTAGCTTCTTTGCGTGCCATCGCAAGCTCGTGAAGCCGTACCGAGTCTTCAATGTCATTTCTGACGGAGCCAATGTTCAGCTCACCGGGTAGTCTCGGCTGGTATCCGTGCATAAGCCAGAATGCGCTGTACCCTGACTGCTGTGTCTTTGCAACGTTGATGGCAAACACTGCGTCTGCAAGCAAACGATCCCAGTCGCGCGTCTCATTGAGCAGCTTTCTGAGAACTTGCTTTAATGTTGCCACCATTCTTTCGACGAGACCGTTGGCCTGAGGCCAGTAAGGTGGCGTGTTGACGTGTTCGATGCCGAGTCGTTTGTGAAGCGAAGCGGTCTTCTTGTTCACAAATCCTCTGGCTTGGTCGGTGATTATTACCTCTGGGACGCCGAAACGTGGAATCCATCTGTTGAGTAGATAATCAATGTAGTATGTCGATGCCGTACTTGGCACTGCTATTGCATCCATATAGCGTGTCGCGTGATCGATGCATACCAAGACGTAACCCTCGTCTTCGCTGTCATTAATTGGACCAAGGTGATCCAAGGAGATAACAGTGTTGGGGTCGTTCGGAATTTCTCGTGGGTGGAGGCAGCCTTGATTTCGTTTTGTTCTGGCGTTTATAGTCTGGCAGGTATGACAGGACTGAACGTATGTCTTGACATCCTTTGATATGGAAGGCCACCAATATTTGCGTTCGATGAGGTCCTTCGTTTTCGTTGCGCCGAGATGTCCGTTACTGTCGTGGAAAATCTTCATGACAGTGTCGCGCAGAGCTCCCGGTACAATAATTTTCTTCGATGAACGCCCCTTGTTGACGATTTCTTTGGTCAGAATGCCGTCGTCCATCTTAAAAGCGCTGTCCCGTCTCTGGCTGTCCTCCGTGAACCTGCGGCAGTCCGCGTCCAAAGCTTGGAATTTCCGCAGCGTCTCGTGATTGCCGGTGATGACGGTTTGAAGTACGTAGCCTCTCGCACCCTCCGTTTCGAGAATGTCTCCTGACATTCTTTCCGTTTCTGTCTGGCGTGATAAAGCATCTGCGGCGGTGTTGAGTCGGCCTGGGCGATGCAACACGTCGAAAGTGTAGTCGGCCAAGTCGAGCATCCAGCGAGCAAATCGTCGATTGATTGCTCCCTTCTTCATGAGGTACGTTAGGCTGAAGTTGTCCGTGAAGACGGTGAACCGTGGTCCTCCTCGTAGATACAAAGCGAATTTCTCTGTTAGAGCCCAGTGCAGCGCCATGCATTCCAGTAGGTTGGAATGAAGCTTAGAGTCGTGTTCGTTGAGCGCTTTGCTTGCATACTCGATCACTCGTTCCTTTCCGTCTTGGAGCTGAGTCAGTACAGCTCCCAGTCCCGTTTGGCAGGCGTCGACGTGGACTCGTGTCTGACATTCGGGACGAAACGTTGACAAAATTGGGGGACTCTTCAGCGAGCTTTTGAGGTTGTCAACGATGCTTTCGTGTTCTGAAGTCCATCGAAATTCAGCCTGTTCCGAAACTAGATTCCGTAGAGGTCGTGTGATTTTCGAGAAGTTCGGAATGAATTTGCGATAGTGGTTCGCAAATTGCAAGAAGGAGTATAGCTTCTTAGCGTTGACGTGCGGCTCAAACTTATCAATGGCTGCGATGCGTGAACCGTCTGGAATTCGGCCTTCCAGTGAGATCTCGTAGCCAAGAAAGTTGATGCTGCTGCGTATGAACTGGCATTTACGGATGTCCATCTTGAGTCCATTGATCTTGATTCGAGCTAAAGCTTCTTCTAGAAGTTCCAAAGCTTCTTGAATCGTGCGTGCGCCTTGACCAACATCGTCCATGTAGGTCGCCGTACGTGGTAGACCGTCGAATGTGTGGCGCATTATTTTCTGCATTGTTTGTGGCGCTTTGCAGAAACCGAACGCCATCCTGAGATATTCGTACTTCCCATCTGGGGTGACAAATGCTGTTTTGTGCACGTCGTCCTCCTTCACTCGAACTGTCAAGAAGGCAGCCTTTACATCCATGACCGTGAAGTACTGCGCTTTGTCCGCTGTGATATCAAAGATGACGTCTTCCATCACAGGCATCGGATACGTTGGGTTTATGGTCTTCTCGTTTAGCTTTCTGTAGTCGTGCACCATGCGTCGAGGTGTGGTCGGGTGATTCGGTTGGTCAACCACAATCGTCGGTGCGGCATACTCGCTTTCGCTTGGACGAACGATGTCTTTCTTTAAGTATTCGTTGACTTGCTCTTTCATAAAGTTACGATCCGCTGGAGAGCATCTGTAGGGTCGTGAAGCAACCGGTATGTTGTCTCGTAGTTCGATAGAGTGCTCGATGTGTGGACAAAGTCCAATCGGGCTTGTTTTGCTCGCGAAAACCGAAGAGTTTTTCAGGAGCAACGCTCTCAACTGATCACGTTCTTCGTTTGTCGCGTCTGTTGTCATCGAGGAAACGGCAGTTTCGATACCTTCACGGATGACTGGGTCGGTTTCGATTTCTAGGCCCTCGATGCGTACGAAGTCCGTTCTTTCGTTTTCGCGGTGACGGCAGAACGAGGCTATGAGTGTCTCTCCGATTTCATCCGGTTTCGATGAACTGGTTGGATCGTGGACTGCGAAAGTTGGGCACTGTTTGTCCTCTTTCGTTACGTTAACGAGCGTGACGTCATTCGTTGGATGAAACGTGACTTCAACGTTGGCGTTTCGTCGCCAGTCTGAACCAAGAATGATGTCCAAAGGCTTCGGAAGAGGGCTTACCACAACGTTCGACAGTGTTGTGCGTGTGTTGCCTACCGTGATGTCGATAGTTGCTGAAAGCTTGGGCTGGATGGTCCTGTCCAATATTTCGATGCGGTCTTGCGATTTCCAGTGGGTGACGGGTGTATCTGGAGGCAATGCTTCAGCAGAGATTAGTGACACGTTGGCACCACTGTCGATGCAAACTTTCACTGGTGAGGAGTTGTTCAAAAGTCCGTCTACGATCGGCAGCGTTCCACCAGATGATTGCAAAAAGCAATTCGCTTGTCGGCTGGAACTGTGGCGTCTATCTTCGGGCGCTGGTTGCGATCGACGCCTTTCTTCAGCTCGTAGTGTGGCGCTCGTTTTCGGTTTTGGGCACTGGCGGGATAGATGACCAGGCTCGTTGCAATTGTAACAGGGTCTTCCGGTTGGTGCCCTGAATGGCGAGAAACTGTTCGTTCCCGAACCCACACGTTCTGATTTTCTTTGGTTCGTTGGATTTGGTGTTTTGTCGTCAGTTTGGTCGCGTTCCGTTGATCGGCGGCAGTCTAGCATGGTTGCTCTGTCGATGAGGTCGATGACCGAAGTGCAACATTGCGCTGCCAACGGGTTGGCCCATTTGTCGTCCGTGATTCCAGCGAGAATGAGTGAAATTCTTTCTTCCGTTGCGAGGTTGTACGGTGCTTTCTCAAGCATGGCATTCTTCGCGTAAACGTACTCGGTTATGGTTTCGTTTTCGCGCAGCGTTCGTTGGGCTTGGTAGTTCAGGAACTCCTGCATGGTCATTTTGCGTTTGAAGCGTTCTGTTAGTGCTTCTTTCCATGCATCCCAAGTTTCTATTTTTCTGCCATAGCTCGTGTGCCAGTCGCGGGCAGGACCCTTCAACCGAGAGATCGCGTTCACCAAAGTTAGTGATGGAGTCCAGTGGGCTAGCGATGCGATGCGCTCGGTCTCCGCTGTCCAGGCCTTCACGTCTGCTCTTACCGAGCCGTCGAAGAAAGCAATGGCTGTGGAAGTATCGCTCGTTGAGTGGACCTGCAGAGGCTGCTGCGCTCGTGCTAAGCATTCGGCTATCGTAACTTGAGACTCGACCATCATAGCCATTAATCGAGCCATATCGTTCGTCTCCGATGGGGTTCTGCGGACTCCCAAAGTTTCGTCTCGTGCGTCAGCAGGCGTAACGTGCCGTGGAGTATCAAGGGTTGACTCACGTTGTTCGTCGATGCGCCCGGTATCAACTTGGTCGTCGTGACGTTGGCCAACTTGTTCCGAAGGGCGCTCGTTGGCTGTTGCCATGAGGATCTGGAGCTGAGACTTCAAAGCGTCGACATCGGCTTGCAGCTTTTCGTTGGTAGCCGCCAGGCTCTCCATGCTTGCCAGCCGTTCGTTGCTGGTGTTGCGTAGCATCGTCAGAGAGTCGAGGGTACCGTCAGCTCGTCGCCGTGCGTTGTCTTCGAGAAGCCTTTTCACAAGTTCACCTTTGTTGCCCGTGTGGCGCAAAAGGCGAAACTTGAGTTCGTCGGTCAGCTCTTTCTTTGTGAACAATTCCAGGGAACTGGCGTCTTCCGATGAAAGGAGGTCAGACCCCGGAGTCGGGCGTGTCCGAGTTGAGTCAGCGTCGTGGCACCCTTGCGTCGAGTGCTCCGCCATTCTCCGTCCGCTTCAATTTTGGTTGCCGATAATTTCGGGTAACGGGGCTTCAATTGTCGCCGTGAAGTTCCGTAGTCGGCTGCGCCATGTCAGAGTGGCCGGTTTTAGTAAGGACTTGTCTTGGAAGAGATTAAACTGTTTAATGACAGGAAAACTGATTACATTGCGTTATAGGATGGGGAAATAGCACTGAAACGTCCGTCGCGATGCGCGGCGGTGGGGCGACTCCCCGCGCACGAAGTTCAGTTTACCCTCGCAAGCGAGGGTCCAAAATCCGAAACACACGCACACAGCACGTATAAACGCGGGCGCCGCTCGGGGCCGCGTGAGGGTACATATAAACACTGGCGGTGACTCGGGGAGGCGTTGGCGGCGTAAGCTGTGGCGGTGTCGTATACGCTGCAGGGCCGTCTTCTCCGCTTTCCGTTCGTTCTTCTATTTTCTTTCGTTCGTCGCCCCCAGCGAATTCTTCGTAGCCCCTGACACGACCTCCCTTTAGAAGGATCTGTCCCCAGGTCCTTCACCGAGTTGGCGCCCGATGGAGCTATCCGCGAGCTCTGTGGGGTAATTGATGCGCTCGTAGTATGGACGCAACTGTTCCACGTTAACAGTTTTATCACTTGGGCCTCCGAGGTTTCCGATTCTCTTGATGCGCACCAGGTTTTCGCCAGCAAGGTCCGTGATTTCGTAGGGACCGTCATATCGTGGGTCGAGTGTCCACTTTCTGGCTCCAATAGAACACAAAACCTTGTCTCCTACGTTGAAATTCGGAGGATCCCTTCTCGCGTCGTATCGTCTCGTAGAGTATGCTTGGCTCTTCTGTAAGTTTTCTTTAGCTTCTTTGCGTGCCATCGCAAGCTCGTGAAGCCGTACCGAGTCTTCAATGTCATTTCTGACGGAGCCAATGTTCAGCTCACCGGGTAGTCTCGGCTGGTATCCGTGCATAAGCCAGAATGCGCTGTACCCTGACTGCTGTGTCTTTGCAACGTTGATGGCAAACACTGCGTCTGCAAGCAAACGATCCCAGTCGCGCGTCTCATTGAGCAGCTTTCTGAGAACTTGCTTTAATGTTGCCACCATTCTTTCGACGAGACCGTTGGCCTGAGGCCAGTAAGGTGGCGTGTTGACGTGTTCGATGCCGAGTCGTTTGTGAAGCGAAGCGGTCTTCTTGTTCACAAATCCTCTGGCTTGGTCGGTGATTATTACCTCTGGGACGCCGAAACGTGGAATCCATCTGTTGAGTAGATAATCAATGTAGTATGTCGATGCCGTACTTGGCACTGCTATTGCATCCATATAGCGTGTCGCGTGATCGATGCATACCAAGACGTAACCCTCGTCTTCGCTGTCATTAATTGGACCAAGGTGATCCAAGGAGATAACAGTGTTGGGGTCGTTCGGAATTTCTCGTGGGTGGAGGCAGCCTTGATTTCGTTTTGTTCTGGCGTTTATAGTCTGGCAGGTATGACAGGACTGAACGTATGTCTTGACATCCTTTGATATGGAAGGCCACCAATATTTGCGTTCGATGAGGTCCTTCGTTTTCGTTGCGCCGAGATGTCCGTTACTGTCGTGGAAAATCTTCATGACAGTGTCGCGCAGAGCTCCCGGTACAATAATTTTCTTCGATGAACGCCCCTTGTTGACGATTTCTTTGGTCAGAATGCCGTCGTCCATCTTAAAAGCGCTGTCCCGTCTCTGGCTGTCCTCCGTGAACCTGCGGCAGTCCGCGTCCAAAGCTTGGAATTTCCGCAGCGTCTCGTGATTGCCGGTGATGACGGTTTGAAGTACGTAGCCTCTCGCACCCTCCGTTTCGAGAATGTCTCCTGACATTCTTTCCGTTTCTGTCTGGCGTGATAAAG
This sequence comes from Haemaphysalis longicornis, assembly GCF_048455015.1. Taxonomy (NCBI): domain Eukaryota; kingdom Metazoa; phylum Arthropoda; class Arachnida; order Ixodida; family Ixodidae; genus Haemaphysalis; species Haemaphysalis longicornis. The sequence goes on from NW_027526361.1 coordinate 93,275,738, forward strand.
CATCTGCGGCGGTGTTGAGTCGGCCTGGGCGATGCAACACGTCGAAAGTGTAGTCGGCCAAGTCGAGCATCCAGCGAGCAAATCGTCGATTGATTGCTCCCTTCTTCATGAGGTACGTTAGGCTGAAGTTGTCCGTGAAGACGGTGAACCGTGGTCCTCCTCGTAGATACAAAGCGAATTTCTCTGTTAGAGCCCAGTGCAGCGCCATGCATTCCAGTAGGTTGGAATGAAGCTTAGAGTCGTGTTCGTTGAGCGCTTTGCTTGCATACTCGATCACTCGTTCCTTTCCGTCTTGGAGCTGAGTCAGTACAGCTCCCAGTCCCGTTTGGCAGGCGTCGACGTGGACTCGTGTCTGACATTCGGGACGAAACGTTGACAAAATTGGGGGACTCTTCAGCGAGCTTTTGAGGTTGTCAACGATGCTTTCGTGTTCTGAAGTCCATCGAAATTCAGCCTGTTCCGAAACTAGATTCCGTAGAGGTCGTGTGATTTTCGAGAAGTTCGGAATGAATTTGCGATAGTGGTTCGCAAATTGCAAGAAGGAGTATAGCTTCTTAGCGTTGACGTGCGGCTCAAACTTATCAATGGCTGCGATGCGTGAACCGTCTGGAATTCGGCCTTCCAGTGAGATCTCGTAGCCAAGAAAGTTGATGCTGCTGCGTATGAACTGGCATTTACGGATGTCCATCTTGAGTCCATTGATCTTGATTCGAGCTAAAGCTTCTTCTAGAAGTTCCAAAGCTTCTTGAATCGTGCGTGCGCCTTGACCAACATCGTCCATGTAGGTCGCCGTACGTGGTAGACCGTCGAATGTGTGGCGCATTATTTTCTGCATTGTTTGTGGCGCTTTGCAGAAACCGAACGCCATCCTGAGATATTCGTACTTCCCATCTGGGGTGACAAATGCTGTTTTGTGCACGTCGTCCTCCTTCACTCGAACTGTCAAGAAGGCAGCCTTTACATCCATGACCGTGAAGTACTGCGCTTTGTCCGCTGTGATATCAAAGATGACGTCTTCCATCACAGGCATCGGATACGTTGGGTTTATGGTCTTCTCGTTTAGCTTTCTGTAGTCGTGCACCATGCGTCGAGGTGTGGTCGGGTGATTCGGTTGGTCAACCACAATCGTCGGTGCGGCATACTCGCTTTCGCTTGGACGAACGATGTCTTTCTTTAAGTATTCGTTGACTTGCTCTTTCATAAAGTTACGATCCGCTGGAGAGCATCTGTAGGGTCGTGAAGCAACCGGTATGTTGTCTCGTAGTTCGATAGAGTGCTCGATGTGTGGACAAAGTCCAATCGGGCTTGTTTTGCTCGCGAAAACCGAAGAGTTTTTCAGGAGCAACGCTCTCAACTGATCACGTTCTTCGTTTGTCGCGTCTGTTGTCATCGAGGAAACGGCAGTTTCGATACCTTCACGGATGACTGGGTCGGTTTCGATTTCTAGGCCCTCGATGCGTACGAAGTCCGTTCTTTCGTTTTCGCGGTGACGGCAGAACGAGGCTATGAGTGTCTCTCCGATTTCATCCGGTTTCGATGAACTGGTTGGATCGTGGACTGCGAAAGTTGGGCACTGTTTGTCCTCTTTCGTTACGTTAACGAGCGTGACGTCATTCGTTGGATGAAACGTGACTTCAACGTTGGCGTTTCGTCGCCAGTCTGAACCAAGAATGATGTCCAAAGGCTTCGGAAGAGGGCTTACCACAACGTTCGACAGTGTTGTGCGTGTGTTGCCTACCGTGATGTCGATAGTTGCTGAAAGCTTGGGCTGGATGGTCCTGTCCAATATTTCGATGCGGTCTTGCGATTTCCAGTGGGTGACGGGTGTATCTGGAGGCAATGCTTCAGCAGAGATTAGTGACACGTTGGCACCACTGTCGATGCAAACTTTCACTGGTGAGGAGTTGTTCAAAAGTCCGTCTACGATCGGCAGCGTTCCACCAGATGATTGCAAAAAGCAATTCGCTTGTCGGCTGGAACTGTGGCGTCTATCTTCGGGCGCTGGTTGCGATCGACGCCTTTCTTCAGCTCGTAGTGTGGCGCTCGTTTTCGGTTTTGGGCACTGGCGGGATAGATGACCAGGCTCGTTGCAATTGTAACAGGGTCTTCCGGTTGGTGCCCTGAATGGCGAGAAACTGTTCGTTCCCGAACCCACACGTTCTGATTTTCTTTGGTTCGTTGGATTTGGTGTTTTGTCGTCAGTTTGGTCGCGTTCCGTTGATCGGCGGCAGTCTAGCATGGTTGCTCTGTCGATGAGGTCGATGACCGAAGTGCAACATTGCGCTGCCAACGGGTTGGCCCATTTGTCGTCCGTGATTCCAGCGAGAATGAGTGAAATTCTTTCTTCCGTTGCGAGGTTGTACGGTGCTTTCTCAAGCATGGCATTCTTCGCGTAAACGTACTCGGTTATGGTTTCGTTTTCGCGCAGCGTTCGTTGGGCTTGGTAGTTAAGGAACTCCTGCATGGTCATTTTGCGTTTGAAGCGTTCTGTTAGTGCTTCTTTCCATGCATCCCAAGTTTCTATTTTTCTGCCATAGCTCGTGTGCCAGTCGCGGGCAGGACCCTTCAACCGAGAGATCGCGTTCACCAAAGTTAGTGATGGAGTCCAGTGGGCTAGCGATGCGATGCGCTCGGTCTCCGCTGTCCAGGCCTTCACGTCTGCTCTTACCGAGCCGTCGAAGAAAGCAATGGCTGTGGAAGTATCGCTCGTTGAGTGGACCTGCAGAGGCTGCTGCGCTCGTGCTAAGCATTCGGCTATCGTAACTTGAGACTCGACCATCATAGCCATTAATCGAGCCATATCGTTCGTCTCCGATGGGGTTCTGCGGACTCCCAAAGTTTCGTCTCGTGCGTCAGCAGGCGTAACGTGCCGTGGAGTATCAAGGGTTGACTCACGTTGTTCGTCGATGCGCCCGGTATCAACTTGGTCGTCGTGACGTTGGCCAACTTGTTCCGAAGGGCGCTCGTTGGCTGTTGCCATGAGGATCTGGAGCTGAGACTTCAAAGCGTCGACATCGGCTTGCAGCTTTTCGTTGGTAGCCGCCAGGCTCTCCATGCTTGCCAGCCGTTCGTTGCTGGTGTTGCGTAGCATCGTCAGAGAGTCGAGGGTACCGTCAGCTCGTCGCCGTGCGTTGTCTTCGAGAAGCCTTTTCACAAGTTCACCTTTGTTGCCCGTGTGGCGCAAAAGGCGAAACTTGAGTTCGTCGGTCAGCTCTTTCTTTGTGAACAATTCCAGGGAACTGGCGTCTTCCGATGAAAGGAGGTCAGACCCCGGAGTCGGGCGTGTCCGAGTTGAGTCAGCGTCGTGGCACCCTTGCGTCGAGTGCTCCGCCATTCTCCGTCCGCTTCAATTTTGGTTGCCGATAATTTCGGGTAACGGGGCTTCAATTGTCGCCGTGAAGTTCCGTAGTCGGCTGCGCCATGTCAGAGTGGCCGGTTTTAGTAAGGACTTGTCTTGGAAGAGATTAAACTGTTTAATGACAGGAAAACTGATTACATTGCGTTATAGGATGGGGAAATAGCACTGAAACGTCCGTCGCGATGCGCGGCGGTGGGGCGACTCCCCGCGCACGAAGTTCAGTTTACCCTCGCAAGCGAGGGTCCAAAATCCGAAACACACGCACACAGCACGTATAAACGCGGGCGCCGCTCGGGGCCGCGTGAGGGTACATATAAACACTGGCGGTGACTCGGGGAGGCGTTGGCGGCGTAAGCTGTGGCGGTGTCGTATACGCTGCAGGGCCGTCTTCTCCGCTTTCCGTTCGTTCTTCTATTTTCTTTCGTTCGTCGCCCCCAGCGAATTCTTCGTAGCCCCTGACACGACCTCCCTTTAGAAGGATCTGTCCCCAGGTCCTTCACCGAGTTGGCGCCCGATGGAGCTATCCGCGAGCTCTGTGGGGTAATTGATGCGCTCGTAGTATGGACGCAACTGTTCCACGTTAACAGTTTTATCACTTGGGCCTCCGAGGTTTCCGATTCTCTTGATGCGCACCAGGTTTTCGCCAGCAAGGTCCGTGATTTCGTAGGGACCGTCATATCGTGGGTCGAGTGTCCACTTTCTGGCTCCAATAGAACACAAAACCTTGTCTCCTACGTTGAAATTCGGAGGATCCCTTCTCGCGTCGTATCGTCTCGTAGAGTATGCTTGGCTCTTCTGTAAGTTTTCTTTAGCTTCTTTGCGTGCCATCGCAAGCTCGTGAAGCCGTACCGAGTCTTCAATGTCATTTCTGACGGAGCCAATGTTCAGCTCACCGGGTAGTCTCGGCTGGTATCCGTGCATAAGCCAGAATGCGCTGTACCCTGACTGCTGTGTCTTTGCAACGTTGATGGCAAACACTGCGTCTGCAAGCAAACGATCCCAGTCGCGCGTCTCATTGAGCAGCTTTCTGAGAACTTGCTTTAATGTTGCCACCATTCTTTCGACGAGACCGTTGGCCTGAGGCCAGTAAGGTGGCGTGTTGACGTGTTCGATGCCGAGTCGTTTGTGAAGCGAAGCGGTCTTCTTGTTCACAAATCCTCTGGCTTGGTCGGTGATTATTACCTCTGGGACGCCGAAACGTGGAATCCATCTGTTGAGTAGATAATCAATGTAGTATGTCGATGCCGTACTTGGCACTGCTATTGCATCCATATAGCGTGTCGCGTGATCGATGCATACCAAGACGTAACCCTCGTCTTCGCTGTCATTAATTGGACCAAGGTGATCCAAGGAGATAACAGTGTTGGGGTCGTTCGGAATTTCTCGTGGGTGGAGGCAGCCTTGATTTCGTTTTGTTCTGGCGTTTATAGTCTGGCAGGTATGACAGGACTGAACGTATGTCTTGACATCCTTTGATATGGAAGGCCACCAATATTTGCGTTCGATGAGGTCCTTCGTTTTCGTTGCGCCGAGATGTCCGTTACTGTCGTGGAAAATCTTCATGACAGTGTCGCGCAGAGCTCCCGGTACAATAATTTTCTTCGATGAACGCCCCTTGTTGACGATTTCTTTGGTCAGAATGCCGTCGTCCATCTTAAAAGCGCTGTCCCGTCTCTGGCTGTCCTCCGTGAACCTGCGGCAGTCCGCGTCCAAAGCTTGGAATTTCCGCAGCGTCTCGTGATTGCCGGTGATGACGGTTTGAAGTACGTAGCCTCTCGCACCCTCCGTTTCGAGAATGTCTCCTGACATTCTTTCCGTTTCTGTCTGGCGTGATAAAGCATCTGCGGCGGTGTTGAGTCGGCCTGGGCGATGCAACACGTCGAAAGTGTAGTCGGCCAAGTCGAGCATCCAGCGAGCAAATCGTCGATTGATTGCTCCCTTCTTCATGAGGTACGTTAGGCTGAAGTTGTCCGTGAAGACGGTGAACCGTGGTCCTCCTCGTAGATACAAAGCGAATTTCTCTGTTAGAGCCCAGTGCAGCGCCATGCATTCCAGTAGGTTGGAATGAAGCTTAGAGTCGTGTTCGTTGAGCGCTTTGCTTGCATACTCGATCACTCGTTCCTTTCCGTCTTGGAGCTGAGTCAGTACAGCTCCCAGTCCCGTTTGGCAGGCGTCGACGTGGACTCGTGTCTGACATTCGGGACGAAACGTTGACAAAATTGGGGGACTCTTCAGCGAGCTTTTGAGGTTGTCAACGATGCTTTCGTGTTCTGAAGTCCATCGAAATTCAGCCTGTTCCGAAACTAGATTCCGTAGAGGTCGTGTGATTTTCGAGAAGTTCGGAATGAATTTGCGATAGTGGTTCGCAAATTGCAAGAAGGAGTATAGCTTCTTAGCGTTGACGTGCGGCTCAAACTTATCAATGGCTGCGATGCGTGAACCGTCTGGAATTCGGCCTTCCAGTGAGATCTCGTAGCCAAGAAAGTTGATGCTGCTGCGTATGAACTGGCATTTACGGATGTCCATCTTGAGTCCATTGATCTTGATTCGAGCTAAAGCTTCTTCTAGAAGTTCCAAAGCTTCTTGAATCGTGCGTGCGCCTTGACCAACATCGTCCATGTAGGTCGCCGTACGTGGTAGACCGTCGAATGTGTGGCGCATTATTTTCTGCATTGTTTGTGGCGCTTTGCAGAAACCGAACGCCATCCTGAGATATTCGTACTTCCCATCTGGGGTGACAAATGCTGTTTTGTGCACGTCGTCCTCCTTCACTCGAACTGTCAAGAAGGCAGCCTTTACATCCATGACCGTGAAGTACTGCGCTTTGTCCGCTGTGATATCAAAGATGACGTCTTCCATCACAGGCATCGGATACGTTGGGTTTATGGTCTTCTCGTTTAGCTTTCTGTAGTCGTGCACCATGCGTCGAGGTGTGGTCGGGTGATTCGGTTGGTCAACCACAATCGTCGGTGCGGCATACTCGCTTTCGCTTGGACGAACGATGTCTTTCTTTAAGTATTCGTTGACTTGCTCTTTCATAAAGTTACGATCCGCTGGAGAGCATCTGTAGGGTCGTGAAGCAACCGGTATGTTGTCTCGTAGTTCGATAGAGTGCTCGATGTGTGGACAAAGTCCAATCGGGCTTGTTTTGCTCGCGAAAACCGAAGAGTTTTTCAGGAGCAACGCTCTCAACTGATCACGTTCTTCGTTTGTCGCGTCTGTTGTCATCGAGGAAACGGCAGTTTCGATACCTTCACGGATGACTGGGTCGGTTTCGATTTCTAGGCCCTCGATGCGTACGAAGTCCGTTCTTTCGTTTTCGCGGTGACGGCAGAACGAGGCTATGAGTGTCTCTCCGATTTCATCCGGTTTCGATGAACTGGTTGGATCGTGGACTGCGAAAGTTGGGCACTGTTTGTCCTCTTTCGTTACGTTAACGAGCGTGACGTCATTCGTTGGATGAAACGTGACTTCAACGTTGGCGTTTCGTCGCCAGTCTGAACCAAGAATGATGTCCAAAGGCTTCGGAAGAGGGCTTACCACAACGTTCGACAGTGTTGTGCGTGTGTTGCCTACCGTGATGTCGATAGTTGCTGAAAGCTTGGGCTGGATGGTCCTGTCCAATATTTCGATGCGGTCTTGCGATTTCCAGTGGGTGACGGGTGTATCTGGAGGCAATGCTTCAGCAGAGATTAGTGACACGTTGGCACCACTGTCGATGCAAACTTTCACTGGTGAGGAGTTGTTCAAAAGTCCGTCTACGATCGGCAGCGTTCCACCAGATGATTGCAAAAAGCAATTCGCTTGTCGGCTGGAACTGTGGCGTCTATCTTCGGGCGCTGGTTGCGATCGACGCCTTTCTTCAGCTCGTAGTGTGGCGCTCGTTTTCGGTTTTGGGCACTGGCGGGATAGATGACCAGGCTCGTTGCAATTGTAACAGGGTCTTCCGGTTGGTGCCCTGAATGGCGAGAAACTGTTCGTTCCCGAACCCACACGTTCTGATTTTCTTTGGTTCGTTGGATTTGGTGTTTTGTCGTCAGTTTGGTCGCGTTCCGTTGATCGGCGGCAGTCTAGCATGGTTGCTCTGTCGATGAGGTCGATGACCGAAGTGCAACATTGCGCTGCCAACGGGTTGGCCCATTTGTCGTCCGTGATTCCAGCGAGAATGAGTGAAATTCTTTCTTCCGTTGCGAGGTTGTACGGTGCTTTCTCAAGCATGGCATTCTTCGCGTAAACGTACTCGGTTATGGTTTCGTTTTCGCGCAGCGTTCGTTGGGCTTGGTAGTTAAGGAACTCCTGCATGGTCATTTTGCGTTTGAAGCGTTCTGTTAGTGCTTCTTTCCATGCATCCCAAGTTTCTATTTTTCTGCCATAGCTCGTGTGCCAGTCGCGGGCAGGACCCTTCAACCGAGAGATCGCGTTCACCAAAGTTAGTGATGGAGTCCAGTGGGCTAGCGATGCGATGCGCTCGGTCTCCGCTGTCCAGGCCTTCACGTCTGCTCTTACCGAGCCGTCGAAGAAAGCAATGGCTGTGGAAGTATCGCTCGTTGAGTGGACCTGCAGAGGCTGCTGCGCTCGTGCTAAGCATTCGGCTATCGTAACTTGAGACTCGACCATCATAGCCATTAATCGAGCCATATCGTTCGTCTCCGATGGGGTTCTGCGGACTCCCAAAGTTTCGTCTCGTGCGTCAGCAGGCGTAACGTGCCGTGGAGTATCAAGGGTTGACTCACGTTGTTCGTCGATGCGCCCGGTATCAACTTGGTCGTCGTGACGTTGGCCAACTTGTTCCGAAGGGCGCTCGTTGGCTGTTGCCATGAGGATCTGGAGCTGAGACTTCAAAGCGTCGACATCGGCTTGCAGCTTTTCGTTGGTAGCCGCCAGGCTCTCCATGCTTGCCAGCCGTTCGTTGCTGGTGTTGCGTAGCATCGTCAGAGAGTCGAGGGTACCGTCAGCTCGTCGCCGTGCGTTGTCTTCGAGAAGCCTTTTCACAAGTTCACCTTTGTTGCCCGTGTGGCGCAAAAGGCGAAACTTGAGTTCGTCGGTCAGCTCTTTCTTTGTGAACAATTCCAGGGAACTGGCGTCTTCCGATGAAAGGAGGTCAGACCCCGGAGTCGGGCGTGTCCGAGTTGAGTCAGCGTCGTGGCACCCTTGCGTCGAGTGCTCCGCCATTCTCCGTCCGCTTCAATTTTGGTTGCCGATAATTTCGGGTAACGGGGCTTCAATTGTCGCCGTGAAGTTCCGTAGTCGGCTGCGCCATGTCAGAGTGGCCGGTTTTAGTAAGGACTTGTCTTGGAAGAGATTAAACTGTTTAATGACAGGAAAACTGATTACATTGCGTTATAGGATGGGGAAATAGCACTGAAACGTCCGTCGCGATGCGCGGCGGTGGGGCGACTCCCCGCGCACGAAGTTCAGTTTACCCTCGCAAGCGAGGGTCCAAAATCCGAAACACACGCACACAGCACGTATAAACGCGGGCGCCGCTCGGGGCCGCGTGAGGGTACATATAAACACTGGCGGTGACTCGGGGAGGCGTTGGCGGCGTAAGCTGTGGCGGTGTCGTATACGCTGCAGGGCCGTCTTCTCCGCTTTCCGTTCGTTCTTCTATTTTCTTTCGTTCGTCGCCCCCAGCGAATTCTTCGTAGCCCCTGACACGACCTCCCTTTAGAAGGATCTGTCCCCAGGTCCTTCACCGAGTTGGCGCCCGATGGAGCTATCCGCGAGCTCTGTGGGGTAATTGATGCGCTCGTAGTATGGACGCAACTGTTCCACGTTAACAGTTTTATCACTTGGGCCTCCGAGGTTTCCGATTCTCTTGATGCGCACCAGGTTTTCGCCAGCAAGGTCCGTGATTTCGTAGGGACCGTCATATCGTGGGTCGAGTGTCCACTTTCTGGCTCCAATAGAACACAAAACCTTGTCTCCTACGTTGAAATTCGGAGGATCCCTTCTCGCGTCGTATCGTCTCGTAGAGTATGCTTGGCTCTTCTGTAAGTTTTCTTTAGCTTCTTTGCGTGCCATCGCAAGCTCGTGAAGCCGTACCGAGTCTTCAATGTCATTTCTGACGGAGCCAATGTTCAGCTCACCGGGTAGTCTCGGCTGGTATCCGTGCATAAGCCAGAATGCGCTGTACCCTGACTGCTGTGTCTTTGCAACGTTGATGGCAAACACTGCGTCTGCAAGCAAACGATCCCAGTCGCGCGTCTCATTGAGCAGCTTTCTGAGAACTTGCTTTAATGTTGCCACCATTCTTTCGACGAGACCGTTGGCCTGAGGCCAGTAAGGTGGCGTGTTGACGTGTTCGATGCCGAGTCGTTTGTGAAGCGAAGCGGTCTTCTTGTTCACAAATCCTCTGGCTTGGTCGGTGATTATTACCTCTGGGACGCCGAAACGTGGAATCCATCTGTTGAGTAGATAATCAATGTAGTATGTCGATGCCGTACTTGGCACTGCTATTGCATCCATATAGCGTGTCGCGTGATCGATGCATACCAAGACGTAACCCTCGTCTTCGCTGTCATTAATTGGACCAAGGTGATCCAAGGAGATAACAGTGTTGGGGTCGTTCGGAATTTCTCGTGGGTGGAGGCAGCCTTGATTTCGTTTTGTTCTGGCGTTTATAGTCTGGCAGGTATGACAGGACTGAACGTATGTCTTGACATCCTTTGATATGGAAGGCCACCAATATTTGCGTTCGATGAGGTCCTTCGTTTTCGTTGCGCCGAGATGTCCGTTACTGTCGTGGAAAATCTTCATGACAGTGTCGCGCAGAGCTCCCGGTACAATAATTTTCTTCGATGAACGCCCCTTGTTGACGATTTCTTTGGTCAGAATGCCGTCGTCCATCTTAAAAGCGCTGTCCCGTCTCTGGCTGTCCTCCGTGAACCTGCGGCAGTCCGCGTCCAAAGCTTGGAATTTCCGCAGCGTCTCGTGATTGCCGGTGATGACGGTTTGAAGTACGTAGCCTCTCGCACCCTCCGTTTCGAGAATGTCTCCTGACATTCTTTCCGTTTCTGTCTGGCGTGATAAAGCATCTGCGGCGGTGTTGAGTCGGCCTGGGCGATGCAACACGTCGAAAGTGTAGTCGGCCAAGTCGAGCATCCAGCGAGCAAATCGTCGATTGATTGCTCCCTTCTTCATGAGGTACGTTAGGCTGAAGTTGTCCGTGAAGACGGTGAACCGTGGTCCTCCTCGTAGATACAAAGCGAATTTCTCTGTTAGAGCCCAGTGCAGCGCCATGCATTCCAGTAGGTTGGAATGAAGCTTAGAGTCGTGTTCGTTGAGCGCTTTGCTTGCATACTCGATCACTCGTTCCTTTCCGTCTTGGAGCTGAGTCAGTACAGCTCCCAGTCCCGTTTGGCAGGCGTCGACGTGGACTCGTGTCTGACATTCGGGACGAAACGTTGACAAAATTGGGGGACTCTTCAGCGAGCTTTTGAGGTTGTCAACGATGCTTTCGTGTTCTGAAGTCCATCGAAATTCAGCCTGTTCCGAAACTAGATTCCGTAGAGGTCGTGTGATTTTCGAGAAGTTCGGAATGAATTTGCGATAGTGGTTCGCAAATTGCAAGAAGGAGTATAGCTTCTTAGCGTTGACGTGCGGCTCAAACTTATCAATGGCTGCGATGCGTGAACCGTCTGGAATTCGGCCTTCCAGTGAGATCTCGTAGCCAAGAAAGTTGATGCTGCTGCGTATGAACTGGCATTTACGGATGTCCATCTTGAGTCCATTGATCTTGATTCGAGCTAAAGCTTCTTCTAGAAGTTCCAAAGCTTCTTGAATCGTGCGTGCGCCTTGACCAACATCGTCCATGTAGGTCGCCGTACGTGGTAGACCGTCGAATGTGTGGCGCATTATTTTCTGCATTGTTTGTGGCGCTTTGCAGAAACCGAACGCCATCCTGAGATATTCGTACTTCCCATCTGGGGTGACAAATGCTGTTTTGTGCACGTCGTCCTCCTTCACTCGAACTGTCAAGAAGGCAGCCTTTACATCCATGACCGTGAAGTACTGCGCTTTGTCCGCTGTGATATCAAAGATGACGTCTTCCATCACAGGCATCGGATACGTTGGGTTTATGGTCTTCTCGTTTAGCTTTCTGTAGTCGTGCACCATGCGTCGAGGTGTGGTCGGGTGATTCGGTTGGTCAACCACAATCGTCGGTGCGGCATACTCGCTTTCGCTTGGACGAACGATGTCTTTCTTTAAGTATTCGTTGACTTGCTCTTTCATAAAGTTACGATCCGCTGGAGAGCATCTGTAGGGTCGTGAAGCAACCGGTATGTTGTCTCGTAGTTCGATAGAGTGCTCGATGTGTGGACAAAGTCCAATCGGGCTTGTTTTGCTCGCGAAAACCGAAGAGTTTTTCAGGAGCAACGCTCTCAACTGATCACGTTCTTCGTTTGTCGCGTCTGTTGTCATCGAGGAAACGGCAGTTTCGATACCTTCACGGATGACTGGGTCGGTTTCGATTTCTAGGCCCTCGATGCGTACGAAGTCCGTTCTTTCGTTTTCGCGGTGACGGCAGAACGAGGCTATGAGTGTCTCTCCGATTTCATCCGGTTTCGATGAACTGGTTGGATCGTGGACTGCGAAAGTTGGGCACTGTTTGTCCTCTTTCGTTACGTTAACGAGCGTGACGTCATTCGTTGGATGAAACGTGACTTCAACGTTGGCGTTTCGTCGCCAGTCTGAACCAAGAATGATGTCCAAAGGCTTCGGAAGAGGGCTTACCACAACGTTCGACAGTGTTGTGCGTGTGTTGCCTACCGTGATGTCGATAGTTGCTGAAAGCTTGGGCTGGATGGTCCTGTCCAATATTTCGATGCGGTCTTGCGATTTCCAGTGGGTGACGGGTGTATCTGGAGGCAATGCTTCAGCAGAGATTAGTGACACGTTGGCACCACTGTCGATGCAAACTTTCACTGGTGAGGAGTTGTTCAAAAGTCCGTCTACGATCGGCAGCGTTCCACCAGATGATTGCAAAAAGCAATTCGCTTGTCGGCTGGAACTGTGGCGTCTATCTTCGGGCGCTGGTTGCGATCGACGCCTTTCTTCAGCTCGTAGTGTGGCGCTCGTTTTCGGTTTTGGGCACTGGCGGGATAGATGACCAGGCTCGTTGCAATTGTAACAGGGTCTTCCGGTTGGTGCCCTGAATGGCGAGAAACTGTTCGTTCCCGAACCCACACGTTCTGATTTTCTTTGGTTCGTTGGATTTGGTGTTTTGTCGTCAGTTTGGTCGCGTTCCGTTGATCGGCGGCAGTCTAGCATGGTTGCTCTGTCGATGAGGTCGATGACCGAAGTGCAACATTGCGCTGCCAACGGGTTGGCCCATTTGTCGTCCGTGATTCCAGCGAGAATGAGTGAAATTCTTTCTTCCGTTGCGAGGTTGTACGGTGCTTTCTCAAGCATGGCATTCTTCGCGTAAACGTACTCGGTTATGGTTTCGTTTTCGCGCAGCGTTCGTTGGGCTTGGTAGTTAAGGAACTCCTGCATGGTCATTTTGCGTTTGAAGCGTTCTGTTAGTGCTTCTTTCCATGCATCCCAAGTTTCTATTTTTCTGCCATAGCTCGTGTGCCAGTCGCGGGCAGGACCCTTCAACCGAGAGATCGCGTTCACCAAAGTTAGTGATGGAGTCCAGTGGGCTAGCGATGCGATGCGCTCGGTCTCCGCTGTCCAGGCCTTCACGTCTGCTCTTACCGAGCCGTCGAAGAAAGCAATGGCTGTGGAAGTATCGCTCGTTGAGTGGACCTGCAGAGGCTGCTGCGCTCGTGCTAAGCATTCGGCTATCGTAACTTGAGACTCGACCATCATAGCCATTAATCGAGCCATATCGTTCGTCTCCGATGGGGTTCTGCGGACTCCCAAAGTTTCGTCTCGTGCGTCAGCAGGCGTAACGTGCCGTGGAGTATCAAGGGTTGACTCACGTTGTTCGTCGATGCGCCCGGTATCAACTTGGTCGTCGTGACGTTGGCCAACTTGTTCCGAAGGGCGCTCGTTGGCTGTTGCCATGAGGATCTGGAGCTGAGACTTCAAAGCGTCGACATCGGCTTGCAGCTTTTCGTTGGTAGCCGCCAGGCTCTCCATGCTTGCCAGCCGTTCGTTGCTGGTGTTGCGTAGCATCGTCAGAGAGTCGAGGGTACCGTCAGCTCGTCGCCGTGCGTTGTCTTCGAGAAGCCTTTTCACAAGTTCACCTTTGTTGCCCGTGTGGCGCAAAAGGCGAAACTTGAGTTCGTCGGTCAGCTCTTTCTTTGTGAACAATTCCAGGGAACTGGCGTCTTCCGATGAAAGGAGGTCAGACCCCGGAGTCGGGCGTGTCCGAGTTGAGTCAGCGTCGTGGCACCCTTGCGTCGAGTGCTCCGCCATTCTCCGTCCGCTTCAATTTTGGTTGCCGATAATTTCGGGTAACGGGGCTTCAATTGTCGCCGTGAAGTTCCGTAGTCGGCTGCGCCATGTCAGAGTGGCCGGTTTTAGTAAGGACTTGTCTTGGAAGAGATTAAACTGTTTAATGACAGGAAAACTGATTACATTGCGTTATAGGATGGGGAAATAGCACTGAAACGTCCGTCGCGATGCGCGGCGGTGGGGCGACTCCCCGCGCACGAAGTTCAGTTTACCCTCGCAAGCGAGGGTCCAAAATCCGAAACACACGCACACAGCACGTATAAACGCGGGCGCCGCTCGGGGCCGCGTGAGGGTACATATAAACACTGGCGGTGACTCGGGGAGGCGTTGGCGGCGTAAGCTGTGGCGGTGTCGTATACGCTGCAGGGCCGTCTTCTCCGCTTTCCGTTCGTTCTTCTACTTTCTTTCGTTCGTCGCCCCCAGCGAATTCTTCGTAGCCCCTGACACGTGTGTCGTCTTTTCATTTTGTTTATCGCGCGCCGTTCTCAACGCCGCGATCAGAGAAGTGTCTAAGACAAGGCGCACTCGAAGGAGGCGCTCGGCGCTGTGTATACGCTCGGCGCATGGCAGGAATGTGACGCTCGGAATCGCCCGTAAGCCGGACTGCAGAAGAGAGCTGGCACGTGGCTGCTGCTGCTATTTCTCGAACCCCAAGCACGACTTCGCTGCGTGCGTCCGTTCACGTAGCATACACGCAGCCGGTCTCCTCCGATGCTGGGCCGCTCTCTCTTCTTTTTCCGTTCCTGTTATCGGCGCATTCTGGAAGTTTGTTTGGACATTCCAGCGTCTCTTCGAGCCCCAGTCTCGCGCGGCACGCGAGTCGTCGAGCCCGTGCCGATATTCTTGGCGCAGTGCTCATTTCAACCACCGCCCGTTCCCCCTGCACGTCCCTCTTCTTGGGCCTTTCGCCCTGGCCGAAATCCTGCCTCCCCCTCCTTGTTGAGGCGCGGCCTCGTCGCTGGGCTTTTTTGGACTGCTAGCAGTCAGCGGGCTGACTCGCATTTCATTCGGCCCACGTCCGCTTATTATAGCACCGGCCGTACGAACTATAGTTCCGTGGCCTGCAGAGTTGGTGATAAAGGTGTCAAGATATTGGCCATTATCTGAAGAAATGCTTAGCACAGCTGTGTGCGTGCTCCGAAAAGTTGGCGCAGCTGGCTCAAGGCTGGAGAAACAGCAGAGCTGGCGGCTCCTCTTCCTTCGTCAGAGGCTGTTGCATCTCGCATGTATTTCCCCACTTGCCGCTGAAAGTTCTCCATGACTGGCAGGCCCAGATCATTTCATCCGCAGCCTTTCACATCTCTCCCAAAGTGGACCGCGTTAGCACGTGCCAGAACTCACAGCAGCCGGCTTCGCGAACTCGGCGTCTGTGCTCCCCACTTCAGGTGTGAAAGCACGTGAGCGAACGCCACGAATGCCAGGTAGAGTGTTCTCGCAGGGCGAGCTGACCGACGCCAGGTGCTCGTCACGAGCCACACGCTTACGTGCGCTCGGTATTTTTTCGTATTTTTTTACGAGCTCCCCACGTGGCGTCAGCCCACGCGCAATCCTGGACGATGCCGGGTGCCCTCGGCCGGGCTGAGTTTTCCAGTAATGCTGGACGGCGGAACTAAAAGCTTAAACAGTTCTGCTGTGAAAAGTGGTATTGGTCGGCGCCTTGAAAGCTTGACGGGCAGGTCGTAATCGACGAAAAAGAGCGGAATTGACATTGGAGACAGAAACAACGGAGGAACAGGTAACCGCCATCTGCACCCGCCGCGGTGGCTCAGTGGCTAAGGCGTTGCGCTGCTGAGCACTAAGTCGCGGGTTCGATTCCCGGCCGCGGCGGCCGCTTTTCTGATGGAGGCGAAAAGCAAAAACGCCCGTGTGTACGAGATCTCGGCGCACGTTAAAGATCCCCAGGTGGTCAAAGTTAAACCGGAGCCCTCCACTACGGCGCGCCTCATCGCCTGCGTTGCGTCGGCGCGTTAAACCCTACTATCAATAAATCAATCAAACCGCCATCTGCAGCGGCAGAATCCGACTGTGTTCTCAGCCACTGAACGAGCCCGTAATCTTACGCGGCAGCATTTTCAGCAAAGTTAATCGGCGATATGCTTTCGGGCGGCTTTCCCGCTACGCGGCATCGACGAAACACCAAAATGCAGCGTAATCAGCGCAAACCCTGTGCAATCGGCGCGGCCGTGTTTAGTTTTCCAGACTCTCTCAGCCTTATGTGCAAAGCACAATGGCGTTGCTGGCATGTT
Organism: Haemaphysalis longicornis; assembly: GCF_048455015.1. Taxonomy (NCBI): domain Eukaryota; kingdom Metazoa; phylum Arthropoda; class Arachnida; order Ixodida; family Ixodidae; genus Haemaphysalis; species Haemaphysalis longicornis. The sequence continues at coordinate 93,291,749 of NW_027526361.1, forward strand.
TTCGGCGCAGGAGTGCTCAGCCAGCGAGAGAGTGCACGTCTCCGTTGCTAGGCAACTGCTGGGCAGTGCGCCGCGGCTTGCCTCCTGGGCGAGATAAATGCCGGGCCAGCAAGAAAGAGGAGGGCGCGTCTTTCTTGCCGGTCGAAACGTTCCTGTAACTCTGCACTGCGCCAACTCATTCTGTTGTCTCTGATCGCTGCTGTATGTGCAGTGTATGTGTGTGTGTGGTGTTGTTGCAGGCACTAATGGAGGGGGACCATCAGATCGTGCGCCGAAATCTGAAACCTTGCTGAATACGCAACTTCACCTTACAAAACAGTTCTACTCTGCTCATGTATGTAGTATCCGAAAAGTTGTGGCATGCCAGCATCTGCGCGCTGGGCTTCATTATCGCTCGCGCCGACCTTATACAACGAGGAGCATGTTTTCCGTCGGCTCTTGCCACTTGGTTCGTTAGAGAAGGACCTTGGCGCGATAATGTGCCCTTGCCCCGATCGTCTGCTCTCTCGGCTTCCTCCTCATCGCACCGCGCGTCACTTTGCCGGGAAAATATTGCTGTCGGCTGTTCCTTGTGAACGTGATACGCTCTCGCAAGAACGCGCGTCGGAAACAAGGGTGCCGACTTTGGCGCCCTTGCCGCGGGCTCCTTTTAAAATTCTTCGCGCCTTTGGCGGCTCTTCTCTTGCGGCACGTCGATTCTCCCCCCCGGCTCCCCCTTCGCAAAGGCCGTAAATAACGACCTGCAGTGTCCGCGGCCGGCCTTGTGTTCGTTGGCGATCAACGGAGAAGCTCTGTAAGAGCAACGTGGTGCAGGCGCAGGAGAGGGGAAAAAAATGTGGAATTTTATGGAGAAGCTCGCGTGTTCTATTTCTCGGCTAATTTTCAGTTCAGGGGTGTTACGTTTTAAACAGTCATCTTTCTTAACCTTTCTTTTTAATGCGGGCCTTGCTGATAAATTCAATAGAAAGTGAGAAAGTGATGATTTCTTAGTCAGACGAAATGCTGCCTAATAGAATTCTCTGGACTAAATGGTGACGTTAATACGGACTGCCGTTGGAGAGTGGAGAAGGTGGCCGCGGTATTTGGGTTAAGCAATATTGACAGAAAGATGCAATTCATAGGCTGTTTAAGAATACTAGTTAGTGATTGAGATATGCACTCCTCACTTCTCTCTCTCTCTCTCTCTCTCTCTCTCTCTCTCTCTCTCTCTCTCTCTCGACAGAGCAACTCCCTCCTCACTTTGTCTCTCTCTCGTGACAGAACAATTGTGGTTATTTTTGCACGCACGCAGCGGTTCTCTTTGCCCCGCTTGCGACGTTTCACCGCCACTGTTAAGTTTACCGAGGGAGGAGCCAGGAGGGGGGGGGGGGGTAATACCTTGAATCTTGCGGTGTAGACCTCGTGGAAACAGTCCATTAGAAAGGTTAAGTTTGATGTGTTGCGCACTGCCTGAACCAGTTCACGGTAGCTCAGTGCAGTTGCCTCCATTGTGCAGAACCGGCTCTGATCTTTTCGTCTGCCTCTGCAGATCCTCTTAGGGAGTGCAGGGAAGGCTGTGATCTCGTTTTGCACTCGCTGGCGGATCGAAGAGGAAAGTGCAGGTGTCGCGGGCTGCACTCAACTTGCAAATAGAGTGCACGAGTGCTGCACTGCCGGGATCAGTTGAGTTAGGGCAGCCAAACCGAAGAACTGCACCATGTGTGTGCCGCGAAACGGAACGAGCGACTGGAGCTAGTGAACCCTCACAGGCAGTGGCTTTCGGACCTTCCCTGTTGCACCCGGTGCGTCAGCAATTTATTCAAAGCTCTGTCGTTGTCGCTGTGGCCGTTCTGTGAGAAGTATTTGGAAGCCTGCGTGACTGAGCCCATTTTGTTGTGCCGTACCGTGGACGGAAAATATTTCGAAACATGCTTTCAGTGAGGCGGCAACAACAATAAAAAACTAAAATGGTGTTTCAAATGTTTCAAACAGGACAGGAGGCCTTGAAGGACGTCACGTCTTATCGTTGCCCGTAAAGCGAAGGATGGTTCCCTGTTCTCCGCACCTCGACATTAGGACGGAAGCATGCTTCGCCTTTCCCCGTTGTAGCATAGCCGCATCATTCAGCGTGCACGTATGATCGCAACCGCGGCGATCCGAGACCCTGGCGCCGCGTGATGACTTGGCCGTAAGGCGACAGCGGCCTGGGCGACGGACGAGTTTCTTGGCCGGCCGGAGCGCGTCCTTCCGGCCAGGGCACCCAGCTGCGGGCGCTGTGTGTCCCCCTCCGGGCGCGGGACGGCAATTAGGGGGGCCCTCCTGGCGCGGGATTGCATCACCGGACACGCTGCTCCTAATGACACGCCGCTGGGAGAACTGCTACTTACTCCCCGTGTGCGTCCGCCCGCCTATTCGACGGTACACGACTGAGCAGCATCTTCCCCGGGGTCAGTTCGCTGCAGTGCCCAAACCGCCAGAACGACGCGGGAACCTTTCTGTTTTGGTGCGCTGAAACGCGCGTCAGACCTGTTTGTTGGGACCATAGAGCGGATGTAAGCTCTGCCAACTATGAACGTTTCTGGAGGTAAAAAAAAAAAAATGGGGGTGTTAAAAAGCACCCAGGCCTGGGAGCATCGCACACAGTCGCCGCTATCGACATCCCTCGTTCTGACGGGTTTCTTCAGCTTCGATCCTATGACCGTAGAAAGGAGTGTCTAGGATGTGCTGCCGCAAAGCCGGACCCTTGTCTCTGCCGAGGCCAAGTCTGCGTGGAAGTGCATTGCATTTGACGGGAGGCCCGCGAAAACGTGACCTGTCATGCACGCGCGCTTAAACCGTACGGGCTCGATGAAATCCCGTCACTTTTCCTGATTAAAGGAGAGACGTGAAGGAGCGATAATTTATTCGCAGCCTCGAGATTCATCTTCACGTCCTGAGCTGGGCAGCGGTCAGCTTAGCTTGTCTCGCGCCTGGCGCGCCAACGCTTAGCAAACCTGATCGGAGCGAAAAAGCGTTGCGTTGCCCGAGGTACGCGTGCTGTGGCAACTCTGCACGCAACTGAACGATGCTGGCGCGGAGGCGAAGCACGCTATGTACGCGCGAAGCGTGTCGGTAGTCCGTCTGGATTTGATGACGACGGACCCCGGAATCGCGTGGCAGCTTTTCGGACGTGCGCTGCCGGTGATGCTTAGCTTCGAAGAGAGACCGAGACGGGACTGAAGCGATAAAGGAAAACGGCACAGGGAAGGAAGGGTGCCAGTGGTAATAACAATAAAACAGGAAGACGGCCGCGCATCTTTTTTCCTCCCTGCGTATGCGGTGCCGCGAAGGGTCTATTTTCGCCGAGAGCCGCGGAAGGCAATATGCCGTGCATTCGGCAGCTGGCGGAGGTAATTGTGTTTTCTACCGTATAATGGGCGAAGTATTAAGGGGATCCCGCGTGGAGGTGCGTTTGGATGCAACTCGCGCTCGTATTCGCGCTGGTGATATTTCGGGCATGTCGTAATGACATCCGGGCATGTCCCAATTCGCTGTCCGCCCTCCGGGCGGACGCGCGCGGCGGCTTTCCGACGTGCGGGTCGGCGCTTCGTGTGACGAGGTAGGATGTCACTCCTTCCGCCTTCTTTTACTGCCGTCGGCCGGGCCGCATGTCGACTGAATCTGCGCGGCCTTCCTTGAAGCTGCGGTGAAGAAGAAGCATTGGGCTATCTCTTCAGCAGGCTCAGGCCGAAACGACGAGACAGGCTGTTGCTGTTTGCCTACGCTGTCCGCGTAATTGATTTGGAACGGGGAGAGAAGTGTGCCACCGGAACATTGTTGAAGCGATGAACGCCTTCAATGTTTGGTGATGTTAACGAAAGCTAATTGCGCTGCGTACACACACACACACACACACACACACACACACACACACACACACACACGCACACGCACACGCACATACATGTGCACACACACATACATGTGCACACACACATACATGCACACATACACATATACGCACACATACACATATACGCACACGTGGCAGCGTCCTTTGACGAGAGGCGGCGCTGCTAAACGAGGCTGATGTGTTCTTACTCGCCAGCGTGTCCGGAAAGCTGCCATGCTGCGCCCGGCACCGCCAATGTGTGTCACAGGTGGATGCGAGCGTCGCTTTTCTTTGTTTCTTCAATATTAGAGCGCGTAGAGCATATGCGTAGCGCACGCGGCTGTTGTGGCGGCTTTAAATTGTGACATGGATCCACTCCACTTTCCTCGCTGCCGCTGCTGCTTTCGGGCAAAGCTGGCGAGGCTTTTTAGCAGGCACACGCGAGGGTAACGGAGAAAATGAAAGAGTGAGAGAAAGAAAAGTCGCTCAGTTGAAAAGCTGGGAAATTAGGGGTGAACAGGGGATCAGCTTCTGTCTGTCGTAGGGGTAGGGTTTTGGGGGGAGGGAAGGGGGGTACTCATCAACGTTACATGTGTTTGTGTTTGATGCTCGAGATTAAACAACCACACATATTGGGTGTTCAGGTAGAGCGTAAAAGTTTAAAGGATGTTGAAGACCATTTGCTCAGGCGACAATTGCGAATAAAGGACACAATTTTCTGTAACCCATAGAAAAAGGCAAAGGATACGAGTTTGAAGAAGCTGAGTTCTATAGGTCCCTGGTGTCATGAAGTGTATAAGGAGCGGCGGTGTTACTAGGCAGCCGATATCCCCATTGCTTTTTTTTTTTTTTTCCTTCCAAACAACAGCTGGGGTGTGTAAATAGACGACGGAAGGAAAGGGGCGACAGGAGGAGGCCGTAATGATGGCGGAAATGGCCGGGGCCACGCCGTCTTTAGCACGATGGTCGTCGGCGATATGCTAATATCGGCTGTCCACCACCGCGTGATGCAACCGGCGGCGTTCGCGGACAATCGCCGCACCTGCCGTCCATGCCAGTCGAGGCGTATACGGTAGGGCTGCGAGGTCCACTGCCAAGGATACGCACACGCCGACCTCTGGCGAGACTCGCGCGCTATCGTGTCCGCTGCGAACGATGAGAAGTAGAATGAGCTATGGGTGAAATGTTTGCGGGTTTATGATTTTTTTTATTTAACGACAAATTGGCTTTTAAGCAAAAATGTTCCTTGTGTGATTACCACTGTTTGTTTATTTTTTATTGGATGTAAACCAGCTGCCATAGGTATAGCTGGAGAAGGTGTCGTTTCGAATTGTTTGGTCTTTGTTTTTGCCAGGGAAACATGGATATTTTAGGGTTTAACTAAGCGTGGGTGTGAGGCAACGATGCTCGGCTACTTCTATGTGCTTCACAGCGAGGGATCGCTTCCGGACTTCAGTTTGTTTCAGCAGACAGTTTCTCCTCATCCCTCCGCGAAAATCGGTCCTCCACGTTTTGAGAAGGCCACCACTAATCATTCGCGTTCATCCAATATAAATGCTGGCTGTGTTGTACAAGTGGGAGAAAATCGTATGCAAATTCAACATATTTCCGAAATGAGTAAAAATTTTAAAAATAGGGAGTGACGCGGTTTTGAATGCAAGTTGTTTAAGGGTGTACAGCGGATCAAATTTATTCCGTCGGTTGCGACACTGATATATAAGTCCAGTGGGTTTTCAGGCGGGTTAAACATCCGGCATTCCATCACTATCGTTTCGCGCCAATTTTATTTTCGTCTTCCGGTTCCCCTTTCACCGTTCAGGTGTAAATTGATCGAATTTTTTTTTTGTAGCACCTGCCGCCGGTTCAACGCTTCGCGTCTACTTCCTCCATCCTCCCTCTTCCCGTCGTTCTCCCAGTTTCCTCGTCGCTTTTCCGCCCTTCGCTTCCGTTGTGGAGCGTAAAAGTCGTCATTTTGCGACAACGCGTTCAACCGTTTCCGCAGATCGAGGCACAGGAACATCTTGCGACCGACCACGTTACGCGTGTGTGCTGAATATCAGGGTACCGCCCGGATGGGGGGTTGGGGAAGTTGTACTACTTTGGTTAAGAATCAAACACTCGACTAGAGTATTCACCATACTACAACCACCGCAATCCCCAAGCGGGGCGGTCCTGTATATTAACACTCAAGTCGGTAACTACGCGGGTTGGATTCCCGGTCTCGGCGGCCTCCTTTCTGGTGGAGGCGGAAAGCAAAAGCGCCCGTGTGTTCGGGATTTCGGCGCTCGTTAAAGGTCCCCCGGTGGTGAAAATTATTCCGGAGCCCTCGCCGCCTGCGTCGCGTCGGCGCGTTAAACCTTAGTCAATCAAGTCGATAACTAAAGACGTAATCTGGATCTAACTACTCGATTTGCTCTGGCCTGTAGTAGCCGTCCCTCAATTATCCTTCACCTACTCGTTCGGTCGGGCCAGCTGCGGGGGACCGTTGCAAGCCGGAACAAAGGAAGTGGCGAGTGCGCGCGCACTGAGGGCATAAATTGCTCTGAATGGCAACCAACATGCAGCTTGCACCGTCACCCACTGTGGCCATGCGGCGCAGCCAATCTCGGGGACCTGACGCTCGTTCGCGTCTTTTCAGCCAGCCGCCCTTCCGCGCCGAAGCAAGACGCGCAGGCTTCAATTCTGCCGCAGGCGCTGAATTCCGGATTAGGGCTAAATGCGGACGTGTTCATCGTTGCGACGTGTGAAACGACTGGAATGCGGCGGCTCACAGTCCTTTAACTTCTGAGTGAAACTGATTCATACTCAACTTTGACCTTTTGAGGCGAAACCTACAAAGGTCCTTGCTTTGCCTTTGTGCATGGCGGTGTTCGCTTTGTGTGTGAGCCAGAGATTTCTTCCCAGCAAAGAGGAACCTCGATAGGCCCGCAGTGAGAGGAGCAGCGTTGCATGAGCAGGGACGCCGGAGCAATTGCGCCTTTTCGCGTCGAAGAAGCGTGTTCCCAGCGCCGGTGCGACCTCCTGCCGTCCCCCCCTCCCCCTCGGGCATCGTGTGACGGTCCGGAGGCCGCGGCGGCTTGTCGCTGCCCCGAGCGAGTCGCAGGTCAGCGAGGACATTGGTGGGTGATTAGGCGGGACCGCAAAGCAGCAGCGCGGTTTCCCCATCGGCGTGTGAACCGCCCGGAACGCGTTTTATGGCCGGCCGCGCTGCGGGACGCTGTCCTCTTCCGTAGGCCTTTGGCTGCCGTGTCTCCTGTGTGTGTGCGTGTTTTCGCGTACCCTCCTCCCTTCCCCCGCGTCTCTCTCTCAGCTTCCTGTGGTCTCGGACTGTGGCGACGTGTGCTTCTCTTTTCACTGGATGCGCTATTATTTGTGGGGAGACGCTTGTCTCTCGGGGGATCCGTGACCGCCGTTGTTGTTGTTCCCTTCGCCTCCCTGAACGTAGCGGCCTGCGTGCATTTCACGGATGAAGTTTGTTGTGGTTTTAGTACGAAAGTGTTTTATTCCGGGATTCACGAAGATTTCACTTACGTCATATCCGTCACGGAAATGACGCGAGTACAACGAAGTAAGCGGCCTGTAAAGGGTGCACCCCTGCAGACAGGGTCTTCTTGCGGGGAAGCAACCTTTAGTACTAAACAGTACGTTATACTTAGTGTTGTTCCTTTTTGGGTTTTATATTATAACACGAAGTGTTCTTTTCCGGGATACGCCAAGATTTCACTGACGTCAATGACGCCAGTACACCTTTGCCGAAGCGACCCGCCAACAGGACGGCGCTGGCTAAGCACACCCGCAAGACAGCCGCCGACCCGCAAATCATGCTCAGCCGCAGATTTCTGTGCACATTTCACTTTCGTGTTTTACCGATTCCTGTGACAGAGGAATCAACCACAGTTTTTTTGTGTGTATTCATGTAGCGGCGGGACTGCAGTTGATTGATTTATCCGTCCGCCAAGCGCCTCTCTGCTGACCTCGTTGTTTTGTGTCCAAACTGCGAGTGCATTTCTGACCCGAGTTTCATGTGCTATTATTCGCCGGTACGTGGAAATTAGAATGGACAGGCAGGCAGCGCTGTGTCCCGTCTACACCTCGTCCTCGTTCCTTTGCGCTGTTCCGAGAACGATATACCCGTAGAGTTTCATACTATAATATATTGTAACGTAGTATTTTGGCTCATATACTGCCGCTACTGTAGCATGAAGATCGGAAGGAAGAAGTCGAGACGTCGAAGAAGTTTTAAGGTTAACTTGTTTACTTTACGGATGACATTTAGCACATACAAACTTGAAACAATTACACTTATTACATAGATGAAAAAGGCAGTCAAAAGATTCAGAGTACTTAACGAAACATGGTTGGCGGGCGAAGGGCTCCCGGCGTCTGGCCCCGACGATCGGCAGCAAGCGGCTCTCCTGGTGCTGCTCTCTTCTCGCCGCTCGCCCTCTATAGCCGGGGGCGCCGCGTTATATTTGCTTTGGGGGGACGCATTGGGGGAAAAAGCGCATCCTAGCGTGTGCGGACCGGGTGGAAAAAGGCTAAGGCACACCCGCAGCCAATCAGGAAGACGCTTCTTAGCTCCAATCAGACATGTCCCCGCCAAAGTGAAAAGGACCAAAAACACAGACACAAGGTTTCGACTCGAAAACGCGCGCTTGGAGAATTTACGGGCGTAGAGCAAGTAGTTAGACAAAACGCACTAACGTAAACAGGGGAAAAGGGAAGGTCGTCGGAAGAACGCAGCGGCCCGCGTGGGCGCGCAACGGGGGGGGGGTCGGAGATGCCAGTGCGTGCGGTAACGGAAACCGAGGCGAGGGTTCGCTTCCCCCACCAGCCGTCGTCTCCCGGTCGGCCGACGGGCCGACACACGCGCAGGAGCCGCTTCTCAGAAAAATAGGGGGCCACGGCCCAGCCGCGTCCGAAGCGCTTTCGCACACAACATTTTGGAGGAAGAGCCCTGGCTGTGGGCAGAACTTAAAAAACAACCAGAAAACATCAAGAGATCTCCGCTTCGCGACAATATGCTAGAGGGAAATCTATCGCTGCAGTCGTGGGCCGCCGTGGGTGGTGCCATTGCCGCTAGCGACGTTCCTCGCCTACTTGGCTTAGCTAGCCATATGGCTTTTTTTTCTGTCTCGAAGCCAAAATCAGCCAAAAAATGTAACATTTTTTCTTGTTCATCGTGCATGAAGCTTCTACATAATCACTGACAAATTAATCTTTTTGGAGGTTCAATTTTATAATAACAAAGCAATTTTGATGAGCCTTCTACAGTAATAGTGAAGGTTTTTTGCAGCCAGAGCCAACTTTTCAGCCGGCTCATGAGCCATGCCAAGGACAAGTGAAACGTGCCTTCTCGGTACATGACGGAACGCTCGCTGAAGGCTCCCCTAGACAGTGGCGCCAGATTTCCCTCTAGTGTATATTAGTATGAAACTCTATGGATATACCAACACACCCAAGCTTATACCTGGCGTATGATGTTTCGATCGTGATTGGCTACGGCTGTCAGTACGCCTTGTTGGCTGGTCCCTGAACTGGTTTCACTGCTGTTGTAGTGTACCGAATTCACTGTAGTTACATTTGGCGGCAAAATCATTCTCGTCCACCTCATTACCTTGTTCATCCGTAGGGTTCTATTTACCATGGCCCTATACACCGTTAGCTCATTCCATGCCTCATCACACTCCTCACTCATCTTTTGGGTCCGGCCCTTTACACCGAAGTAATTTTATGCACTATTTGCACTCATTTCATTAGCACATTTTTACCTCATCGCAGCAATGGCGCTCTTGGCCTTAGATGCCCTTGCGCCAAAAAACCCCACCAAAGAACATTTGGCGGCAAAAAAATCTCCTCCGCTGGTTGAGCAGTTGGCACAATCAACGAGGTGATCATTATGATCATCGTTGTCGTCACTGGCAAAAGCAAACCATTTGTCCGCCAGATGTTGAAGCGAGGAGATGAAGAAGAAGAAGAAGAAGAAGAAGAAGAGGAAGGAAATGGTGTCCTCATGTCCGCACGTATATATCTCGCTGAAACCGTGGCCTTCCATAGATCGGAGATCTCCTTACACGCGTCAACGTCGGACGGCGGGTTGCTGGTGGTACCCGGTGTTCTGAGTTGTTCGCCCCGAGGCCGCTGGCGCGGCGCCCGTTCCGCAGCAGCTATAGCGCCCGCGAAGCTCTTCAGGCGTTGCTTCAGCGCGGACTCTGTCGTGACTGAGTACGAGGCCGCCCGGCTGCGCGATCGGCACCCCAAGTAAGTGGCCGTCACCGCGAAACTAGTCTCGCCCCCTTCACCCTTTTGCTGCCCTCCTCATCCTGGTACCCACAAGGGCGCAGCTCTGTACCGTTGTTGTTTTTAGTGGCTGCTAGATCGAGCGTAGGCACACGCTTGTAGATTGACGGGAATTGGGAGGAACTGGTAGTTTAGCCAGTATGACGCTCCAAACATTGTTTTAACGTGGGGGTGGGGTTGAACAGGGAGGTGAAGGGGGGGGGGGGGTGCTGAGAAGGGAAGAGGCTGTCATTCTCCCTTCGGAAGCTGAGGAGCGGCAGGGAGGAGACTCGTGATGGGCCCTGAAGTCACAAAGTGTCTTTATTTCGGCAAGTGTTTCACGACCAGTTTAAGAGGAACCCCCTAGTGTTGAGTAAATGTCCGCGAATGGGAAAAAAAAGGGGGCATCCTATTGAAATACAACTGAAATGAAATTAGGTCTGTAGTTCCCTTCAATAATAAGAGAGATGCGCGTGCGCTGCAGGGCATTTTAATTTAAACTTAGTTTTCATTTTGTCATGTGCCGTTTTCAGTGTTTCTGCAAAATCCTTCTAAGTACACGTGAATAGACTTCTTTCTTCCTCTATCCCCTGCGTCATCGTCATCGGGTACTTCACACCCCTCCATGGCGACACCACCAAACGTCGACTACGAACTGAACTTTACTGTCTAGTCGGTCGTAGCCTTGCGGGAGTGCAAAAAAAAAAAAAAAAATGATATGCGACAACGCTTAGCTGTCACGGCTTACTACGTCTAGTCAACATCTCGCTGCGTTGTGAACACGTTTTCTGCTGCTTCATACCTACGTGACTGACGGCGTGGTACAGCCTTTAATAGGTTAATACATCTAAAGCTTGTCTATATCAACATTTGGTTGGTTGCAAGCCCCCCTGAACACACAACAGGAACGAAACCAAACCAGGTGAATTGGAATAGGGAAAGACTGGTATATAACCTTACTTCTGTGACTGAAGAAAAATGTAAATTATACACAAGTGCGGGGGGGAGGGGGGGGGGTCGCTAGGCTAAAGATATGCTACGCTAAATATCAGAGAGCTCGCGTCATAATTTAGGGAGCTAACTACATTAGAGAAAGACTGACACAAAACAGGATGCGGAGTGGGGCGGAATGTGTATGATGGAAAACCAGCATGGGGACGCCACGACTAACAGGGCGGTTGCGAAGGGACGACAGGATAAGCATTGTACGAAAAAAAAAGAAAGTGCGAACTTTGGGCGAGAAGAATGGGCTCCGCTATATGAAATACAGTAACGGGTGGAAGCTATTTGGAGGTATTGGCTGTGCCTGTTGTTGCTGCTGCTGCTGGTGTTGATTATGATTGCGATGAGGAAATCGACGTTAAGCATTGTGGCATTGCCATAACATTAAGGCATCTTGGACAACCGATTTATATATATTGAAATTACTCGGCACCACAAGATTGGTTGACAGTACACTGAGAGCGTCCAAGATTTTCCTAACCTGCACTCAGTGTAATTCAGTGTGCGTTGGTGAGTATTAGAACGTGACGAAAATGCTGCGTATTTCTTATGCCCGCCTCAAAACAGCGTGAGAGTGACATATATTACATATTAATGGATTTATCACTTACACATCTGAGAGCACACTTTGGCGCTGAGGTAAATATTATTTTTGCTTGAGCTTTGTGCCTTTATAAAATACCCCATTCTGCTTGTCAGAGCATCGTATAAATTTACATACAGGCCTTCTACGTCAATGACCGGCTGAAACGTTATTAGAGACGCAGCGCTAAATTTCCATCCCCGGTCGTGTTAGCGGCGCCTTGGGTTTTGATATCTCTAGGCTTCCAAGTCGCCTGGCCGGCAACAAGCAGACCCCCCGTAGCGATGAAGCAGGCGCTTCAGTCTTTAAAAGAAGTGCCAGTTCACAGGAACTTACCTGTTCAACTGTATGTATTCGAGAACAAAGGCTCTATTCGATTAACCAGAGGGTGTTGCAACCCTACGTCACCGCTGACGTATTTTGGTGACCAGCAAGCGCCCTGTATATCTGCTATCGGTACTCTTGGAAGGGGACGATTGATTGATTGTAGGGTTTAACGCGCCGACGCAACGCAGGCGATGAGGCGCGCCGTAGTGGAGGGCTCCGGATTAATTTTGACTACCTGGGGATCTTTGACGTGCGCCGAAATCTCGTACACACGGGCGTTTTTGCTTTTCGCCTCCATCAGAAAAGCGGCCGCCGCGGCCGGGAATCGAACCCGCGACCTCGTGCTCAGCAGCACGACGCCTTGGAAGGGGACGAATTCGCTCTACTATTTAACTGACCCTGGGTGTAAGCTGGGTACGTAAACTCGTTCGAGTAACAAGTGTCTGCTGCCAGCCACCCACCGTTTCCTTTGTGCAGAAGTGCGCTCTCCCGCACGACTAGCGTGCATCGCGGCGAAACCAGTCCGCCGCCGAGAGACCTGCCAAGCGACGTCGTAGAAACCTGGGAGAGGGTGCATCGGCGGGAGTCTTTGTTCCGGTATGCACTCCAATGATCTCCCCCGACGGCCACAATCGGGGCCAACGGTCTCTGGGCGCACGCCGAGCTCCGTGCACGGCGAAGACGTGTTACGAAACACGCGCCGTGGCTGACTCGTCCCCCAGCGCTCGTGCTGTTGTTGCTACAGCGCGTCGCTGCTTGGGCACCGCTGCTGGACTCGCTTGAGGTGCGCGAGGAGAAAGGCAGCTCGTCGAGCACGACGACCGGACGGACCCCCGCTACCGCCGCGTTTGTTACGGTAGCTGCCTCTGGACTGTCAAGTCCGCGACCTACTTGACCCTGCGCGGCAATCCGCGTGTGAAGCGCGTGTCTTTCACGGTGCGCCTTAGTTCGTGGCGTCGTTCCTCTGGGATAGCCGGGCTGTTTCAGCGATACTCGGCGCTTTCTGTTACTTCGCTCCGCGTGCGTTAGGGTTGGCCGCGGGAGGGGACGGAATAAGACCAGCCGTGCCGTCAACAGCCTGCGCGCGCGCTTTCGTCCGCGGTGATGACTTTCGCCATCCGGAAGTTGTCGAGCATATCGGGGCCGCCGCGGTGCCGGAAGGAAGGAAGGAAGCGCCGTGTGCCTCCTTCGCCGCCTTCGCGGTTCTGGCCGCTCTGCCTAACCGCCTGTTTTACCCGCCGGAATCGGGGCGCCGTGGCCGGTGGCCAAGTTTTTGGTTCAGCTGTTTTTTTTTCTCTCTCTCTGCTCTGCCTCAGCCGCTCCGCTGAGTTTAGTTGTAACTAAAAGTCGCGCCCGCGTGTGCCAGGGGCGACCCAATGTTTATTCGTGGCTGCAAGTTTCCTGTCAACCGTGCGCCACCGTTTGTGATAGTTTTGACAGCTTGTTATAATACTGGGATGGAAAGGGTCCAGAGACGAGACGCTAAAAAAAATCTACACGAAGTGGGCGCTGTGTCATGTCGCCTGTTTTGTGTTTCTTTTTGCTTTTTTTTTTTGCGGCTCTTCCCTTCCGATTATCTGCGTACTAGAGCAAATTGCGCAATTTGCGTACTAACAACCACTTTTGCGGTCGCCTATCTCGCTGCTGGCGTCGAACCGTGGCTGAATGTGGCCCGACAGTGCGTGGGTGTTTGCTATGCTGCGGCGTTCATTCGGGAGAAACATCGCCCTGGAATAAAGTCATTGAAAAGCATAACATTCAGACAGTACAAGAATTAGTGCCCTAATAGTGCAGCGGACCGAAGGGTTGTGGAAAAAAAATATTTGGGGGAAAGGGGGGGGGGGGGGGGGCAGGTAGTGCCAAACTCGAATTAAACCGTACAGTTGGCTTTCCCTTAGGGCGTTGTGACTATCAGGCCAACAATAAATACCCATAATTAAGCACCAGGAGGAAGTTGGCTCGCACACAGACCTAAGGCAATACGGCAGGTCGCTAGGGGGCAACCTAAATCAGCGCTTCCTTTATGCCTGTTCTTATCTGCAGTTGAAAGTAAAGCAGTAAGGTGCCTTGGTGCACACATGCTCGATATCATTATGCGTGAGCGTTGGTTAACTCGGCAGGCATAAAATCCGACGTACCTGGCTCACACGAGTCACACTATATGGCCGACGGCTCAGAGACTAACAATCGGGGTAATCGATACGGAAAGAGAAAGTTTGGTGAATTGGCGTCTGGGTGGAATTTGTGCGTGGGATCGTCGTAATGCCTGACTGGCACGGATCTCCAACACCACAAAAGCTGGACGAATCTAGATAATTAAACGCGGTCCTGTGGATAATAGGTCCTGTGGCGTTCCACTTTAAATCGTGCGTTATAGACATGCAAGGTGCGTACGTGAGCAATTTGAACAAGCTAATTCGTAGCAATTGGCGACGTAGCAGAGTGCGTCCCCGCTAGGTGTCCCCTTGGCTTGGCGACGTGAACGCGAGAATGCACCGAGTCTTACATAGTACATATTCTAGAGGGGAATAAGGAGGCGCAAAGGGTAAGGTATGAGCGGACACGTTCGGAGATCACGCGTTCGCAGCCACTACATCATAAGGAGGGCTTAAATGCCGCCGTAATTTTCTTCGTAATTTTTCCTTAAGGAAGCGTTTAATGTCAAGTCGCCGGGCCGAACAAGGGGAGAACATCGTGGTATGCACGGAGAGCCTCCTTCCCTGGCGTTCCGGGTAATTAAGTGGATGACCCGTTGAGCACCCCGGAGAAGCCCCAGTCTCTAATAATACCCGCCAGTGGCGAGACCGTAAATTGGGACGTGCCGGCGGGAACCATGTTTTTGCGTGCCGCGACGACACTCGCTGCGGTGGTGACCCCGGGCCGGCCTTCCTGGCTGCTGGAAAATGGCGCGGGCAGAGGAAGAGGACGGCACTGATTGCGCTGCTCGGCGGACGCGCAGATTACGCCCGGTGGCTCACCACTGTGGCGTCGTCGTGCGTTGCGGAAGAGTGCGACGTCGACGGCGACGGTACTGGAAAGACTAGGACTAACGGCCAAGGGGCTGTTAGTGGTGACGTCAGCTGTGGGGGTCTGGTAATGTTTTGACGAGCACAATTGCGCCGAATGTTGTGCACTGTAATTTCAGTATCATCATCATCAGCAGCAGCAGCGCCCACTTAGGTCCACTGCAGGCAATATTCTTATTAGGAGCTAAACACCTGTGACGGTTCCAGCGGCGTGTCTAGACTCCTCTTGTATAAGAACATTGCAACCGACTGCACCAAATGGGGGAATTGTTGTCTTTATATGCCACAGGTTCTTTCACCAGGCGTGGCGGGTTCGGTCACGACGCTTCTCGTACTTCTCGGTCGCCAGTGGACAACGAGGGGATAGATCGTCGCGGAGTCCGCTCTTCTAGCTGAAAAAACCGTCGCCGGTGCGCTTGGATCGACCACTTTTAGACGCAGTGGGAAATGGCAAACCAGCGTTAGTGTTCCGTTCCAAATTACACATCAAACCGTCCCGCCGTTACGGTATAGAGGTGGTCATAACCCGCGCGGTTCGTCGTCGTCGAACTTCGAGGCCACTTTCGGGCTGTGGGAGAGCTTCCGCGTGCTCGTCACGGTTGATGGGTCTTCAAAGCCCCTCCGCTGTTCGCAGAAGGCCAGTTGGCCGTCGCGGTTATCTTGGCGACTGGCGCGAAGGCGGCCTTAGTCGATCGTAAAAAGTCGATCGGGGGGCCCGAGCAGTTGTCCCGCTTCGCATGGGGCACTATAATATAGCGCGCTGCCGACGGTTCGTTGGCTTAACGGTGCCGCTGGTATCTTGCATTGATCTTCGAACCGTGCGCTTTCTCACGACAAGTTCTGTGCAGCACAGTTTGAGCTGCGTGTGTGGGAAAACGCTGGCTGTTTTCCCTGCAAAAGCGAGAATACGTACTCCTCTTTTTTGTATTGCTTAGACGTTTAGGATTCGGAAAAGGCGCGCAGGGACCGAATAATCTTATTTGAGAAAATAAAACGAAAGAATGAAAATCCCTTGGCATAGAATGAAGACATAAATGGCACCTCGGATAGCGGGCTGGTTTCACTTTGAAAGGCTCGCAACGAATGAAATTTTCCGACAAAATAAAAAAAAAACGAGGAGGAAGGGCATATGTTAGCCCTGTGTTTTCTCACTTTTTTGTGTGTGTGAAATTGCGAACTGCTCAAACTGCACGCGGTGAAGGAAAGGGGCTTTTCGCTGACAGCGCTTGTGCATGGCTCTTATTTCTGCGTATACTTACACACATAGGATGGTTGTCTTCTCTATCGGCTGTAAATTCCTGCTTGGGCTCGCGCCGGGTGAAATAGAAGCACGGTCAGTGACTACAGGAATATTGTGTGCTGCTGGGAATGTTGCGGCTATCGCACAGCCTCCGATCGCCGCGTATCATTTTAGCGGGAAACCTTCTTATGCCATCATCATCATTGATTTTGCTTACTGCATTTCGTGGCGCCCGTGCTTGAATCCTCGCGCGCTCGCCCGCGCTCCTCACCGGGGAAAATCCTACTGGGTGCCGCAAAAATTCCTACGGGGTTTATTTTTCTTGTGGTCCGGCGTGATTGGCTCCGCCCGCGAAAACGTCATGAAAAAATTGCCCACATATCTGCTCATTTCGTTGCAAATGTCGACGCAAGGCGATAGTCGACTGGCGCCCCTGGCAAATAAATGCATCCCTTCTCTTTCCCGTTCACCTCTCATGCTGATCCTCTCCCGTCTCGTTCCGTCTAAGATAACACGCTACAGGTTTGCTCAAGCCAATTTAAATTTACCGCATTCTACTGCTCCAAGTCGGGTGTCTCGATGCCAGCGCTGCCGTACGGCGGAGACACGCGTGAATCGAGGCACCCGACTACACGTTTTTTAGAACCACGTTGCCCTGCTCCACGAGCGTTCCAACCGGAATGCGGGATGTGTAGTGGAACCTTTCGTTGCTGTTGCCGTTTGATTTTTTTGAATTCCGCCAGGTAGCGCGGGCAACAGCAGGCGACGGTTTTCTGCAGTTGATGTAGTATTTTATTTGCTATCGCAAGAAGCAAGAACTCGAAATTTTTCAATAAAGGAACATTGCAAATATTACACATGTATTGATTTTATGCCTTATATTTGCGTAATGTCTTGTTCTTGTTCAACAGTGTTGACAAGCATTAACATTAAAACCGGACTTATACGTTCAGATTTGGCTGTGATTATATAAGACTATTGCGCAGCGTGTGTTCAGTTTAGCCGGCTGGCTGAATCGAGTGACAGACAGACCAAAATTTTCCCGTTCAAGTGGCCCAAGAAAGACTACCGTCTTTAAAACAGACCGCGGGCAGCCAAGCATGAACGTCCCGGTGCACCGCCCAAGTATTCCGTCTGGGGAAGCATGGACCGTCTAAATCGCTAGCGTGATTTCGAAGCAAGATTCCGAGTGGCACGCCAACGTGCCGCGACATTCGGTGGCGACGGCAGCTCCCGCTTTCTGCGCTGATCGCCTATAGTTTACCGAACAGATGGTGGGGTCTGACGTCTATCGGGGAGTTGCGTCATTCCAGTACTGATTAGGCGGAGGTCACATGCCACGGGCTACGCAAACCGGAGAGAGGAAGGCGCGAGCGTCGACGGCTGGCCGATAGGGAGGTGTGGCTAGTTGGGAGAGTGGGACTGACGTAGGCCAATAGTAGTGTCTGTACTTGGCCAACTTTCTTTTCTTGGGAGTAGGAGGAGGAAGAAACCTTTTCATCGAGCAAAAAGGGTGAGGTAATGTGGTAGTGGTCAGCCTCCTAAGTCCACGAGGCAGCGGGCCTGTGCTCAATCCAGGGCTCGTTGCACCAGGGCCTGTTGTCGCTCCGATGCTGAGCTGGTCAGCGCAGACTCCCACTACTCTGGGGAAGGGACGGTAGTGATGGGACCGGGGCGCTTCGCTGCACAGCGCACCACGTGACACGTCTCTTCACACGATGCAGAACGTTAATTAAACGTGCTCATGGGCTGCGCCCCGAACTTAAAGCGACCGAAAACATACCAAATCACTATTATTAATAAGAAACAACGCGTACAATTGAGGTTAGAAAAAAGTTTGAAATAAAAAAAATTAAAACGTAGACCCGTTGGGGCTTGAACCCAGGCAGTTAGAGCCAGTACCGAGAACTCTACCTCGAGGCCACAGAGCCAGAACGGCGGGATACTTTTAGCAGGGGGTCAATAGAATAGCGCGCGCAGTGACATCACACATGTCACGTGGGCGGCTGTGCAGCGAAGCGCTTGGAAATTGTTTGGAAACACGCGACCGGGGTGGGGGCATGAAATGAGTAAAATATGTGGTATGTAGTGAGGGGAGTGTCACAGCGTGGACAGTCACGGGGGAATATAGATGGGAAGATATCAGATAGGATAGCGTGTTTGTAGAAAATTTTCGTTTCAAGTGTGCGATAGATGTTCGCTTAATGGTTGAATGTACGCGTTATGGGAAAGAGGGTATGTTCTTGAAAATTAGACTCCTTGAGTAATTGGACTCCGGTACAAAGTGTAGACCTTTCACGCTCTCAACACAATTGCATACCTATTTACCGTAGATTTTTATTACGTGATCGACTTTCCTTTTCCTGTTTTGGCGTTTGCCGTGCCTGCACTTGTGAATTTTGCGGTGCCAACACGTGGTGCCGACACACATGGGCGATGCAAGCGTCTGTTTCTTTCTATTTATCTTTCTGTCTAGCAACTTCATTTTGTTTGCACGCATTTTTTTTTTTTTTCATTGGCCGCCTCAAGCTCTTTCGCCAGGTTTGATTTGTTAGTGGCAACCCAAAAGGATGCCGTCCGGTTTGTCCATGTTTGAAAAAAAAAATCCGTTCATCAATTGCCCTTCCGCTTTTCTCCCTCTTTTCCCCGTCCTTTTCTTTTCCGCCATTAAATTTCGCATGTTGCATGCAAGAAAGTGCTGGTCTTAATTAAAACCCGCCGTTATGGTGATGTGCTGCTGCGCGCAAACAGATATTTTTGGCTTCCGGGCATGGCGGCGGTTTTTTGTGTGTTTGTTTGTTTGTTTAATGCAACACGCAGTTAGTGCAAGCTGGCCCTCCTAGTACGTGGACCCTTAACAGCACGCTATTGCGCGCCTGATAAATAGTGTCGCTTTCAGAAGTATATCTTAACTTGTGATTCTACGCTGCCTTTTCTCGTGTATTGCATTTTTCCGATGGCGCTTGCCGGGCAATGACTGCGTGACTGGCACCACCATCGAAACCGCGAGAACAGATCGTAATCCGGATCTTTTGATGCGGACCTCAACCCGCTCTTCTTCAGGTATGCGCCTGTTCGGCCAGCGTTTCTGTTGTGTCTGCGGCCCTCATGCAGTGTCTCGTATTGACGACGGTGGAAAAGGTAGACGAGAGGAAGCAAATGGTCTAGATCCGCTGTCTGTGTTTTAGCGTTGGCTCCTGTTGGGGATATGTCGGCTGTTCATCTCGTCCGCGTCACTGTCGTCATCATCGGTCACCAGCGTTGTGGAGAGGCGATTATGATTGTGATCATCACCATAAGCCTTTGTATGTTTGTTTACAGCAGCACAAAGACCTTCCTATCTCGGGTTGCCCCGGTCCATTCTTCTTCTTCTCCGAATTTTCTGATCCCATCCCACCTTCGAGTTTATGGTGATGATATATGTTAATTCGTGGGTGTGCTAATGTATGGTAATTTATGACCAAAACGGGGAAAGCTGCTAGGCGACCGCAACGCGCCTAATAACTGCGATGGTGTGAGCGTCCGGTTAATTTCTTCTGCGCTGTCACAGCGTATACCGATGTGACCGTATCAGCTTGCCCATCTCAAACCTCCTCTTGCGGCGTCTATTCTAGTCACTTTTGTGCTTTTTTTAAATCCCTTTTTCTAGGGATTGCAAATGGATTTACTGGGCATTCGCTAGGTATCTCCCTTCCGTCCCTCTCCGAGTGCTTTCTTCAGCCGAGGTGCATCCGATGCCTGGAAAACTGAAAGCGAAACTGTGTCCCGAGCTGTTGGAGAAGTCGAAGATAAATTCGAAGACCCGCTTTTGTGTCTTGTTTTACGAAGGTCCTACATTGCAGGAACCACGCACTTAAACGCTCGTGCCCAATCGAGCTCTGTACTTCAATGCTCGTTCCCGTGGGAGGCTGCAAAGGAAAGAGAGCCGCGGTGCTTACAACCGCTCTCTCTGTGGAAACCCATCCGGGTATACCTCCGCGAGTTCAAATGAATTCAGTGAGCGTACGGCGAGCACCGGCTTCCCTCCCGGGCGCTGGAATGGCCGTATAAATAAACGAACTGGCTCGTAAACAGCGCTCGGGCCAAATCACCTTCCCACAGCGAAGCGCCGCCTGTGGACGATGCACGCACGCGGCCACGAAGACGACTCGAACGCATTAACCAAATGTGGTTTGGAGAGGGCGGGTTCCGGCCACTTCCGTTAATGTGTATCACCGCGGTCTCCCGATAGCTTGTCGTTGGTGTACAGCGATTTACGCTCGGAATACGCGCGGGAAGCGTGGTTGTCGGTCGAAGCGCCGAGCGGTCTTCGCGGTGATCAGACGTTGGAGTGCGGCTGTGGGCTAACAGTATTGCTAGGCCGCTCCGTTGTGTATATCGACAACAGGGTTGATAACGGTTCTCCATCGATTTCTCGACTGTGACCGAGGTTTTTCTAGAGGCGGCTCGGTTTGCGAGCGATATTTTAGTGAGATAGCGGTCCACTTTTCGGATTTTCGGCTCGGCAGTAGTGGCCTTGGGACGGTGAAGTTGCTTTCGGGGCGGACACATATCGGAACGATCGAACGCCTATACTGCGCTTTTTTATGTGCGTGTTCTCCGGAGGAGCGATGGTTGGTGAAGGGCCGCATTGGTTAGACTTTGTGCCGATTGTGTTTGAGTATGCGGTTGGCGATCTGCCGTGGAAATGCCATTGCATGCAGAATTTCCTACTTTCCTCTCGTATATACCTTCACTGCGCATTTTAAGTAGGTCGAGCCTCGTGAAACGACAGCTGACGTGAATGCCCAGGCTTTTGGGGCCAGAATCTGAGATAAGGCGCCAGTGCTTGAATGACCTTAAGGGGACTCTGCAACACTCCCGATAAGCGCGTTCACTCTTTCCTTCGCGTCTCAAAGCACTGCGAAAGCTATAGTTATCGTCAGCACGGAGCGGCACTGCGTGATTTGCTTGTCGCAGCATATACGCCTTCCGATTCTGCTTTGCTTTTGTGGCTTTTTTTTTTTTCAAAGTGGCTATCGAGTGCGCTCATTGCTGCAGCTGAAGGAACGCCGGCCAATAGCCACTACACCGCTGTAATAACGTAATTCCAGCGGTCGAAGAACGCCAAGGCCGGGAAAGAGAGAACTATCTCTCGAGCAAGTTTCCAAGTTATCTGCTGGGCATAGAGCAGCAGTTTTTGGCTGAGGTACTTGGTGACCCCCTATTCCAAGTTCTGGATGTACTCGTCGACTACTTTCTGAAAACATTTAAAATGTAGAAGGAAGTTGAAAGAAGGGTGGCAGGGTATTTTTAAATTTCACGCGTGTGTTCCTGCCTACATAGTGCGCGGGGAGCGCACCTCTTGGTTTTACGTTACGCTGGTCGTGCGTTTGAAATGCATAGGCACTTCTACGAGGACTCAACGAGGAGACCCGTCTGTGTGTCTCTAACGCTTAATGTGTCATGGCTTCGCTGCGTATGAAAGTGCTGTTAATAAAAGGCCCCGACCGCTTACGTTGCTCACTAAAAATGTCTTCTCGCAATGCACCTATGTGGGGTAGTGAAGCCGACTGTGAAGGGCTCCTTGTATATCGCCTCGTGGGGGTACGTCGAGTGTTACGGAGGGAGGCATTTGTCCTTGATACCTTGATATCAGTATGCTTATTCACCCCAGTCTGCCCAGAATTGCATTAAGCTATGGTGTGAAGCCAGCGTTACAGGGGCTTGGCGTGTATCAGCTGCTCACGGTCTTACCCGGCAACTCCCCTCGGAATTTTCTATTATTTCTTAATGAATCTTTTTGCGCGACTTCTAAGCCCTAAGCAATTAATGTTCCCCACAGTCTTTCTGGGGAATGTTTCGGTCGTCGCTTTGTATGTGCCTTTTGGATGACCTGGAAAGTGTTCTTAAAGTAGGGAAGTTTGACTTCGCCTGATACTTTACGTAACCGCGTTACCAGACGTGGCGAGATATTAACCAGCCGTGTTTGGGGAGACCTAACGACTATTGCTTGCTTACAACTGATAGATGTTCTGGATACGTCTTCGGTTTTTGCTTCTTGCAAACAATAGCATCGACCGTCGACGTCGATAAATTTTGGTGGAAACTACCGGAGTATATTTTATAGTGCCAGTAAGCAAAACAGAGAAGAAATGAGCTCAAGACCGCCATCCCTCTAGCCTGAAAAATACAGAAGGTGGCCGACCGGTAGATGCGATGGTTGGGCATGGCAACCGCCTGTAAAAAAAAGGGGGGGTGGGGGTTGACTAAGTAAGCACCTGATTTGCTCAGTAGGTAGCGTCTGAACAACCAACCAGAGTGGTCAGCAGCCGCGGGAAGGTGTAGCCTACTTACAAGCCGGTGTTTTCGCAAGACTCATTGGGCCGCTTACAGCTCTGTCTGACCATTCAGGATAACCGCAAAGGCCGAATGCGTAGTTCTAAATACCCAAAGTCATTTTGAACGTGTTGCACAACAGTTCTACAATTCTAAAACAATCGATGTATGGAGAAATTCGATGTATTTGAAGTTCGTAAATAAAAAAAAAAGAAATTGTACTGGACGGATCACACGCCTGCATCCGAAGAGCGCGATACAATTTATCTACACATGGAATTGCTGAGGGGCTGATAATTGAGGTCGTCACTTCTAGGGACGCGCAGTGCTTGATCGACGGCGGCAACGATTGTGTACACGGCCGATGCTTTGAAGACCACGCGGGGAAGCTCCACTCTGACTCCCACGTGAAGCAGCGGGGTTGTTGGTTTGCGTGGGCGGTATAATTCCGCTACGCGAGGGGCGCCCTTCGAGGTGCTAACTTTCCAGGTGCGGCAAATGGCGGCATGAATAGCGTTACACGAGTGCCCAATAAGCACGGTATAAATTGTTCCTAAACGACTCTCGCGTTGGCACTTGACTTGTGTGCCCGTGCTCATTATCGCCCGTTCCTCCACTCCGTGAGATCCGCCGAGTGCGGCCTGCTCTTTTGTTCGTCCCAGTCGCGCCCTCGGACAACAAAGGGAAACTTAACAGCTACATCCCCTCCCTACGGCAGTGCCGCGTAGTGCGTTTCACGCCTATAAATTTTGGTCCATCGCCTTGCGGCGGCCTGCCTCGCCTTATTTGGGAAGACGCTCGCCAATGTTTAAAAAACCCAACTTAGTTAATCCTCCTCTCCCTCCAACCTTATTTATGGGCTGCTTCGTAAATGAACTGCCTAACCCCAAACGTGCTGGAGAAGCATAAAGGCCTTTCTCGGCTGCCTCGCGAACGCCGTATACCTGGCGCAGCTTGCGGAGCGCTGCGTTTATTCAGAACACTCGGGAACCTTTGCGCGCTCGCCTCTCGTCGGGGCAACGGCACACATGCAGGGTAAAAAATTGTTCGCACGCGGAGGGGGCGGCGAAAGTGAATTGAGCAGGCCCTGCTGTTGCGTTCGTTGATCGCTGGGTGGCAGGCTGCAGGAGACCGCAGATGCGGTCCGTGCGTCGTCGGGCTCGCCAGCTGGCTACCGCTCTCTTCTTCCGGGCCCTTTCATCGAGTCTGAGGCCCCGGGCCCGCGCACTCGTTCGCGAGTCGCGTCGCTCAGCGCAGCGCACAAGTGGCTTCCCCCCCCCCCCCCCCCCCCCCCCCCCCCCCGCTATCTTGCCCTCTAGCCGCGTTTGCTCAACCACTTGGCCGTAAATGCCTCTGCCTCGATATCAAGCCGCGCTGCTGCTGCTGCGGCCGCCGCCGCAGTTCATTGCTCTCTTCGGAAGAGGAGGAGCCCGCGCTGCTATCTGGCTTGGCCAAGCCGCCGCTGCGGTGGCGTCGTTCCTTGCGTCGTTCATTTGTGCGTGAGCGTCCGTTTGTTCGTGCGTCACCTGCGCCGGTGCTAGCGCGCCTATTCCGTACTCTTCTTGTCGATTCCTATGGGATTCCGTTTATGGGATCGTGGTATCTCGTGAGAGGCCGGCGCTGTTTACGTTTCTTGCGGGTGCCCTTTTACGAGAACGTAATGGAGATGGAAAGCTGCCACTTTGGGCTCCTTTTTTTGCCACTCAGGGCTTTGCTTTCTGTCTCTCTGTGCCTGTGCCTTTTTTTTTTCTCCCGATGTGGACTGATTGATGTGTTTTTTGGAACCCCCTCCGCTGATGTTTTTAGACCGGCGTACCCATTAATGGGGTGAACGTGAGAAGTCCTTTTTAAGGCGGGAGCGTTAGATCGCGGATTCGATTATTGGGGTTGATGGCGCAAGGGCTACTAGACCAAAGAGCCGCAAATCATTATGTTAAAAGCGCGTCCGTTGGGAGGTAGAGAAGTCGTGAGGTACAAAAAATAATCAATGAGTGAGCGGGGGATCGCGCTCCGGGAAAGGTGAAAGAGCAGTGCCGGAGATGTGTCGTAGGGCTGTGAGAAAGGGCGGTGAAGCGCACCGACGGTGAGGGGTAGGCCGCTTCCACACAAGCCGCCTTGAGAGGTGTAGGGGTCGACGACGGGTCGAACAGGAGGCTCCTGGCGATGGCGAACAGGTCGTGACGGGCACGGCCGCATCGTTCAACATGACGTTTGAGATAAGCAGGAGATCCATCAAGGCTTTCGCTCTGACGTTTTTACAAACTTTCAAGCATACTGCGATTTCATTTAGGATTGCTTCAAAAGCAGAAGAAAAAAACGAAAACACTCGGCGCTCGGATGTAGTCCATGCGAATGTGGCGCGTGGCTCGGATTAGATACCGCTCAGGATGTTCACCGCCAGGAACTCTCAAAGGAGCAATGCGTTTCCGATCGACGCGGCTGTCTTTTAAGTGCGAATGCACTTCTTAAGCGAGCCTGAATCGTCCGCCGCCGTCGTCCGCATAGCAACAGCTGCGGGTGCGCGCGCTCCTCGTCTTCCCTAGCAACGGGGGGAGATGGGCGCGCGCTACTCTCCTCCTCCTCTCTCCGCTCAATGACTGCGGGTGTTGGGCGCCTCCTCTCCACTTCGGGCGGGAGAGCTCTCGCTCGCGTAGCGGGCGCTCCGCATTCCGACGCGTGAGGGCGCTCGTGTAGCCCTCGCCGTAACGGCGGGCGCTACTCTCCTCCTCTCTCCGCTCAGTGACTGCGGGTGTTGGGCGCCTCCTCTCCACTCTAAGATCACGATATCCACCGTAATCGCGCAATCAACAACCGTGCATTCGCACTTACACACTCTCCCCCTCGGGGAAGTGCGAGGGAATTTTTTCCTTTTGCGTTGCAATTTACCTTATTTTTGTTTTGTCATCTTTTACTGTACCTCGCCGTCTACCCTCTTCAGGAGGGCCAGTGCCACGGCATCCTGCATGACTCGCCTGGTATACTACATCTTGTGAACAGCGCGGTTACACTGCCTCTCCTGTAGTACCGCACCTCAATAAGGTTAGGAGCAAAATTTGGAGGACGCTTGGGCGTCTCCGTTGAGCGTGTAACGCGGTAGCGTTATCGGGTCCCGTTGGCATCGCACGAAAACTTTTACGGGCGGTGAAAACTTTCCGCTCCTGTTCGCACGCCATCTGCTCGGGCAGCCCCTGACGATCCCCGGGGGTTTCAGTGGGCGCCGCAAGGTGCGCTACGAGATTTTTTCGCTCACGTTCAACGCCACCGACGACGTCGGCTTTCCTGGGACACGACGCCCATGGGGGTGACTCACCTGATGACATTCTTATGGGACTTAATAATTCATGATTCACGGGCTTGAAAAGCACCGTGTTCCGATACGAAACGTTTTACAGATCCATAGAAATGTTCCCAACGACCCAGTTTGCTTCCTTTATGAATATCTTACTCCTTTAATGAGATAAAAATGAGCAAGAAACGTATTTTGGTTTATCCAGTTTTCACTGGATGGCGCTAGCTGTCTAGCAAGCGAGAGTTTTATTTTTTTTTATTCCAGTGCACAAGTGACATATTTCTAAAATAAGCCAGCTAGGCTGTGGTGAACATTGGTATGTATTTGGGTAGCTTTTCGCATTGGTGCACGATGTTTCCTAAGTCCGCGGGCCATGAAGTAGTCACTCCCATGTTAACGAGTCGTCCCTCTTAACGCTACGCATTGAAACGACTCCTACTCCTGATCGTGAACTCCCTTATCCCGCCGCCTGTGCAGTTAGTCAGCAGCGCGAACCCCGATAATGACGATTCGTCGTGATGTGCGTCTATGTATACGGAGATAATTATGTTCTGTAAGAGAAATATTTATCGTTTCTTCTTTAAGAAAGTTGAGGGAAGCGAAAGTGCGCCCAACCTTCGCTGAAAGGGAGTCCGACCGATCATCAAACGTTATAAGACTGCACTAGCAAACGAAGAACGAACCCACGCGACGATTTTGCGCGTACTGAGTAAATGCATATATACGAATGGTTTATATGTATAGCTTCACGGGTTTATGAGATAAAGGTATGCTATTGTGCGTCTTCTTCGTGATCGATGCGTGTATTGTTTGATCAAGAACAGTCCTTTTTTTTTTTTTCTCGGTTTTCAAGTAACCGTTTTAACACAGTGTAAGCCCGTTGTGTCCAGAGATCTTATCAGAGGTTTTCGGTCGACCAACCGGTCTATGGGGAAATGCGTTAGTGTTTTTACAGGCATGCCATCGTTTCCACTAAAAAGAAAGCTTTCTCTTTTAAAAGGTCAAGTTTGTGACTACGCCTCTCCGGAGGTCTTCACGTTGTTGATGTCGACCGCCAGTGCTTGGGCCCGTCGTGGTTTTTCGGCAGCCGTGAATGTAGTACTTTTTGGGAGGCCGCCTGGCCTTGCGGAAGTTGGGATCAACGCACCGCTGAAGTTTAAAATCGAATCACGGCGGTTCTTGCGGCGAAGAGCAGCGGGGCAGCCCGAAAGCTCGTTGGTGGTCCAGCATGTAATTATCGCCACTAATTGCATCGCCATGACCATCGGCCGCCGTCATCTTTGTTCAAGTGCAGCCACCAACATGTTTCGTCACACCATGACCAGCAATAAATGGACCGCTGATGCTTCCGCTACAAATTAGAGGGGAAAAAATATGCGTAATTGGTTTCCGTCATTTTTTGTTGTCGGAGCGGGGCGGAAGTATTACAATTTATTGGAAGCTGTATCGCCTTTACTTCGCTTTTGTTGTTTAGCTTAGCAGAATGTTCACGGCAACAAACGCGTATTTGGCGGCAACCGATTGCGCGAGGATCGAGTTGCTGCCAAATATGCATTGAAAATGCAGCAAACGCGCGAAATAATGGCGATAGTAGGCGTTTTCGTGCCCCACAAAAGAAAAAAAGAAAGCGTATTTAGTTTCCACATTCGTTGCAAATCAAATACCCCTTTGATTGGATGAGAGAAATACGGTCGAACCTCGTTAATTCGAGCTCGCTTAATTGGAACTTCTGGTTTTTTTTTTTTTTTTTTTTTTCGAATTGACGCTGCGGTCCCGGCAAAGTTTTGTGTATTTAAGTAGCTTTCGTTAATTCGAACTCCTTTTAATTCGAACAAATTTTCGGGCCCCTTCGAGTTCGGGTTAACGAGTTTCGACTGCACTTCATTAACGGATGGTAACGAAGGCGTTTCTCGATTCTTCTGTGCCTGAACTGCGTTGCGTGTGACGGCGCCCCTTTGTTGACGGTGCGTGTTCTCTTCCTTTCCTGTCTCGTCTGCAGGAACGCTGAGACCGGGACGCGGTTCCCCAAGCTGGGAGAATGCGCCCACTTCCACTACGACATGATGGACCTGGGGACAGTCCAGGTGAGCGCTGGGCGCCTCTTTCACGCCTCATTAACCCCTTCGCGTGTGTCGTCGCATGGCTGAGCCTTTGCAGTGCCTATGCGCGTCGAGTCGTGTGCTTTGGTGCAGCAGTGGTTGATGCACGGGAAAGCGCGAGCGACCCGCCGCGGTGGCTCAGTGGCTAATTCGTTGTGCTGCTGAGCACGAGGTCGCGGGTACGATTCCCGGCCGCGGCGGCCGCTTTTCTGGTGGATGGGGGAAAGAAAAAACGCCCGTGTGTACGAGATTTCGGCGCACGTTAAAGATCCCCAGGTGGTCAAGATTAATCCGTAGCCCTCCACTACGGCGCGCCTCATCGCCTGCGTTGCGTCGGCGCGTTAAACCCTACAATCAATCAAAGCGCGAGCAACGTGCACCTATACGAAGCGAGGTGGACGCTATTCAGGGCGCAACAAGAGCGCGCATTGATCTAATAGATTCCGAGCCATTAGGCAGTTTTAGCATATCGTTACTGTGTTTACGGTACCGTTTACCGTGTTTGCGGGAGTAGACTGCGCAGCGCGAGAGTTACCGCGAACGGTAACTTACCGGCACAGGCTTCACCGTCGCCAGCGCTTCCGGTAACACGGTAAACGGTAACGCAAACACGGTAACGATATGCTAAAACTGCCTATTTACTGTGCGGGCCGACGGTAGTTACTAATTTGTTGCGAGTCAGAAATGCGTTGAGTGCGAATCAAGAACTAATAAAAGTATGCTCGCACGTGTCAATCACGTGTTACGAAATGTGCAAGTAAAAAGAAGACCACCGTCCGGGGTCGACTATCATCTTTTATACTTAGCTTCTTTAAAAGCGCTGAAATTTAGCGTCGTTCTAGTGGGCATTTAGAGCTTACATAAAGCTATGTCGAATCGCGTTCTGAGCTGGGAATTGTGGCCGGGCACTGAGCATTTTCTGCCTATTCGTTCGTTGCGAAGCTTGCGTGATTACATTTGAGGACAAGGAATCGGCGGCACGGTAACAACGACGTCGACGAATCGGTTAAAGAGGCACCCGCCTACAGCGCTTGGTTACGCGCTCCGCCTCGCAGACGGCTTTCATGACCTGTGAAGTTGGCTTTCCAAAACGTTTATCCTTTCTTTCTCGTGCTCGAAATAATGGCAAAACGTAATTGAATCATGTCGAGAGTGGAATCAAGTGCGGGGAATATTTGTCTGCGCATAGCGCGCAATTTGCTTTGCACGGGCCATTTTGTTTCGCTGAGCTAGAGCGCTGTCACAAAGTGAAGGTGCGGAAAAGCCAGCTTTACCGACTTCGGTAAAGGCTCATACCAGGGAGACAACTTGCTCCAATACTGTTGCCCTACAACATCATCCTCGACAGAAAGAAGAAAAAAAAAAGGTGAGGGGGGGGGGAGAGGGGCATATTTTTGGTTTAGTCACAGTAATAGCACATGGTTCTCAAACTGTGAGCGTTCAACAATGCATTGCCGCGTTCGTCGAAGCTTAACTGGTATTACAGTTATCCCCTATCTGCAATCTAAGGCGCGCATGAGCTTAAAAATGTGCAGCAGAGCCCTGTATTTGTGAGGAACACCTTGTATGTGTGGTTAAGACTATAAGAAGCAGTTAGCGCGGGAAAAGACCTCGCTGTTGAGTTTTTCAAATTCCTACCCACGGTGTACGTATTTGCCGTTTGAATGGTTCTGTCAATACGGGCGCTCTCGTAGACGGCGCCCGAGCTGCGGCCACCGTCGCCGCCGGGAGGGGTCAGTAGCCCGTGGCACGATGGCTTCTGTGCTCAAACGGCGAAACGCTTGGTCGGTCGCCGTCAGCCGCGCACTCCGCCGTAGCAGTATCCGATGCTATCTCGCACTTCTCCTTTCGCGGCCTCCCTCCCTCTCACTCTCCCTCCATTCGCGTCCTCTGCATCGCCTATCCTGACGTATTTGCTCTAGGCTGCCTAGCCGGCCCGGCCAGCGTCACGATCTAGCTGATCCTATCTGGTCGTCCCGTCGTGAGTGCGCCTCGCTGGCGAGGCATTGTGGTCGTGAATCTCCGCAGCCGTCGCTGCGTGAGGCGAGACGACGCGTAGTCCTTGTTTGGTTATTCGTTTCTTTTCTCCTTCCGCGGCGCGTCGGTGAATGGGGCAGAGAAAGCCGACGGGGCGTCGCAATTAGTGGCCTCCGTGCCGCAGCTGCTACCTCCTGCCCGCGCGCGCGTGGTGCGCCAATCTTCTGCACTCTCACTCCGCCTCGCTCGGCGCCTACTCTTGTGACCTTCCCTTTCTGTCCTCGCGCTGCTGTGTCCCTTCTGTTTTCGTTTGGCTCGCTCGTCCAGTGTTTGGTCACCGGACCTTCCGTCGTATCGGTGTCTTATTTGCTCTGCGCCACGGCTGGCACCCTCTCTTTCTCTCTCTCTCTCTCTTTAGTGACCGTCTCTTTGCCCTCTCACGGTCGGATGTCCGGCTGGCGTCGTTTCCGCAGCTCGAATGTCGCGCTCCTTTCGCGGTGACGTACTGTGGCTCCATCCATCGAAGATCGGCCGTATTAGCCGCGCACAAACCCCCGGGTGTTTCAGAGTCTTGACGTCAACGAAGAAAAAAAAAAATGGTTTGGAGTTGGTATGCTGTTCGTTGCCTCCCAGCAATGCCGTTGCGGGGAAGTTCGATTGTTGTGGCTGTCGCTTTATGCTGCTGATTATTCAGCTGGCATTATCAGCATTGTGATTATATGCATTGTACGGGGAAAAAAAGCCCAGATCCGCCCCTTGAGGGGTTGTTTGAGTCGAAACCTAGAATTACTCTGTGGGTATAGCTAAGCGTTGCGTAAGTGCGTGAAAGCCAGTTTGATATCTGAACGGGCCTGCGAAATAGCGAAGAACTTTTGAAACAAACGGTTTAGCCTTCTTCACTCAGTTCGGGGTGTAATTTAAAAAAAAAACATGAAACCATATTGCGCTTCTACGCCGGGATAGGAATGTACCCCAAAATTTCAAGTCTCTAGGTAGGGCAGTTTCGGCTGGGTGTTGATAAATTAGTCACTCAATCTGTCACTTCTCTCTATAAAAGCTAATGCGTGCATTGCTAAACTATATAGGTGCAACCATGGTAGGAAGGCTTTCGGGGACAAACTAGCACACCCTCACCAGTAGAGTGTTTGCCCGTCTTGGTGCAGTTATTCGGCCGAAATCTCCCGTATCAAGAGAGGTATTCGTCTTGCAGACGGCATAAATAGGGCCTATAGGCTAAATAATCAATTATGAACGCATCCTTGGCGTTTTTAAGTCTTCCAAAATAAATACCCGGACCTCCTCCTTGTTTCACTACCAATACTGCGGTGTTTTCTGGACTAGGGAGAGCGAAAGTGAGCTGGGGATCAGTGTCGTCGTTCGAGCTGCTTCGACGCTATTTACGGCCTAAGTTGGCGTGGGTGTTTGTTTGACTTCCTTCGTAGCCCACCTCGCGTGTGTCTCCTCTGCACCCCCCCCCCTCCCGACCACCCGTGGTTCACTCGGCAATTTTACGCTAATAGGACAATCGTTTATCGCCTTCTAGGTTACGCTTCGCCTATCGGCTTGCTTATAACGAAGTTCTGCCTTCACGTCGTTTCTCGCCAGCTTTCTTAACTGGGAGACACGAAGGAGGGCTTCGGAGAAAAGGACTCTGCGCAGGGAAGGAAGGGGCCGGCCGGGTCCTCGCTGCTGGGTTTGCTCTTTTTGCTCGTTCTTCGTCTTTATCTCCCGGGGTTGGGGCTGGTGCCCTCGCATAGTGAACTCTTCGTGCCTTCTATCTTGGGACTGGGACACCGACGGGGCGCGCACTGTTTGCGCTTCGCGGCGAGCACAGAGGACGCGCAGCTTGCGTTGCACCGCAGGGCACGGCCCTCCTCCGGCTGGGATCATCTCCTTGGAACAACAGCGTGCCCGCCCGTTTTCTCTCCATGCTCGTCTTCGGTGTCGTCGTCTTGACGCTAGGCCTTTCTTTTGTTTCTCTCTCCTGCTTGCTACCGTCGCTGCTACTATCAGGAAATTGGGGCATCGGCGCTTGTTACTACCGGGTGGGCGTAGCACTGTACGATCGTGTGTTCAATTACTTTTTTTTCCCCGAAGGCTGATAGGCGAAGGCTCAGTTGTGAGGCTTTTGCGAGCATGTTTACGTGTTCTGCGCTCTCATGCTCAATAATGCGGAATTAGTACGTCGCAAGGGCATTTTATTGCATGGGCGTATAGTTGGGGGTAGGCCGTAGCCATGCGGAACTTTTGCAGTGCTTACGCTGTTATCGCAGCTATCTCGCGTGACCTCGACGGCGCGCCTTGTCAGCATGTAACAGCGTGTCTGCTTCTCGTCAAACCGGCGGTAGTCTCTCTCTCTCTCTCTCTCTCTCTCTCTCTCTCTCTCTCTCTCTCTCTCTCTCTCTCTCTCTCTCTCTCTCTCTCTCTCTCTCTCTCTCTCTCTCTCTCTCTCTCTCTCTCTCTCTCTCTCTCTGTTTGTTTGTTGTTTGTTTTCTCGCGACGTGTCTGTGAAATACCGCGATTCACGCCGTGCGTTCCAAAACCAACACGTTAATGCCTGTAGAGGGTGTTTCACTGCAAGCATAAGCATAATGAGGGGAAGCCAACTTAATGAGGAGTGACATCCCGTATTTTGGGAAGGCTGTATGCCGGCGGTGTTGTTCTTTTGGCTGATAATTATAGTTATATGCGACTTCTCGCAAATATTTGTGGCCTGAAAGCCACATACCTCGAGGTAAATTGCAGCACTAAAATGTCGGAAATAATTGCTTTCAATGTTTTTAAAAACAGTACCAGTAACGCAGTGTCAATCCGCATGACGAAATTGCCGTAGCCAAGGAATACAAATGTTTGGGAGTGTGGATAAATTAAGGGAGAACTGCTTAAGAGCTCACGAGGGACAATTTAAGGGAAAACGAAACGCAGCTATAACGAAGCATAAAGTGCAACGAGTACGAAGGAGTGCGAGGAATGTGGAATGGGAATGGTTAATGGTTCTGGGCCTCACATTTGCGAATGCAGAACTCTGGTTGAAATCGGATACGTTATCAGACTTTTAAGTAATCCAGATAACGACGAGCCGTTTAACTTTAGGCACGCCCAGTAGAACGACGAATGAAGCAGCGCAGGGATGTACAGCCTGGGCGTCATAAGAAGTTCTGGAAGCCCGGAGAAAAAAAAATGTGGGATAGGTTAAAAATAGGAACACTAAATTCGCATAGTGGGCATAGGTGTGCCCACTATGTGGGGCACATAGTGTTTAGGCGCCTCAACATGACAAGCGGAAACACGCAGAGGTTAACCATTTTAATGATAACATATACAAAGAGCAGTGGCGAATCAAAGACAGACGAGTCCGGAGGAGCAAGAGGACAAAAAAACAAAAAAAAAAACAAATATGAAGCAGAAGGGAACAAATCAGTGGAGGGAAAAACAGAACCGAAAACGTCGTTAGGGGAGCACAGGGGAAAGAAATTTGATAGCATTCAGAAAGTTTCCTCTGTCGTGCTTTTTATTTTGAGGAGCGAGCAGGTTGCATAAAAACAAAGAGCTTTGTAAAGAGGTATGCCGAAAATGATGGGGCATATGTGGCTTGCGCAATGGAAACCAACGAACGATTCGGCACATTCTGTTGGTATGTTATTGTGCCCATCCAAATTCATGCGAAATGTTCGCCGTGCCGAAGACTTCGGGTTCTAAGGTAATACAGAGAAAGTAAACTGCAGGAGCGGACTCGAGAAAGATTGGAATGGAGGGAGAGGAAAAGCAATGGAGGGAATACGACACATGGGAACTTCCAACTCTTTTAAGAACAAGATTTGGTTTTAGCCTGGCGCAGTAGCGGCGCTTGAAATAGGAGTGGCGAACGTGGGTACATCAGCTTTTTTAATGACATGACGCTCTTCATCACCCACATTCGAAGGGGACGCCATGAACGACTTAATCAAACCGAAAACATTGTTACGTCACAACTTGAAGCTTCAGGAGGCCAAACCCGAGTATTCCGGCACACAAAAATTCAGTGCCCTTATACGAAAGGTGCAAAAGGTAGAAAAGGTGGACAACACAAAATGCAGCTTGCAATTTTCGATTGAGCATATACTTCCTAGTTACTTAGCTAAATGAAACGTGGGAGGGCTGTAGTTTTATTCTAGCGGACAGGCATGGTGCTGTCTGTTTCC
This sequence comes from Haemaphysalis longicornis, assembly GCF_048455015.1. Classification (NCBI taxonomy): domain Eukaryota; kingdom Metazoa; phylum Arthropoda; class Arachnida; order Ixodida; family Ixodidae; genus Haemaphysalis; species Haemaphysalis longicornis. The sequence continues at coordinate 93,325,920 of NW_027526361.1, forward strand.
CTCCCGTAGAAGCTCGTGTATTAACACCAGAAAAGAACTTTGCAATATTTAAAGTTTTATACTTCACTGTAAACTACGTAACCATTGAAAGTACACGAGACTCGACGTGATCCTAGAGTCCTTTAAATGTCATTTAGTATTTTTGGAATGGTTTCGCTGAAACAAGAGTTGCAGCCGTTTTCTGTAACCGTACTCCCTCCGTAGATGGGCCATGCATTGG